>NC_092825.1:119823952-120185202 GCF_039878825.1 Excalfactoria chinensis
TACAGCACAAGCTGTGCAGAAAACTGTTCCCAGGATTGCTTATCGAGGTGGTGAGATTGTGGACAGCACAGTCACCTGAGGTTCTCTGCAAGTACCTTACTGCTGCTAGAACAGAAATAACTGGAAGCTAAATGGTGATTTTGGTCACTGTCTGTAGTTTTAACAAACAGAAAATTGAGCCATATGCATTTAAAGAGTCAAAGACTGATTTTGTAGTTATGATTCTATTCAGATGAAAGATGCTCACACCTCTGCAGGTGTTATATTGTTGTGTCAATCTTGACTGCAGAGTGAACAAGACAGAAATCCATTGATCTAGGAAATGAAAGCTATTTCCACAGCCAAAGGGTGTGAGAATTTATTCTTACATGAAAGGTTACATTCTCAGGAAAACAGCAAAATCTGTAAAAAGATGTTTACAGAGTACATTACTACTGTCTTCACTGAATATTGGCTTGGTATTCAGTGGGATAAAATCTCTGTTTGTAAAGGATATTTTCATGAAAAGTGATCAAGTGTAGCAAACTTACAAATGCAATACATTTTTAATACAAAACTTCTGAAATTGTATGCAGATCCACTGAGGGAGAAAAAACAGGAGAGAAAACCAGAAATTCATATGGTTGAAAAACCTTTAACGGATCTTGAAAGTGTGTTTAATTGCCAGAATGAACAGCAACTCAGAAGTTCCCTTTACTGAATTTTGTTTGAAACATTCTAAGAGATAATTTTCTTTGGTTGTCGCAATTGTGGAGAAGTATACATATCATATCTTAAAGAGAAATCCTGGTACATATGGTCCATTGCTTTCTGAGAATCTGCCTTTGAATGGTTCTGTTCTGTGGATCAGTGTAGTCACTGCCTGGGTAGGTTTGCTGTAGGGAAAAGGTCCCAGGCAGTAATTTTTAGCACAGGTACACTCATTACTCTGACAGCACTGTTGCTAATTTGCTTTGTGTTTCTGTTTTCACTTGCTCTAAGTAGTTTTCTCTAGTTGCAGTTCTCTGTGACTTCATTCTGAGGATCTACAGACAGGGAGCAGCAAGGTCTGGCTGTTCTGCAATGCAAAATGATTGGGGAGCTGAGTGTGACAGCAAGGCAGATGGGGCAGTGGCCTCAGCAGCCAGTGACTGTTCCTACAATACTCATGCAGAAAGACAGACAGATCCAAGTACTTCATAATCATTGCTGGACAAATCCATAGCAACAAGGTGTCAAGGATGAGCCAGAACAAGATTGACAAGGTCCAAGCATACCTACAGTATAGCTAGGGCAAGCACCAACAGCAGAAGCCTGTGGTGAAATGTACCAAATGATCGAAAGACCTTGATGCGATGTGTCTAGGGACTCCCCCTTCCAACACCTTCCTAGCTGTGTGATCCCAGCTTACCCAGCTGATCAGCTGCAGAGTTTTCTGAGCACAGGCAGCCAGAGGTTGTGGAGAAAGGAACAGAAGCAGAGACAGATGCCACTCTCATGGACCTTACACAGATCTCACAAGATCATACCTACAAAATTTTGCCAGTCTTGGCTTTTATCTCCTTTGAACCATCCTCCTCCTCTCTCTCAGCAGTTTTGAAATCTCAGCTAACACACAGAGCCTCATGCCCCATATTTTCACCAAAAAATAATTTTCTCAGATAGAGCACAAAGGGCTTGAGGGAAATGCAAGTCAGAGTGCTTTGTAGTGCAAATAGACAATTTGTGTTACACAAGACTAGCTTTAACAAACATGGTTTTAATCAGTTTTTGCCACTTGATTTCAGGGTCATGCCCACAGAACATTTTCATAATTGATATTCTTTTGATTAAATGTCATAAATTAAAATAAATAAATAAATCAAAAACAAAGGCACCAGCTCTGTTAATTACATAACTACTACAGGTCTAGAGCAGAACTACTTTCTGAATGATATATACCCATAATACGCAAGCAGACAGCTTAGTCTTTTAGTCAATGTAAACCTAGTTTGTTCCAGAACAGATGATCTTGAAATAAAGTCATATTATTTGTTGGTTTATTTTCTTGGTTGTTTTTTGTTTTGTTTTGTTTTGTTTTGTTTGTTTTTATTTGTTTGTTTATTTATTTATTTCCAAATTCTTCAAGAATCTTGTAATATTATGGACAATGACATTGGTGATCATATTTCTGTCTGAGAATTCAAATAATCTCCAATTCTTAATTTGAATTCTGTCAGAAGTACTGTTTAATGTAATAGTCCTGATGGATTTTTTGCCATGAGTTTTGCTCCTGCAACATCCTGTGTTGAAAACGTAATGTAACTGTTCATTTTATATTGAGGGAATTACACTTTTTCTTGCTTTAAACTTGAAATCTAAAGGTTTAACTTGATATTCCTGTATATTTGATAAGAAAAGACAGAGAATGCTTGTTCTCCATTGACTGTTTTGTCCATGCCACTCACCATGCTGTATTTTAAATACTCAGCATATGTTAACTTCTATTCCTTTGAGGATTACAAAAAAGAAAAAGAAAAAAAAAAAAAAAAAAAGGATTTGTTGAAAATAAACTTAAGACAGAATTAGAAACTTCTGAAATCTCCATCTTATTCTTAGTGCTTTTCTCCCTCTTGAGGAATATTATCCTTCAAATTTCTTTCTCATTCTGTTATTGTGTGCACTAACTCCCCTTTTTCTTTGTATTTATTTTTTTTTTCTTCAGCATTATAAATTATGTTATGTTGCATGCTATATTGAAGTTTGGCAGAAACAACCAAGGACCTCTTCTTCCATTTCCCAGGAGTATGTTGTACTGAGAGAATAATAACCGTGACAATCAAAACTCTGCAGACGTTCCTTCTCATAAAGATCTCCATATGTTTGCCAGGTAACTTGGGACATATATAAGAGGAATGAACAAAGTTTGTCTTTGAATCTTTAGTGACCAATGACGTTCAGTAAGATGACAGAAACTGTTCATTTCTGTTCTGTAGCTAAAAAAAGAAATGGCAGAAAAAACTTTAAATTCCTGTTTCCTTTTCATAATGCTGTACAGATGATAGGATGATATATTATTTAAAATTAGATTTTGAAAGAAAAGTAAAAAAAATCCTGAAAAGAACAGATTAATGAAATCTTATATAATGACCGTTTTTCCCAAGATCATTCTATTTACTGTCTAGTAATTTGGCTTACCTCTGATTAAAAATTGCTTAAATCATCTCAAATGTAATGTAACACTTCAGTGTTTGTTTAGTCATTAATCAGTTATAGATTATAATAATATTAATCAGTTATAAGATTATAAGATATTTACCCATTTAATGAGTATCAGACATCACCTAGTCATTGAATGATACTCCCCAAAGATTTGCATGTTTTCTTTTCCTTTGCAGCTTTTCTAGAATTGCAATTTTCATGTTATCAACATTAACTGTAAAATCTTCAGTGATTAGTAGTCTTTTTAAGTAGGCATCCTCATTTTTACACCACTTTTTCAGATAAATATATATATATAAAAAAAGTAGTTTTGTTCATGGGAGCAAAATGGTGTATAAAATATAGAATTCTGTCTTTTAGTGTGAATCAGCAGAATGTGTGAGAGACATAAAAATATGAATGTAGAAAGAAAGAAAATAGAAAATGGAACAAGACCAATTATATATTAAATGATGCTGTAGGAGTAAAGCATTTCTGGGTGTCTGTAGAAATACTTGGTTTTGTGTTTCCATTAATGCTGATGAAGTACAGCTATGATATGAGTATGGAGTACCTTTTAAACTAGTTATGTGGAAAAAAAAAAAATCAAGCATGGCTATATGTATTTAACAGTTAATATGAGAAAAATTTAAGAGATTTCTCATCAGATAGGCTTTAGTACATGAAAAGAGAAAGCTTTGGAGAACAGATAGACAGCTGTCAAGAGTAAACTATTTACAAATGCTGACTTGTTTTTCAGCAGTGATGAACAGCTCCTTCTTTCTCTACTGCATTGTAATTAGCACTCTCTGAAATGATTCACCAGAGATTTAAAGACTGCCAAGCTCTATGTTTCTACTCCTGACCTAGTTATCTTCATAAGCCAATACTCGAGAAAAAGGATAAAGCAGAAGATTCCATTCATCAGGAATGCCAGAAATATTAAGGGACTCCTATTTTACAATATTGTGCATATGGCAGACTCCTTTATTTCAGAGAATCATCAATTTATTACAGTAAAGCAGAAAAACTTGAACTGAAAATGTGTTCCTACAAATTCTTTCATTTACTGTTGTGGATTTTTTGTTGTTTAGTGTTGGAAGCATATGTTTGTTTTGAAGTGTTGATCTTTCAGTGACATGACATGAATATAATACAACCTTTCACAAATAAGTCCCACAGGATTCTGTAAAAATAAATAAATAAATAAATAAAAATAAAAATAAAAATCACATGATCAGAATGATCTATGTATTTAAATAAAAACAAATAACTGATAGCAAGAAAAGATAACCAACTAAAATTGAAGACAAATCTTCTGGGATGTACTGGGGACAAAATTTGAAGCTATAGAGGCTCACGGTTGTTCTTTTCCTTGCTATGTGATTACTATGATAGATGGAAGATTTTCTGGAAATGTGAATTCTCTTTGAAAAGATTCAGTCGGATGGATTGCTTACAAATGTAGGAAACTATGCCTTTATGTTGAACCTCTACCCATAACTACCCTTTTAACTGTTTATCACTGATAACTTCAAAATTAGGAGTTGTAAGCTCCAAGATGTATAATCTTTCCCTCCCACTACTATTCAGTCTAAAGTGGTGATAAGTGCTAAATGTGAGGACTTTCTTATCAGTATTTGTGCTACTTAGATTATACCTTTAAGAAGGGCTAAGTGGGTGGGAGCCTTCCCAGACAGCACTGAATGGCAGTTGGCATATCATTTTAAGATGGTAGTTTGTATAAATGTGCTTGAGGTATTCACAAAAAAAGGCATTCAGACCTAACATAAACGCTCCTATTTGACTGGAAAGAGAGATCAAATTTCAGACTAAATAAAACAAGTAAGTCTCTTTTCTCAGGCTCAGATTATAAATTAGTATGTCTAGAACTGACCTGACTTATAAAGGTGTAAGAAAATATAGAGTTGACATACAAATAGTTTTAAAGATTGCCTGTACATACAGTGCTATAAACAGTTACATGACTTCAGAAAAGACAGGAAGTGAAAGAGTGTAGGAATCTTTCATAAATAGAAGCAATGCTGACACTTCCTGATATTGCCAGAACACAATCCATGTAGCAAACAGTATGATAACGTAGAATAAAAATGCATTTACTAATTAGTGCAAATCTTAATATATATATACATATATATATATAGAGAGAGAGAGAGACATATATATGTATACATATACACATGTATATGTATACAAATTTCAAACAACTGTGTTTTCTAGACTTTTGGATATTCTTCCCTCTCTCCTTCCTTTCCTACTGTATCACACAGGAGAACAAAGAAGCCATGTTACCTCTAAAACTCAGCTTTTCAGACTTTGGGTAAGAGAGATGGGGTCAGAAGTGACTTATCTACTCTTCAGTCCTACATGATTTTTGTAGAATTGATTTATCAACCATTAGCAACCAAGATAATAGTCCAGTTATACAGACAGTGATCAACATAAGTGATCCTTCGCCCCACAGCACTTCTCTACAGGAGGACTTCTTCTATTTATTTGGGAAAAAAAAAAATTCATAACTGGTTCATTGAAAAGCAAAAGCAAACAAACAGACAAAAATCCCTACTCTGTTTTTCTGCAATAGAGTAGTAGGAAGCATTTTCCTTTCTGTCTTGAGCTAGTTCATCTATTTCATTTACAACAGCTTTAAATGCTGGGGAAAGAACAGAAGCTACCTGTGTGGATTTTATTTCTTCCTTTCTTCCTTTCTTTCATGTTGCTTGAATATTGTACCTGCCAGAAAGCATGAAACAAAGAAGTCATAAGTAAATAGGAAAAAAAAAAAAAAAAAAGTAAGAAAGAATAATTTGCCCATATTATTGCATCTCTCTGTGTTAGCTTCTCATTTGGTAGATCCCTGGTAGCTCTTCGTAGAGTTCTTTTGATTATTTAGAGCTCCTGTGGTTTCACATCACCACTGTTCATGCATATCCAAGTATAGGTCTCATAACCTTGGCATAATTTGATAGGTCTGATTCTGGTAGGTCTGATGGAATCTATTACCATGTTAGATGCCAGTGATTACTTCTAACTTCTTTTGTCTTTAATGCATTCTAATGAGTTTCTCTACTTAGTGATACCTAGTGCAGTCAGAACAGCTATTGTACATTCAATATTTGCCTGATTTTGAGCTTTTATGTCAAAGGACCTGTCCTACCTATCTTTCAAGAAAGTAGGTTGCAGTAGGTTATAAAGATATATAAGGGATGGAGCTGGTCAAGATATGTAACAAAACAATAAACTGACAGAAATGCTTTCAATTCTAAAATATTATCTCACTGAGAAATAGAAATATGAAAGTTATGCCATGTCACATCTGAAAATAGTCACATAAGATTTCTGGCATTGCTATCCCTAAAACTAGATCTGAAGAAACAATTTATGTTAATAAAAGTAAATTCTAAGAAGATGGATAGTAAAAGTGTTATAACATTATTATAGATGTATCATCTCTCATGGTACAGTTGCAAACATTCAGAATTTTTCAGACATAAAGAAAATTAGTTTATTTACACTGAATTTTCACAGTATGTACTGGGCTACTGTGCTCCATGATGGAGAAGCTTTAATGGACAGGAAAAATCTTTTTTGACACTGAAAATGCAAACATGTTCCACACTATGTATGCAGAATATTGCACTAAATGAGTATTTATTTTCTAGCTGCAACTTCTCTGTCCTGAATTGTTTTTTCTTTTTCTCTGGAATTTAAGATGTACATAATATACAAAAGTGATTACAGTAGGTTTTAGGGTTTTGGGTTGTTTTGGGTGTTTTTGTTGTTGTTTATTTGTTTTTTTTTAATCTTGCAATTATAGAATAATAGAATTATGAAGATTGGAAAAGACCTACAAGATCATACAGTTTAACCATCCACCTATCACCACTAGTTCTCTCTAAACCATGTCCCTTAACACAACATCTAAGCATTCCTTGGTGTTCCAGGATCGGTGATTCCACCACCTCCCTGGGCAGCCCATTCCAATGCCCGACCATTCTTGGAGAAGTAGTACTTCCTAACATCCAGCATGAATCTCCCCTGGCAAAACGTGAGGTCATTCCCTCTAGTTACACACGAGAAGAGGCCAACCCCCAGCTCACTGCAACCTCCCTTTGGAGAGCACTATGTTCTCTCCTGAGCCTCCTCTTCTCCAGACTAATCAATCCCAGCTCCTTCAGCTGCTTCTCATATGGCCTGTGCTCCAGACCCTTCGCCACTTTTGTTGCCCCTCTCTGAACACATTCCAGGGCCTTGATATCTTTCTTGAGGTGAGGGGTCTAAAACTGCGCACAGTACTCAAGGTGTGGCCTCACCAGTGTTGAGTACAGGGGGACAATTACTTCCCTGCTCCTGCTAGCAACACTGTTTCTGATACAAGCCAGGATGCCTTTGGCCTCCTTGGCCACCTGGGCACACTGCTGGTTCATGTTCAGCTGAGCACTGAGCAATGCCCTCAGGTCTGTTTCCTGTACACAGTCTTCCAGCCAATCTGCCCCAAGACTGTAGCATTGCCGGGGCTTCTTGTGGCCAAAGTTCAGGACCCAGCACTTGGTTCTGTTGAACCCATTGACTTTAACCGAGTGATTCAGCCTGTCCAGATCCCTCTGTAGGGCCTTGTTACCCCCAGGCCTACTGATACTTCCAGCCAACTTGGTGTCATCTTCGAACTGTCTGAGGGTGCACTCAGTGCCCTCATCCAGGTCATCAACTAAGATATTGAAGAGGACAGGCCCCAGCACCTACCCCTGGGGAGCACCATTCAACACCAGATGGTTTTAACTCAATTCACCACAGCTGTCTGGGCCCAGCCCACCAGCCAGTTCTTTATCCAGCAAAGAGAGTGTCTATCCAAGCCACAGGCTGCCAGCTTTTCCAGGAGAATAGTTTGGGATACAGTGTCAAAGGCTTTGCTGAAGTAAAGATAGACAACATCAACAGCCTTTCCTTCATCCACCAGGAAGGTTACTAGATCACAGAAGGAGATCAGGTTGCTCGAGCAGCATCTTCCCTTCACAAATCCATGCTGACTAGACATGATCCCTCAGATGTCCCACAGATGCAGCATTATCACCCTCAAGACAATCTGCTCCGTGTCCTTCCCTGGCACTGAGGTCAGGATAACACTCCTGTAGTTCCCCATATCCTCCTTACAACCTTTCTGGTAGATGGGAATCTTCTGTGAACTCTCCAGTTGACACTGGAATAATTGGTGGAAAGCAGCTTGGCTATCACTTCCACCAGTTCCCTCTGCACTCTTGGATGGATCTCATCCAGTCCCATGTATTTGTGGCAGTCCAGGTGGAATAGTAGGTCTCTGACTGTTTCCTCCTGAAACATGTGGGGTTTATTCTGCTCCCCATCTGAGACCTCCAGATCACTCACCCTTTGAGACAGGTGAGACCCATCAGATCACCTCAGGGCAGGTGTTGAGTAAACCATCCCACTGTCAAAGAACCAAAAATTCTTGTGTTTGCACTAGTCTCTCAGCCATGTGTTTATAAGATGTGTTTTTCTGCTACTCTCAGAGTCCTTCCCTGTCTCTGAAGGAACAGAGGAAAATACTACTCATATGCCTGCTCTATTAACTAACAGCCCAGTCCCTTGAAGCCATTTTTGCTAATCCTTGGGCTTATGTCAGCAACCTCATCATTGCCAGCATGAACGATCAATAAAGGAGAGAAATCAGAGGGGTGGGTCAGACTGGATATAATCATATGTTGTTGATAACTGCATTATATTCCATTAAAAACAAACAAAAAAACAATGAGAAAGAACAGAGAAGCTCAGAATTCTCCCAAGAAAAATTATGTGAAGCTTGAATGCTATAGTGACACCATTCCACTCATGTGACTTGGACTTTACCTAGTTAATATCACTCATAGATAATTACAAGGTTCCCATTAGAATGACGGTGTTCTTCATCACAACTCACAATTCTATCCCACTTTTTCAAGACACTGTGAGAGCGCTATTTTTTTGTTTGTTTGTTTGGAGAGTTCTGACTTGCTGGGAAAAATCCATCCTAATTTTTGATCAGTAGAAAATATGGTTACTTCTGCACATTTAACAAAGTCACTGAAAATTACTGTTCTTACTGGTTTTTTTTTGTTTTGTTTTGTTTTTTTTTTCCTTTCTTTTTTTTTTTTTTTTTTTCTTTTGGTTTTGTTTGGTTTGGTGTTTTTTTGATGGAAATATATTGGAAATATTTTTATGCTTGTGAGTTTCCATTCATTAATATAAGGACTGTTACAAAAAATATTCATTTATGTGATTAGTTTATTTAACTTATTAAGCATAGCCCTGATGAAAAGGACTTGGGAGTACTGGTCGATGACAAGCTGGACATGAGTTAGCATTGTGCTCTCACAGCCCAGTAGAATAACTGTAACCTGGGCTGCATCAAAAAAAGCATGTCCAGCAGGACAAGGGATGTCATCTTACTCCTCTGCTCTGTGCTGGTGAGGCCTCACCTGGAGTACGGCATCCAGAGTTGGAGCCCTCACTACAGAAGATATGTAGGCCTGCTGGAGAACATTTAGAGGAGGCCCATAAAAATGATCCAATGGATGGAACACCTCTCCTACCAAGACAGACTGAGAGAGCTAGGAATGTTTGGTGTGGAGAAGAGAAGACACTGAGGAGACCTGATAGCAGCCTCTCAACATTTAAAGGGAGGCTGTAAGAAAGAAGAAGACTTTTGAGCAGGATCCGTTGTGATGATAGGATAACAAGAAATGATTTCAAAATAAATTAAAAGAATTAAAAGAGGGAAGATTTAAATTGGCTAGAGGAAAAATAGAATTTTAACAAGTGTGGTGAGACCATGGAAAATGTTGTCTAGAGAGCTGATGGAAGCCACGTCCCTGGAGGCATTCCAAGTCAGGCTGGATGGGGTTCTGAGCAACCTGATCTAGCTCTAGGTGTCCCCTGTACATTGCAGGATCCCTTTGAAATCAAATGATTCTATGATTCAGACATATTTTCTACTCAGTATTCTAATTATTGGTGCTTTTTTTATGTGATTATTTACATTTCCACATAGAATTCCCATATAGTAGCCACTGCTGCTGATAATAAATCCAAACAAACCAAAGAGACAGTTTCACAGATTATGATAGCTCTTCAATTTTGTTTTCACTGAAGACCTTTGCTCCCAGTTAATCCTCTTGTAGTAGATATCAGAATCACAGAATGAGAGAATGGCTGATGTTCATCTACTCCAAAGTCTCTACCCAAGCAATGCCACACATCTGTGTGATGGTTTCATGAATACACCAGCCAAGTTCTACTGACTTATTCAGTAATCATTGCGAATGCAACACTCAGACCGTGTTGTGGGAATGAAGTCTGAGAAACTAGTATCTGCCATTGGAAAGTACTGATAAAAGACACAAAGAGCTATGATATGAAGATTCTCCCCTTTTCTGCAATCATTTAAAAAGCTGTAGCCTGAGGATAAGTAACAGGTGGTCATAAAGTACAGGCATGTAAGGATTTTCTCACTAATGCTATGTCCTGGTTTCAGCTGGAACAGTGGTTTTATTCATAGTGAGTAGCAAGTTGCTGTACTTTGGTGTTAGGAGAAAACCAGTGTTGATAACACATCAATGTTTTATTTGTTGCTGAGCAGTGCTGTACAGAGGCAAGGATATTTCAGTTTTTTATTTTCATTTTTATAGCATTTCATTGTGTTCTGACAGCAAGGGGGCTGGGAGCACAAAGAGCTGGGAGGGGGCAGAACCAGGACAGCTGACCTAAACTGGTCAAAGAGATATTCCATATTGTACAATATAATGTTAAAAATGACAAAACTGAGAGGAATTGGCTGCAGGGGAGGGGCAGCCACTGCTCAGGTGCTAGCTAGACATAAGAAATGTCTTTGGGGAAGATACAGTCTGCATTGCTCAAAAGGAAAGCCAATTTGATTTTCAGCTCCCCCTTAGATATAAGCTGCTTAGTAAAGTCTCAAAAACTAGATAAAATCTAGAGATTAAAAAGTCATATGACGCATAAATCAAAAGAACTGAATAAACTGAGAATGAGTTTGTAAAGTAATTTTTAGTATTCACTATAATTGGTCTTGGATAGTACTTATCCATTATCGCCTTTTTTTAGTTTTCACTTTTTTTTTTTTTTTTTTTTTTTTTTTTCTTTTCCTGGAACCTGATAGATAAGTTTACTTAGAAATTTGAAAGTGAAATGTGGCATTTACATAAATAATTCATTTTTAACTCAATTTCACCTTTATGCTTTTTAACCTCATTTTGTTAGGAAAAGGCATCTAAAAAGCAGTTAGTTGCCACAAGGATATATCTTGTACTGCCATAAATCATGGGAACTTTTGACCTTTGAAAGATAGCTTTCTATTCTTTACCAGATTTCTTTCTTCTGCATCATTGTGACAGTAACCTCAATTTAATACTAGAATGCAACTGTCTAGAGAAATTGGCACAGTATCTGAGGACTCAAAGTGAAGCTAAAAAATATCACTTAAATATAACAAGTTCATTATTTCTAAAGTAAGTGAGGAAAAAAAAGCAGAACTCATACAGAAGTTCAGCCTTTAAATACTGCAAACTGCTGAAATATGCACATCACATATTTAATCAACAATAGAAGCCCTTCTGGTGTGAGCAATTTATCATCTGATAGACATGGATTGTGATAGATGATGGGAGGCAGGAGGGCTTATTTCTCTGCATGAGTCTGAAAGGTATTGCTCGTGTGAAACACTGAGGTTGCTGTTACCTAGGAGAGTTAATAAGGGATTTAGTAGGGCATATCCACTCTTGGATTATGTGTTTCTTTCAAACATTTATATAAACAAGCATGCACAAATTAGTGTCTGCTAAATTCTCTTGCCTGTACTTTGTCAACAAAGTTAGCCTTCTTTGAGGGCTGATCCAGTTTTCTACAAAGTACCTTTTTGCTTCCCACTGAGAACTGAGAACCCTTATGCATGTCACTACATCACATACAATTTCTTCTGAGTCAGTAAGAATTATTCCACTTCTACTTAACTTTTGAAAAGTAGTACTTCCATGAAAGGTTAGTATCAACTTTTTGACTTATTAAAATAATTTCTTCAAAATACATCTTTAACATTTCTTTCTTATGGCATTTTGACTGTGAATACATTTTTGTTATGCTTAGTCTTCAATTTAAATACTGTTGTTTTTTGATTTTTTTTTTTCTTTCATTATTCCACACAGAATCCTTCTTCCTGTTTTAAGGTTGTAGAAAAATCCTCAACAAAATGGTGCAAGAATAGCTCTGCTTATGTAAGAAAACCTTGGGGCAATTTACACACAGTGGAAAAAGCCAGACTTCATCCCATTTTGCAAATAGACACAGAATTGGGTTAACATATAATAAATCACATCTCAAATTCAAACTAAGGAAAACCAAACCAAACCAGAACAAAAGCACAACAAAAGCACAGTGAGAAGGTGCTATAAGCCTTACTTCAGCAGTAACAAATTCAATCCAAAATATAGTAAGAATATTTTTTTCATATTTCAAAGTTAAGTGATTTATTTTATTTTTCTTCTACTACTATCTAATTTCAGGTTCATGCATTCAGTTTTGTCAGTTATTCATATTTGCCTAGTTAGCAGTTGTTTGGTCTTTTGTTGTTGTTTGTTTTTTGTCATTCACTGTTTTAATAACTGATCTTCTTCTTTACATCAATTTAAAGATGTACAGTAAGATTCATCTTTCCTATTTTGTCTGCTCCAAGCATATATGTGTAAGTCCTAATTTGTCCTTAAGACTATCTTTATCAACAATTAAAAAATAACAACAAGCCACACCACATGATATTCATAAGCCACACAGGATGTTTTTCATTTTACATTATGAAGAAAGAAGTCATTCCCTTTGTTTAACTCTCACAAAGTATTAGTGAAATAAAGATACATTCACTCAGACTCAGAGATCCAATTATTAATGTTCTTCAGTGCCATGGGTTTCAGTTTGTCATGGTTTTGTGGTGTTTCTGTCAATATTCCACATCATAACATCATGTGCAGTATGGATCATTCATACTCCTGTTCCGTAGAATGGTAGCGTCCCGAGTACTCAGCTCTAGGAGAAGAACTACATATCCCAGAGGACGCCGCGGCCAGAGATAAGTCACAGGAGGAGGACATATATAATCTCACTCCCAGGCTGGAACTCGGTCTCTCTCAGACTCTCAGGGAGTGGGAAGTGTTTCAGCCGTGTTGCCTAGAGTTCACAGTAGGCCTCTCGGTTTTCGGGGACTCTCTCTCTCTGTTTTGTTCGATTTATTAGCCTCAATCATATTATATTATATTGTGTTATCTTGTATTCTGATATCATATTTAGTAAAATAAGTTTTCCTCCTTAGATTGCTGCCACTGTTTTATTTTCCCTTCCTTTCCGGAACCTCGGGGGGGGGGGGGGGTTGGGGGGGTGGGAGAGACCCTATGGGGTGGCTGCCCTGTCACGGATACAGGTAAATCTAAGTAATCCGTAAAACACAGTTCTAATTTTCATTTTTACTGGGTTCCAGTGCCTTTCATATGAAAACAATAATAATTCCAGTGACATCTTTTCCTCACTGTTTAAGACAAAAGTTTTCAGAGATGTTGTTCAATTGCTTTTTCTGTTTTTATACATTCCTTTCAAATTTGTTTTATGGATGACTCTAAGAGGAGAGATGAGGTATCAGTGTTACAAAAGTATGGGTGTTACAAAGAACCTCCTAGACATAGGCAGAAAGGTTAATATAAAGTCAACCAGACTCCAACCTGTCCTCAAACTGCTATTTCTTTTTCTTTTCTTTTTTCAATTCCCCACAAGTATTTCACATTTTTTCCCCCTTACTTTATGTTCTTTTTCTCTTGACTTTGGAATTTGTATTGTCCCATAAGAGCACTGCTGTCAGTTTTCAATTCAAAAAACTCAGTAACATGGCCATGTCTCATTTCCTGTTAATATGCATAACAGCAAGAAAAATGCATTTCTCAATGCAAAGGACAATGAGCAACAGTATCAAGATGTAGAGTGAATATATATATGTGCACAAAAATTTGTGTTTCCAGTAGTAAGAGATTTGTGGGGGATTTTCATTTGACTACTCTGACTTTCAAAAGAACTTGTCATAAAGATCCTCAGTCATGTGGAATACTTTTGAAAACACTTCATTCTTCCCCCTCAAGCTTGCTCCCTAATTTTCATTCATCAAAGCCTTCTGGCAAAAGCTTGTATGGGATCTGCAGTCCACTCAACCTACACAGCCATAAAGCTTACCATGCATCAGGAACAAAACATTTTGGAAATTGCCCATTCTCCTTTTCCCAGCAGAGTCAGTTTTTTACCCATTTAGCTGCTACATTCACAAGTCAAATGCCTTTATCATGATCATTTGTTGCCACCAATGTGTTCTGCACTGTGTAATACATAACACTGCAGGCAGGGTCTTCTCTAGGGACGATATATGTTGTTCTCTAGTTAATGACAGTGTGTGACTATAGGAACTTTGAAGGCAAAATTTCTTCTTGGGTATCAGAATTGCAACAAGGAGAAGATCAATGTCTTTTAAATCAGACTACAATCCTCACAGCCCTGTTTTAGAGCAGGAGTTTTATTTGTTTTGGATGTGCTTGTAGATGTAATTTTAGACACTTTCTCAAAATATGTCTTGCATTACTAACATTATTCTTTACAGACGTTACCTCTCAATATCTGAATATTTTAAAAGGGAGTCACAAACATGATATGTCCTTTAGCACACCATGCAGAAACAGAACATACTCTTATGCAGAGTGCTGTCTGTGTCTAGAAGCTACATCCATTCAAATGATGGTTCTGTGAAAGCCAGTGGAATGTTATATTGAAAGTGTACCGTACATATATTGACTTAATCCTCTGCAACAGTTGAACTGTTCATCATCAACATTTTTGTAAATGACATTTGGAAAAATTTGCAAGAATTTAATATTCACAGTGGTATTTCTCTTCGTGACTATACATACAATTATTATTGAAACAACTATTTATATTAAATATTAACTCTATTTACTTTCGTCACACCAACCACCTGTGAAATACTTTTTCATGTTGTTCCTTATAGCTAATGTTCTTTTACAGCACTTTCCTACACTTGCTTCACGTTAGCCTTCTATGATGTTATAACTGGCTAGATCAATGAGGAAACAGCAGTGGAAGTTGTGTACCTTGACTTGAACAAGGTTTTTGATACTGTCTCTCATAACACCCAAAGCTTAGAAAGTGTGAGACAGACAAGTCAACAGTAAGATGGATTGAGAACTGTCTGATTGGCCGAGCTCTGAGAGTTGTCATCAGTAGCTCGGGGTCTACTTGGAGGTCTGTAGCTAGTGATGTTCCTCAGCGTTTGATACTGCATCCTGTCTTGCTGAATATCTTCACTAATGTCCTGGATGAAGGGATAGAATCCGCTCTCAGCAATTTCATTGATATGAAGCTGGGAGGAGTAGCTGACACAACAGAAAGCTGTGCTGCCATTCAGCAAGACCTAGCCAGACTGGAGAGTTGAGTGGAGAGGAACCTTATGACGTTCAACAAGGGCGAGTGCAAGGTCCTGCTCCTCAGGAGGAATAACCACACACATCAGTACAGGTTAGGGAATGACCTGCTGGAGAGGAGGTCCATGGAGAAGGACCTGGGAATTCTGGCAGAAAACAGGTTCCCCGTGAGTCAGCAGTGCACTCTTGTAGCCCATAATACCAGTGGTACCATGGAGTGCATTGAAAAGACCATGACCAGCAGGTCAAAGGAGATGATCACGTCTCTCTACTCTGTTCTGGTGAGTTCACATCTGGAGTACTGTGTCCAGTTCTGGGTTCAAGAAAGACAGGGAACTTCCAAAGAGAGTTCAGCAAAGGGCCATAAAGATAACAAGGGGATTGGAGAATTTCCCTTAAAGGCTGAGAGACCTGGGGCATTTCAGCCTGCAGAATACTGAGAGGGGATCTTCTCAATGCTTATATATGTCTAATGGGTAGGAGTCAAGTGGATGGGGTCACGGTCTTTCCAGCAGCGCTCAGCAACAGAACAAGAGGCAATTGGCCCAAACTGGAACATAAAATGTTCCATACAAACATGAGGAAAAAGTACTTTGGGAATGACAATGCGCTGGAACTGGCTGCTCAGAGAGTTCATGGAGTCTCTTCTGCTGGAGATATTCAAAACATACCTGGACTCTTCCCTGTGTAACTTAGTGTAGGGAACCCACTTTAACATGGGGATGAGAACAGTCTCAAGAGGCCCCTTCCAATCCCTATAATTCTGTAATTCTGTGATTCACATAAATTTTCAGCACTGTGGATAAGATTTTCTTCACATCACTGTAAGATATATGAATGTATTCCTGGAATAGCCATTGTGTGAAAGATTAAGGTTGGATTTGACAAATATAGTACAAGGTCGACTGACGATAAGACTTCTAGCTGAAAACAAGAATATCTAAAGGTGCTCTTTCACAATGTGAATGGAAAGAAAACTTAGAAATAGCTATTTTTAACCCACTTGCAGAAGGATACAGCTATTTTTCAATAGTGTTAAAGTATAATATGAAGAACTATCATTACAGCGGATTGCTTCTTACCTGAACATTCACAGCCACCCTTCAGGGAAGAAACACAGAGGAACTGCCAAATTTGTTAGGAATGGAATGCTATCTAACACACTACCATATTCACAAATGCAGCCAGCACCACATATTTCTTATGATTAGGCAAACCATATGATTTTGAAATTGAAACAAACTTCCGGTACATTTTACAAAATGTACAGTTAGCACCGATGCAGTTTTAGCAAACCACTGGTTGAAGCTCAAGCAGGTTCTATGAAAAGTGTATTAGAGATGTTAACAACAGAAACCATATGCTTTTAATTTTCACTAGAAATGCTCCTGAATTTGTTATATGAGAATATGAGGATAATACTAATCTAGCATAGAGTTTATTTATTTATTTATTTGTTTGTTTGCTTGCTTACTTAATTATTAGTTACTCTAAGTTTGTAAACCAGCAACTCAGTAACTTGCTTATATCTGAATATTTTTCTTTTACTGCTATAATAATCTCTCTATGTATGTCCTACTCAACAAAGAACTGGTAAGGGAAAAGGCCATGAAGGAAACTGAAGGTAGAAAACAATTCTGCAACACATTTTGATCACCTCAGGGCAGAATTACTCTCAGCACCAACATCCATGACCTAGGCCTGTCAGGGCCTAGACCATGGGATTACATTCTGCGCAAGTTTACAATGGTCTACAAACTCACAGTGGTCTCAGAGATGAGTCAGTTACATAGTATGCTATGTAACTTATGCTTATATGCTTATGCTGCAATACCTTTGTTCTCAAAGGATCCTTTTGGTGTCTTCTGCTCTGGATCCAATTTTGGAGATAAACTACCAGTAATGCTAAGATTAGTCATAATCTGTGCTTTGTTTGAAGAGGGTTCCCTTTATTAGAGATAGAAGATTAAGTGCTAGTAGCAGGATTAAAATAATAATAATTATTATTAATATTAATATATATATTTTTAAAAAATGAAAATCAAAACAACAATGGAAGGAAAATGAGGCTGCAAAGTTGATTTCACAATTGACACTTCTGGTGCTAGGTTGTAATTGCTGCTTTTACTGAATAGTGTTATATCACTGAATTTGGCTTTCAGCTCACAAAGTTTATATAATTAACTTGCTAGGGAATCCCATTGCAATACTTTTCTATTTCTTTCTTTCCCATGTGAACTGGCATCTGTCTGGAGTATGCCACCTTCATTGGGGAGACTGCCTACTAAAAATTCCAAATTAGTTGTCAACAGTATTGATTTGTATTAAAGGACTGTATGTGTTTTTCCTCTGCATTTCTTCACATTTGCAGCATTTCAGATATGAGGAATAGTCATTCAAAATATTTAGAAGTACTGCCAAAACAATGTCATATTTACTTCTGCCAATACATGATTAGTCTCAATAGTGCAATATTGGTGATATAATTCAGTATACTAAATAAAAAGTAATAATTACAAAAATAAATAAATAAATAAATAAATATTCCATAAGTTATGTTTCTTGTATGACACATCAATTCATTTGGTAGCTTTAAGGTTGGTGATACTTGTTATTATAAAAATTAAGGTTTGAGGGAAATGGTAATCCCCGGGATACAGTATGTTGAAAGGGTAGAAAGTATGCATGTTGAGAGGGTAGAAAAATAATTTCCTGATGAATATTGTTTTGATCTGTGATGGAATAATTCTTTATCACCTTCTCCAAAAACCTTTTGAACTTTAGTTCTGGCAGTTTTTCATGTAACCAAGGAAATTATCAGAATTAGCCTTGTATTGCACATTGTTCTCTGTACTTCGCTTATTGAAGTGCTAGCACTAAGAACCTCAGAAGATCAAGATTTTCTCTCCCTCTTTTCTTGTCTGAAAATTATTTATGTAAAACTTGGTTTTATAAAAGAATGTATTCTGCAGATGAATATAAGATAAAAACATACTTCAGCCCACGTATAAAAAAGTCATTAGCTGATAGGACAATATTTCTTAAAATTAGCTTTCACAAAAATATTGTGTATTAACTCTGATTATCCAGTATGTGATTGAGACTAAAAAGAAATTTTAGACAGGCTCAAGCAGTGGGTCCACATTAACCTAATGAGTTCAACAAATCCAAGTGCCAAGTCTTCACCTCAGTCATAGCAACCCCCACTACCAGTACAAGCTGGGGGATGTAAGAGTAGAATATAGCCCTGCTGAAATGGACCTAATAGAACTTGTGGATAGCAAGCTGGATATGTGCCAAATCGACCAATTGTGAGGTGAACTGGTTCAATGATACACTGCATGAAGAACTGGATAATGGGTTGAGCTCTAAGCTGCGGTGAATAGAATAACATCCAGCTACTGACTGGTCACTAGTGGTGCTCCCCAAGGCTCAGTCTTGATGCCAATTCTGTTATCATTTTTAATATGATCTGGATGCACAAGGTAAATGCATCCCTAATAAATTTGCTGATGATACTTAACTGGGAAGAGCTGTTGACTATTTGGAGGAATCTGAGACTTTTCAAAAGTATCTAGATTGATTAGAACGCCTGATGGCTGATTGGGTCATCAGCAATGGAATTAAATTTAATGAGAACAAATCCTGGATTCTGCACTTGAGGCCAAGTAACACCAGACAGAAGCATGGGCTGGGAGATAAAAGTGATGGGAGAGCAGCCTTCCAGAGAGGGACTTTATGATACTAGTTGGCAATAGAATCAAGCAGTGTGCCTTGACAGACAATCAGGCTAAACAGTATTCTGGGGTGCATTGAAAACAGCACAGCCAGCTGTTCAAAATAAGTGGTTAGTCTCCTGCATTTAACATTGGTGCAGCCTCACCTCACCTGGAGGACTGTTTGCAGCTCTGGACTCCACAGTGTAAAAAGGATATTAAGATTTTGTGTTCATCTAGAGCATGGCAACAAAGCAACAAATAAAGACACTGAAAGAGGCTTCCTAGAGACATAATTGATGTCCTATGCATGTCACTGTTCAAGAGACATTTGGATGATGCTGTTAATGATATATTTTAAATTTTGAATGAACCCCTGACATTTGGATTTGATGGCCTTTGTAGGTCCCTCCCAACAGGAACTATTCTGTTATTCTATTCTATTCTATTCTATTCTATTCTATTCTATTCTATTCTATTCTATTCTATTCTATTCTATTCTATTCTATTCTATCCTATCCTATCCTATCCTATCCTATCCTATCCTATCCTATCCTATCCTATCCTATCCTGAAGCACATTTATAAAAAAGTCACTAGAATGCAATCAGCAAATGGAAAATTAATTTCTTGCTTCAATAGACTTTGAAATGTTTCTAGAAAAGGAGAGGAACGGAGATGAGAAAAAAGTCCAAAATAATTTTTATTTAAGTTACCTGTGTAACCTAATTTGACCTCAAGCTTCCTTTACTATGAGAAGGTTGGACTTAATAAGCACTCGAGATCATTCTAATGGGAACTGTCCTACGATCCTAAGATTTCTATATGATTTTTTTACAGACTTCAAAGAGAGTTAAGATAGCCTCTTTTATCTGCTGGAGCACCTATAAATTATTATTAAAATTATATAAATAAGGCTGTAATTGGTAATCTTAGTAAAAATTAATCATGCATCCAAATTGCAATTGTGATTTCATCTCTTTCCAGGGTATTTGCAGGGCTGTCATGGGTTAACCTAAAATCTACCTGCACCCATGACAGGGGTATAGACGGTCTGCAGGGCCGCTATCCCAAAAGGAAAAGGGAAAAAGGGAAAAGGAAAATAAATACAGCGGCAATGATCTAAGGAGGCACACTTATTTACTAAATACTATATCGGAATACAGAATAACACAATATAATACAATATAATTGGAATTAAGACTAATGAATCAAGTAAAATAAGAGAGAGTGAGTCCCGAAACCGAGAGGCCTACTGTAACTCTAGGCGAAATGGCTGGAACGCTCCCACACGGCTCCCCCCTGGCTGGCAAGGTCCAAGAGAGAGAGTTCAGCACTGAAGTGAGATTATATAGAGTCCTTGTCATATGACTGACTGTGATGTTCTCTGGGACATTCAGTCTTCTTTTGTGAGCAGCACATTCGTCAAAATTATCCATGCTTTATCATGATGTTATGATGTGGAATACCGATAGCAAAATTACAAAATTGTAAAACCATGACAAGGGCCTAATTAAAATGTTCATGAATGTCTATGTTCTTTGGATTTGGAAAGCAATGAGACCTGAAACTTTTCAGTAATCTTGATGAGAAAAAGATTTCATTCACTTTTTGATAATGACGAGATATGTTTTGAAATATTGCCTGTTTTGGATACCCAGGAGATGCTTGGCCCCAGGAAATGAAAATGGTTCAAAACAACCATCTCCTAGGTAAATCTCTCTATCTCTGACATTGCATAAATGTGTGAGTGTTCTCTGTGCCAGTCAATTAAGTGGACTATGCCTGAGGTCTACTGGCATGGCACAGCCCTCTTCAACTTCTTTGTGCAAGGAGACAACACAGAACTTTGTGGAGAAGATTACTAACCCATATAGCCAAGTGTAAATGCTGGCCATACCTGAGCACTTCCTTAAAGTACACTAGATAGTGTAGGCTAAAACTGTATGGGATATAGTGCAAAAAACAGTATCAGAAGCTGCAATCTATCATGTTAAGTTTAAAACTATAATTAAAACCAAGAGTTTTCCCAAATTCAGACCAGTTTAATGGTAATGCATTTTAAGTGATTTATTAATAACCTTATATTGAAAGTGTACATCTTGAGGAGCACCAAATTTTTCTTTATGCATTTCTAAAAACATATTTTAAAAAGTGAGTAGGAGACATTAAACATTATAATAACTGTAGGCAGCTAAAAACACCTCTATACAAAAGCTTTTAAATAGTAGAAATATAAAAACTGGGAAATTGGAGTTATTAAACATTCCTTTAAAAAGAAAAAAAGAAAGCAAATTAAAATAGGGATTCAGAATGTATGTGTGTAAGAAACTGCTAAAATGTGGTTAAAATTTAAAACAACTACATTGCTGACAGAAGGAAAAAAAGATCATAATCCAAACAATAATGCAGGAAACAGGAGGCAGAACAGCTGGGTGAAGCTGATATTTTTGAATGTCTATGATCAGTTACCTCTATCCTTAGTCAAAACATCTGAGTTTAGATCCATATGGCTACAACTTTTGCCCACATCAGTATGGGAAATGCCTTTCATTAACATTTTCTCTGGTACCGTGTGTCTGTCAGAGAACCAGATGAGGAAAGTTTAGTTTCATAAATGATAGTTGGTAAAGAATATGCTTATTTTTAGATACTGAGATAATATGTTAGAGACTTCAAAACAGCTGATAATTGTACTGAATTGTACTATTTGTTGAAGTTTGCTCATTTAGTATCAACTACTTAGAGTGATGTGAGTACTGTTCAAGGGAAAGGGCATGGCTGTGTGCCCATGGACTTTCTAAGGTCCTAGCACCAAATAGGGGTGAGGTGGAAAGAGGGATGTTATTGCCCCACCCAAGCTATGAACAAACAAATAAACAGACAAACAAAAAACCCCAACACTTTAATATTTACAAAATATTTTTGCAATGTGTTTTTATGGCCACTCATTCCAGATACTGTATTTGAGTAATTGCATGAATGGTATTGACTGCTTCAGATATGACTATATATTAATTTCTGGATTTGTGGTGGTTTAACACCATCAGGCAGCTCAGCACCAAACAGCCACTCACTCACTTCACCCCAATGGGCTGGAAACAATTTTTTTTTTTTTTTAATAAGGAATGGCACTCATCTGAATATAGAAATAGACCAAGGATGGTGTAAGTAGAATTTTTGTTTCAGTAAAGGTTATTTTCAAGTCACTACATCTAGTGCACACAATTGTGTGTAGGTTAATACTGAAAATCAAGTAATAGCTGCACAGAAACACTTGAAATACTGAAATCTGTGAATTTTGTATTGATTTTGAGAGTTAACTCATATTCCTTAGAGACAATGTAAAATATTTTAGTTTTTCCTCTGCACTTTATGTTATCAATGCTTGTCACCACTTTTTTCAGTTCTGAACCACTTGTCATTTTGAAGTCAATAAGTTGCTTTATATATATGTGTGTGTGTGTATATATATGTATATATAAATGTGTATATATGTGTGTGTGTATATATGTATATATATACATATATACATATTTAATTTTAAAAAGAGATTTTCTGAAAAGGAAAATAAACAGTGTAATACAATATATGAAATGAATCACAGAATTAGAGGGGTTAGAAGGGATCTCCAGAGATCATTGAGACAAAACGTCCTGTAAAGCGGGATCCTTCAGCAGGCTGTACAGGTAGGTATCCAGGAGGGTCTTGAATATCTTCAGAGAAGGAGAATCCACAACCTCCCTGAGCAGCCTGTTCGAGTGCTTTGTCACCCTTACTGTGAAGAAGTTCTTTCCCATATGGAAGTGGAACTTCCTCTGCTCCAGTTTATGTCCACTTCCCCTTTTTCTGTCCCCACAGACTGCTGAAAAGAGGTTGGCCATGTCCTTTTGTCTCCCATACTTAAGATCTTTATAAATATTAATAAGATAATCTTCTTTTCTCAAGGCTGAACAGATCCAGGTCGCTCAGCCTTTCAGCAGGAGAGATGCTCCGGGCTCTTTATTGTCTTTGTGGCCCTCTGCTGCACTCTCCAGGAGATCCACATCTTTCCTGTACCGGGGATCCCAGAACTGAATAAAGTGAGTATGCAGTAGTATGCAAAAGTATGCAAAAGTATGCAAAAATTATTAACATTGTCATTCGTTTGCCTTTGCTTTGTAGTTGATGTACATCAGAAAAAAAAGGATGTCTTTTTTTCTGATTTCTTCTGTGGGCAATCATGAGAAGTTCTTGATGCAATCAGGAAAAAAGCCTATCAATAACTTCCCCCAAAACACAGTGCTTTGAGTTTTCACAATCTTTATTTTACTAATTTTTTGAAAAAAGTTTTGTCATGGTTTTGTAATGTTGTCAGTATTCCACATCATGACATCATGTGCAGTATGGATCATTAAAAAGTTCATACTCCAGTTCCATGGAATAAAAATGTCCTGAATACTCAGCTCTCAGAAGAAAACTACATCCAGAGGACTTTGCAGTCAGCGATAAGTCACGGGAGGAGGACATATATAATCTTTCTCCCAGGCTGGAGTTTTCTCTCTCTCGGACTCTCGGAGAGTGGGAAGCATTCCAGCTGTGTCGCCTAGAGTTCACAGTAGGCGTCTTGGTTTTGGGGGACTCTCTCTCTCTGTTTTGTTCAATTTATTAGCCTCAATCATATTGTATTATATTGTGTCATCTTGTATTCCGATATCATATTTAGTAAAATAAGTTTTCCTCCTTAGATTTCCGCCTCTGTTCTCTTTCCCATTCCCCTTTTCCCTTCCTTTTCGGGCCAGGGGCCCTAAGGAGAAGTTGCTCCCTGTCATGGTCACAGGTAAATCTAGGTAACCCATGACAAGTTTGAACGTTGAAGCCCAGGAAATTTTCTGAAAAACAAGAGCATTCTGATTTTCTCTTGTTTATCCACATACAACACAAGCTCTGTATTTCATCATCAAAGTGAGGCTTAAGCTCCTTGTATTTTGTGAAGGCACAGTCTTTCAGTCAAGATGACTTCATGGGATTTTATTAGTTTTTTTTGTTTGTTTGTTGTTTGTTTTTTTTTTTTTTTTAACAAACTAGTGTAGAGAGATCTGTGTTTCACTTTTATTCTGATATACAGGTCATACTCTCTGGTCAGAGTTATGTTAGTTTCAGGTATGTTGATGAGTTGATGATAATTAGCTCTGATAATTGAGACATCTGTTCCATCCTGTCAGTTATCTATCGTTGGAGATGATCCATGGGTAGCCAGGCTGGATATCATAGGCCTATTTAGCATGATATACATGCATATACTCATGACTGGATGAAGCTCAAATTTCTACCATAAGGTAAATATTAAAATTTGAGCTTGAGATTCAACAGTTTAAAAGAATTTAAAGTTTCAGTGTTGAACCTCAGACATTTCTGAATTTAACCCTGTTCAGTTATTTTATTGTTAAATAATCACAAACTGATCATGTTAGATAAGCCATAATTGTTTTATTGATGAGAAGATAGTTTAAATCTCAGAGCTTCACCTAGAAGTAGACAGTTGAAGCTTATTCAGTTATATTTCTCCATATGCATTTCATTCCCATTTTAAAGTGTTTTAACTACATTGACTTTTATGATCTTTTGTTGTATAAGATGTTAAAATTTGTTTACTTTTTGAATTTTATTTAAGAATGTGTGGATATTTCCAGTCTGGTCTACTCCTGAAACTGTGCAATATCAGATTTCCAGACTGATTCTGATGTCAGACTCCATCAAATGGAACACTTTGACTGTTACATCGTTAGACAGTGTTATGGACTAATACAAAAGGTCAATGTTATCATAGTATGTGCAATAAGACATCCTACAGTCCATTAAGAGTGAGAATATACCAAGAGCTAACATTCTAATATTTTTTTTTCACTATTAGAATTGCAAGGATCTAGAATCTTTACATAAACAGGGTTGAAGATTTCTGTAAAAGCTTAAAATGATGTATAAGTATTTATTTTAGACACCTTAACCTGCAATTAGAGGTATATTCAAGGGTCTGAAATCCCCAGTATAAAATTGAGGTGTCTTTTTAATTCAGGAACTTTCATAAAAGCATTTCTTATGTGTACGTGTGTCAACATGTTTTTTACCTGAGAAGGAGTACTTCATGGAATACTTATTGTTCTTTCATTTGTCTTGAAGTGGACATTTTCTTAGTGGCCTGAAAGGTTGTCTAATTTTGTTGCTGCTTCAGAGCATATTACTTGATCTTCTTATAAAATGATATTTTGTAGTTCCTGATAAGAGATGTTGTTTGATGACTCTAAATAACTAACACTTCCAAGAAGAAAAAATACATTAGAATAATAACATAGATTCTCTCTCTGTTGGACTATTTCAGTCTTATATTAAAAACAGTAGCAGTAAAAGTATAACATATATATATATATATAAAACAACACTGAATCTTGAACAGATACATAAAATCATCACATCACTGTTATCTTCAGGCCTGGATAATTATTCAGGTTCTTGAATTTTTCTTACATTTAAACTGTCAGAACTCCAGACTAGTTCCTAGTCATGTTTTCAAAACCCACTGCTCCCTCTGGGAGACCAATACGTCAGTATAAAGCAAACTCTCTTTGTATTTTTAGGGTGGAGTCACAGAAGGGCATTCAATTTCAGTTCCATTCTGCCTGGGGACATTAATATCAGACTATTTTTTTCTGATGTTCCTCCAATTTCTTGCTTCTCAGCGACAACAACATTATGTCAGTTCTGATTTGTCACCTCACAAACTGCCTAATAACTACTAAAGCACTGAAAACTTATTTTTCTCTATTGAATAGAAAGTATTTGGAAATGTTTGAAAATAACAGAAATGTTTCCATTTGAGCTTATAGATGTCTATTTTTTCTGCTGCTGGCATTGCTATGGAATTCTAACACACTTCTCTATATTTACACAAATGTCAGATTCAGTATAATTCTTAGTCCCATTTTTAACAGTCTTTCATGTCATAAATGTGTTATTTTATGATCTTGAAAACATCTTAAAGAGTAACATGAATAATAGGAAAGTGATTGTAATGCTCACATTTGTACCCAGAGCACATGCCAAAACATCATTTCCTATTTTAACATAGACCTTAGCAAAATTCCCCATCACAGAGAATGTACTATGACCTTTGCAAAGGTTTTTCTTCATATTACCTTGATGGTTAAGGGGGAGAAAAAAATTTGTCTTGGAGACTTCCTTGATCTAGTAAGCATATCTTATGTTCCAGTTTTATAGATTAAAACCTCCTGTCCCTATCCTCATCTATTTTTCTGCCTAATTATGTCAAAATACTGAAGCACTGAATATAGCATCTTGTCTCTTCTGAACACTGGCAATCTTTGCCTACAGCAAATGGTGTTCCCACACTGATTGAGTTAATTCAGTTCAAGGACTGCAGCATGCTTTAGGCTTACTTCACAAGTCTTCGGTCACCATAGCAGAAAGCATGCAATCATGCTTCTAGAATTCAAATCTCAAGCAATTGTCATTTCCCATTGCTTCTTTAATAGATGTGCTACCATAAGTTAAAATTTCTACATGTGTTCTCATGAAAAGACTTTCCACAATATCATATGACAAATATATTTTTAAACAAAGTCTGTATCTTGTTCTTAGCAGACTGTCTTACTGATTGATCTGATCAAATCTGGCCAACATCAGATCTTTTACTTATAAACTTAGACTATCATTACTTACATAACTGGGGAAAAATGGAATATTTTGGTTGAAATTATTTATTCTAATGAGAATATATGAACTAAAACAAATGCGTACTTTCAGCATATTTTCCTATAGGAAGAAAACAAGTCAAGACAAACATTACATATTTTCTCATTTCCTTTCCTGTGGCATGCATGACTGTACCAAATGGGTAAATTTTATGGGCTCAAATTTCAATTTTTTAACATAAGAGATGGAACATGTAATGTGGCACCACTTCTTTTTTAAATTAGCAAAAAAACTCACTGTGACAAAGAAAATAGAAAAAAAAAAAAAAAAGAAAAAAAGAAAAATAGCAGCAAATCTAGACTCTGGGAACCTTTGCATTTCACTGACATCTACATTGGTATAAATCTTTTTTAAAGATGTACATCAGATACTTCTTAAAACTGATCGGTTTTCTTCAAAAAAATATGAAGAATATGTATTTATTTTTTAGAGTAACGGTGCATAGGACACTTGGTAAGTAATGCCCCCTATTTAATTCCATAGAAACTACAAAATATATGAAGAATGTAATAACACTATTTGATAGAACATATTCTCGGTTACAAAATGATCATTTTTAACATGGTCACTTGCATTAGCTATACATTTTCTCCAATGATGAGTATGCATGCCACAGCTGTAAAAATGTATGCCAGCAGAGGTGACCCACTGTTTCACAGATGTTATGGCAACATTGTTGCTAGAAAAATATTTCCCACATAGTTTGTCTTTCATCAACCCAAATAGATGGAACTCAATATGCACCAAATTCAGAATATACAGTGGGTGGGGTGGGAGATTTCAGCCAAGTTGGGCAGTGTGCTCCACTGTTTTCCAATTTGCATGGGATCTGACATTATTGTGTTGCAGTAGAAGGATTGTCCTCTTCTCTGACCTGACTCTGGATGTTTGAACCTTCAGCTTAGTCAACATCATGATGTAGTTGTCAGAGCTGATGGTTCTTCTTAGTTACAGGAAATCTTGAAGATTCATCCCTTCTCTATTCCAAAAGGCAGTTATGCCACTTCAACAATGGAGGGGTGGTGGACAGAAGATATTTTTTATCTATTTGGATCACACTTTTTTTGTTAGTAAAACCATGCCAACATCCATGGAAAGAATATATATTTATGATAAGTGTATACATTTTGCATTTTGGATAATTTCAACTTTTTAGTATAGTGTAATTTCTTTTCTTGCTAATGTGAAGGTAAATTTTACCTAGAGAAGGTGTGGAGTCTTGCTCAGAGTGATTGTGGAGTCTCCTTTCTTGGAGATTTTCAGAAACTGCCTGCACATGGTCCTTGGCAACTTTCTTTAGTGCACCTATTTGGAAAAGGATCTGGACCATATGACCTCCAAGAGGTCCCTTCCAGCCTTTACTGTTCTTTCAGTACATGACTCAAAACAAAGGACTGTACAAATTCCAAACAATCATCGCCCTCAGTGGAGTCAAATATTTAAGCATGTTCAAATACTCTGTTGTTATGAGAACATGATGAGTTAAATAATTTTTAATTTAAATGTGCAGGTTTTTACCAAATAAGTTCAACCACAAAATAATCTCTCAGCTTCAAGATCATACATAATGCATTTTATACAAAATGCAAACTCAATAGCATTTAGAATCTACCCAAAGTCTCCCTAATAAATTAGGTCAAATTAATAGATGATGTTATGCATACTGACATCAATGAAATCACATTAAAGATTAATTTGGCCCACTGCTTAAAATTCAGATTTTAACCTCTAGGTTTAGACAATTTACATTATGAAGAATCATTACTACATTAAGTTTACTTTTGAGTCTGTATGTTTTTTTCTGAAGTCTGATTGAAATTTCAGATAGATGAGCGGGTGGATTATACAGTCAGTCTTGAAAGGGAAAAGTAACATTAATAACAACTGTGAAAGAGAATGATTTTCTTCCAGACTGGCAGGTTTGGTGTTTTTTGAGCTTTCTGTAAAGGCATGCTTTTACACACAAGTTACAGGGTGAAAAAATGAAGGCAGAGATTTACTTTGATACAAAAACTCTAAATTTAACTAAGGTGATTATTTATAAGGGAAGAACAATAAATTTCTCCTGTACTGATATTTGTAAGTCGTATATGATGACTTGCAATAGTCCCTCTGTGTCCAGTCTGTGATTCTTCAAACTGAATATATAAACTACTGGATCGACGAAAAATTTATTTCTGTATTCCAAGTGGAGTTCACAGTTCTCATCCAATCTGAAGATCATTTAAGAGTGGAGTTCCTTGTGAGTCCTGAGACTTATCCTGTAAAATCTATATATGAAGGACCTAATGAGACTCAAAAAACACAGTCTCTCATCATGTTTTCAGATGACACTGAATATGGAAACAAAAGTGATACATTTTAAAACAGGCTTCCCATTCAAACGGAATTAATCATGCTGGAGGGATGATCCAACCTTTGGGGAAAACTTTGAACTTCAACAAAAGTAAGTTTGGCACCTGGGGTGGATTAAACCTCTGCTGTGGTTGGGCTGGGGACTGTTTCTTAAATGAAAAAATCATCATATCTATATGAATTATTTGAAAATGGATTTACACATGACAGATTGTTAAAAAACATACACAGAAGGACCTAGAAATAAATAATAAAACAACAACAACAACAACACTTAAAAACATTCTTCAGTAATGACTGTGCTCTGCATGGAACCTTCCAGATAGGTATTTTGTAGAATAAGAGGTCTATAAAAAAGCTCTGGCTTGTGTGTTTGAAATCAATTACATTATATTGAAACCAGTAGGAAATTCATTTGTGTTTGGATTGTTTGTTTGTTTGCTTGCTTGTTTTTTCTCCTTCATATCTGACATTTATTATAATTATTTTACTTAATACTGAAAATAATTCTTCACATATATATAGTATGATTAATTTTCTGAATTCTAGTTACTCATGAGACATTTGATGCATAAAATTGTGACTGTAATCCCATACCTACACTGTAAAAGAAATGTACATCTTGAAGAGACAAAATATAGCTCTAAAATACTGTTGCTATGAAGAGAATGACATTTTCTTAAGTTTTCTGTTTTCTCAAGTTCCACTTTATAACTCATAAGCCCTTAACCTCTTAGAAGACATAATACAAATAGGTCTCTTTTTAAACTGTAATCAGAAGCCATATTGCTTCTGAAGATGCACTGTATTGTTCTCTGTCCAGCAGACTATACTACACTTTTGAGAGAATGGCCAGGTTTTGAAGAAATCTAATTCAAACCTGAATATGCAAGAATTTAATCTGTTCAGTGGTACCTGATTTCATCATCATCGTAATTTTGAGAATGGGAAGAATTTATTCAAAGAAGTTAGGTACAGACATTATTGTAAGACAAAGGTTTTAGGGAGATTTGTAATAGACGAACATTAAAACCAGAAAACGCTGAGGCTAGTAAGTCAGAAGCATAAGTAAAATAGTAGTTTTGTTTTCTACTCCTTATACCATCTATGCCCGTATATGTATGTATCAAAGAAATCTTACATCTCTGAGGAAAATAAACAAACAAAAAAAACACTGAAAAAGAAAAAAACCTACAACTTTATTGCAATCAAAACTTTTTCCAAAAGTAGCACCTGTAATATTTACACCACAAACATTTTTGCGAACTCTGATAATTAGATTCTGGAACAGGAGAGAAGATGAAGGATAAAGTATAATTACTTCTTTTACTCCAGAGAATCTAGGATAAATTTTAACATCTGGCACCATACTATATCCGGAAAGACCTATAAGACTTCATGAGAGAAGCACTGCCATAATTCTGTAAGCCTGCGTCACACTTTTGAGATCTGATTTGTTTATACCTTGTTTTTATACCTGTTATAATGTGTTTTAAAAGAGGTACTTTTAAACTTATTTACCTCAGAAATTTAAAAAAAAAAATTTGCTACACTGATAGTTTTAGGTCAACTTGTAGGATTTGAGACCTGAAGTGGCAGTCTTAAACTGAAGCCAAATTTACCTAGGTTAGACTAAAAGAGAACAGCTTAATACTGTGTCATTGTAATCAGATAAAGGATGCTGTGGAATAGAAGGATTTTATGAAAAGTTTAGACAAATATTTGTCAGGAATGATAACAATTTAACTAACCTGCTATACATTGGGAGAATAGGCTAGATGACATCTTAAACCTCTTTCATTGTTGCATCTTGCTGTTAAGTTGCATTTCTACAATTCTCAGTAACTTTATGTGTTTTATTATTCATAGCAGTAAAAATTAATCTTAATTTTTCAGTATCTAATATTCTTAGTTCCTTAAGAAACTGGGCATGGAATTTTCAGTGCTTATTCCAAATGATCAACTGTGTGACAGGTGCTCGGAAATGTAGTTCTCAGTTAAGAGTATGATAATCAGTCCTGAGTTTGCAGACTTTTTTTTCCATCTACACGTATTTATTCGTCCATATTATTTGACATTTGTAATAGACATAATAATTTTAGCACAGTTTAAATTATTTAACACATTTCTGTATCAAACATTGTGCAGTTGCATTAGTGCTCAGCAACAAAAATTGCACCCTTTCTATTTTCCAGTTTTTTTGTTTGTTTGTTTGTTTGTTTTAGTGACCTCTAGATAGAATTCATTCTTTTCTTCTATTGGCTGTACCTTGTTCACACAGCCCAGGATTTTCCTGGGCACATGACAGATGTTCCCCTCCATTTCAGAGCCTTTTCCTCAGAACTGCTCCATTCCTCCAGTCTCTGTGGGTCATCTGAAGGGCATCCTTGCACCCGAGATTATTAGCTGATCACCTCAATTAGATAGATAGCATCTGCAGACTTACTGAACACCCACTCCAGTATCTGCTCTAGGTCACTGATAAAGCTGTCTTGTCTTTGCCCTGCCCTCCTGCTGCTGCACTGTTCATGCCCACTCCACCCCAAGTGTTCACCCACCACTCAACAACGAAAATATCAGTGTGCTGCTAACTTTTTCTCAGCTAAAACCAGGACATCAGTCCATGATTTTCCCAGGGAACAAATTAAAACTAGCCATCCAGTAGTTGTCCAGACTGACTTTTCAGGCTTCTTTTGAAGCTAGGACATTTGACTTCTTTTAGTTTGATGTCTTCCAAGCTTCCAGTTTTTCAGAGATAATGTCTTACAATGACATTGGCCAGCTTGGTCAGCACTTTTTGGTGCAGCCTGTCAGGTCTTAAAATATCAGTTAGTCCATGACTTGACACTCATCAACTACTTCTGTCTTCTCCTTGCATCCTGTCTCTAGACAGAGATTTCAAACAAATTGTCCAAATCTGTGTAATCTCAAAGCTACTGTTTTCTTGTAGAATACTTGTAGTCATGCAGCATACTTCCTACCCAAATGCTAGACCTAGGCCAGGACTCAGTCCAGCAATTCTCTGGACATTTAATTTTACTCACCAAAACATGCTCTGTGATATATCCTGAAGTTTCATAATCACAACAATACATAACTTTTCTCGCTTATGAATGAATCTTCTTTAGGAGAAAGACTGTTACTTATAGCATTTCATAGCCTGTTGATCACAGCTATAAATCCACTTCATTAGGCTAGTACAGCTTTACTCAAGTACCTCGGACATATTTTGTCCCAGTTTTCCAAGTCCCTGGCTATTTCTGAAAAAATGTTCTCACAGTAACTGTTTCCATCCAAGTGGATGGTAATTAAGGTGATTAAGTAATTCTCATTTTCTTAGTGTGTGGGAGGGGGGGGTGGGGGTGGGGGAATATATATATATATATAAACATATATATATATATAAAACCTCTTTATGAAACATATATATATATATTCAAGGTCAAGTCAGATGGGGTCCTAGGCAGCCTGATCAAGAGCCTGACTTAGTAGTCAGCTGACGGCAGGGATATTGGAACTACATGATAATTGAAGTCTTTTCTAACCCAAGCTATTCTATGATCCTATGATTCCATGACTGTCAGAACACGTAAAAAAATTGGTCCCCATCTTGTTTATAAGCTCCCTTTTGACACTGGATGTCTGTGGTGAGGTTTCCCTGGAGCCTTCTGTTCTCTAGGCTGAACAAGGTGTCATGGTTTTGCAATCAGTATTCCACATCATAACATCGTGTTAAGCATAGATCATTTTGACGAATCTGCTGCTCACAAAAGAAGACTGAATGTCCCAGGGAACACCACGGTCAGTCATATGACAAGGCCTCTATATAATCTCCCTTCAGTGCTGGACTCGCGCTCTTGGACCTTGCCAGCCAAGGGGGAGCCGTGTGGGAGCGTTCCAGCCATTTTGCCTAGAGTTACACTAGGCCTCTCGGTTTTGGGACTCACTCTCTCTTATTTTACTTGATTCATTAGCCTTAATTCCAATTATATTTGTATTATATTGTGTTATTCTGTATTCCGATATAGTATTTAGTAAATAAGTGTGCCTCCTTAGATCGTTGCCACTGTATTTATTTCCTTTTCCCTTTTTTCCCTTTTCTTTTCTGGGCCAGCAGCCTGCAGGCCGACTGCCCCCCTGTCATGGGTGCAGGTAGATTTTAGGTTAGCCCATGACACAAGGCAAGGTCCCTCCATCTTCTTCACAGGAGAAGTGTTCCAGCCCTCTGGACTCTCCAAGAGCAACACAAAGACAGTGTAGAGAGTGAGGCAATCAAATCCCTTCCCCAGTTGGCCATTACTCTTCTGATGCAGTCTAGGATACAGCTGGCCTTCCAGGCAACAAACTCTACTGGCTCATGTCCAGCTTTTCATCCACAGGAACCCCCAAGACTAACTCCACAGGTATGCTCTCGAGGAATCCCAGTCCCACTTTTTGAGAGCTAATTCTTTATCCAGTCAATAATCTATCTTTCAAACCTATTTCCCTCCAATTTAGAGATAAAAATGTAAGAATGTGGTGTTGGACTACATCAAAGCCTCTAGGAATTCCAGATAGGCAATGTCAGTATATCTTCCTCTGTCCAGTGATACCATCACTCCATTGTAGAAGGCCACCAGATTGGTTGGGTACCATCTGCTCTTAGTGAATCAGTCTAGTTGTATCTGATCATCTCCTTGTTAGCAGAAGAGAATTATCAACTATTGATTGAAACTAAAACTGCTTATATGACTTTAACTATCTGAAACATGTTGAAATGTACTATTGCAGGACTGGAAGCATCCAGTGAATTCTTGGAATGGACCGAGGGTGATTTTAAGTTGAAAATAATGCAAGACCTGTGTATAATGCAAGAATGCAATTTGTTTAGATGTTATTCTAAATAATAACCATCAGAAACCAATTTAAAATTTGAAGGCAGAGTATAAAATGCATAAGTGAAAGGTATTTAAAACTGTAGACTTCACAGTTCCAAAAATGGTAAAAAAACTTAAAAAGCACAATTAAATGCTAATGTGCTATAAGAAAGTTGACTTAAACAAGCCTGACAACTTATCTGTGAAGAAATTAATAAAAAGGAAAAAGAAACAAGTAACAAGATAATAATAATAATCAAATATAATCAAATGAGAAATTCATTAATAATCTAAAAAGGAAAAAGCACTCATAGAAATAATGAAAACATTACAAAACACTCTGTGAAATAACAGAAAATGCTCATACAGTGCAAATCCATTAAACCTAAAAATTGAAAACTAGCAGGGAATACTAACATCAATACCATGTTCCATAAGTACCTTAAAAGTTAAGAAGGGATTAAGGGAAATACCAAGGTACTATTTAATGAAGTAAGCTACTGAATGAGATAGAAGTTTAAATGTACAAAGCCTTCTCTACTTCAGCTCCAAAAAAAAAAAAAAAAAAAAAAAGAATATCATGAACCAATGCTCCAAAAAATACAAATAGAAGCAAGGACATGAAGAAAGTGAACACAGCAAATAGTAGAAAGACTTGTCTAATTTTGGCAATGTGTCAATGAACTTTTTGTTGCTGTCTCAGCTGGAAGAAACCTACTTAACATAATCACATAATTTCTGAGACATCCTGTCCACTTAAGCTGTTTTTCTTTCTTCTGTAAAGTTCTATGGAACATCCATGCTCAGTTTTTTTGGTGCTATTAAATCTCTTTATGAAACATATATATTTTCCTGTGAAGGTTTCCTGTGAAGAAGGTGGAGGGACCTTACCTTGTTAAGCCTAGAGAACAGAAGGCTCCAGGGAAACCTCAGCACAGACATCCAGTGTCAAAAGGGAGCTTATAAACAAGATGGGGACCAATTTTTTTACGTGTTCTGACAGTCATGGAATCATAGGATCATAGAATATCTTGGGTTAGAAAAGACTTCAATTATCATGTAGTTCCAATATCCCTGCCGTCAGCTGACTACTAAGTCAGGCTCTTGATCAGGCTGCCTAGGACCCCATCTGACTTGACCTTGAATACCTCTAGGGATGGAGCATCCACAGCTTCTCTGGGTAATCTGTTTCACTGCTTCATCACCTTCTAAGTGAAGAATTTCCATGTAATATCTAATCTATATCTCCCCTGTGTTAGCTTAAAACTCCTCTCTTATCCTATCATTATAAAGCCAGTTAAAAGTCTGTCTCCCAGCTGATAATAAGCTGCCTTAAGCTTGGGAAGGCCACAGTGAGCAAGAAGATTCTTTTATCCAAATGGAGTAGGGCCCATTTTCTCAGACTGTGTCTTCATAGGAGAGTTGGGAACAGTCTCATATTAAAAGAAGGGGGATTTAGTTTAGATATTATGATAAAATTCCTTACTCAGATAATTGTGATGCACTGGAACATGTTTCCCAGAGAAACTGTAGATTTCCAATCCTACGAACTGGTCAAGGCCACTCTGGAACAGGGCCCTGGGAACCCAATCATATTTTAAGCAACCCTACTCTACTCATATCAAATGGGCAGCAATTAAGTGACCTTTAATAGCCCTTTAGCCCAAGCTATTCTATGTTTCTATCATTCTATCATTCTATGATTCTATCACTCTGTGAGGTGAATTACTTGAAAGAATGTTGCAGCAAGGAGATTATCAGCCTCTTTTTTCAGGTAGTATGTGATAGGATATGAGGAAACAGCATCAAGTTACAGCAGGGCAGGAATAATGGGACATTAGAAAGAATTTTGTCATAGATAGGGTGGTCAAGCATTGGAATTAGCTGCCCACAAATCACTTTCATGATTCTATAAGTCTTGAGTTATCAGAATTTAAGAACATCAGATATTTATACTTTCCTTCTTAAGGGACATCTCCGTCATTAACTTCATTCTGCTCCTGAGAGGCATGGAACAAACCTGCCCATGATGCTTGATAAACCAGCTCAGTGCAGTTTCTATAGTGAGCTAGTGAGGCACTCTTCTTTTTAAGCTGTTTATAAGACTATGATTTCAAAGAATCTTAGGACATCTGTAGTAGAGACACACATCAGATTTGGACAGCAAGAGAAACCTATGCACAGGAAAATATCTTGATCTTTAATTTACTACCTGAGTTTATGTAACATGCTATAAGCATCCTTAGAACATTAAATAATAATAATAAAAAATGTTATAGGAGTTGTTACTCTAGTGTTATGTTTCCTGATGCTCTCTAGAAAGATTTGAATAGTGACCTCTTTGCTTAAATCTAATTTTAACGGGGTGGGGCGAATGTATAGACACTTTTAAGTCTAGTGGGCTAGAGACAATGATGACTGGGTAATGTTTAAGTATCACAATATATGCTCCTCTGGGTATGTGATGGTCATATAAGGATAATTTAAGGTTTGCAAGGATACGTTATTAAAATTTTAATGAAAACAGTCTGGAATGATCATGCATCTTTAAGGACATCTGTCATATTGTGTGCATGTGAGATCCTTGCAGAGTGGTATTCTGGAAATGAAGTATATTAAGAATGTATTTCGGAAAAAAAATGAGGCAAATGTCAACTTAAATGTGGAGTAAAGGTAGAAAAGGATCCTTCTGCATTAATATCTTCAAATTAATATAAAGAGGACTAACATGTACAGATGTTCCAAAAGTAATGTCTCCTCTTTGTTTCCATGGAAATTAAAATAAATACAAAGAGCATAATAACACTATTTGATGGAGTAAATTCTTGGATACAAATCAGTTGTCACCAGCATAGTCACCACCATTAGCTATGCATTTTCTGTAGCAATGAAGAAGACTCTGCATGCTGCACTCATAAAAATCTGTACCAGCGGAGGTGACCCAATGGCTCACGGATAAATTGCACCACCCACCACCTCAGTGACCTCAGCAAGTACTGATGAATGTCAGTGGATGCCAATTTTTCTGCATGGAGATATTTAATTTCACACATTTGCTTCATGCACACTTCCATGTCACACGTCATTTTGTCAGGCTGCCCCTCTGATGTAATTTAACTCACATCAACAACATGTAACTGAACACTGTTGGGAAGGTTCAGCCCTTACTGCTTCTGACATTATGGGCCATCATATTACAAGCAGCCCTCATATTTTGTTCTCTTAATTACTTTTCATGTACATATTGAGACAGCGATGCTTATTGGTAAGGAAATCCAATTGAAGTCCATGTTTCTGATGCATTTATGAATAGCTTAAATTACACAGGAAACACTACCTCACTGTTTGAAAATTTATCAGCCTACGTTTTCTTTCAATTGGATTACAGTTATACAACACAATCATGACAGGGAACTGAATTTGTAATATTTGTATTTTCACAGCTTTTCTGCTTTATTAGCAGAAAGATACTTTAAGCTTGGCCCAATATATCACATATTGATATATAGCAGCTCCAAGCATAAAGAGTATAAGAAACTGGAATGCTATGTATTTTCAGAGAATATTTTTGAAGTATCTACCCTTGAATAAAATTAATCAATTAATTCAAAGTTAAAAAACATGGCAAGGAACTGAATTCTTAACAGTAAGCTTCAGTATGTGTTATAATGTCAGGCCACTTGTTCCTATCCAGTCACAGAATCACAGAATCATAGAATGATAGAATCATGGAACCATAGAATCATAGAATAGTTCAGGTTGGAAGGGACCTTTAAGATCATCTTGTTCCAACCCTCTTGCTATAGGCAGGGATATCAGCCTCTAGACCAGGTTACTTAAAGCCTCATCTAGTCTGTATTTGTAAACGTTAGGCCTAAGCCTTACAGTTTCAGTCTTGATTTTGTTTGCATATTTAAGGACTACAGCCTACATTTTCATTTAAGTAAATCCGTGGAATTAAAATAAAATAAAATAAAAATCTATCGTATTCAGTGCTTAGTGATAGGTTCTCTGAATAAGTGAACTGGAGAACAGCCAGATCTAGCAGCCAATCTGAGAAGCACTGGGAAATCTGAACACTTCATCAGTATAGAAAATTCTGTGCACTACATAGGTAACTAACTTAGAAGTCTCCATCAACAGCAGAAACAAAAGATGACAATGTGGTGAAATCTAGAAGGCTTACATGGTGATTTATTTCACTAGACATCTATACAACTATTCATTTGCATTTTATAGACCTACATATTTAATTTTGCATTGGTAACTGTTGTAGATTAACTACTTGTTAATATTTATGAACATACATGATCTTAGAATCATAATTGATTGAATACTATCTAACACCTATCTAACACTTGTAATTCTCTCTTTCTGATATAAGAAAAGAGGGAACTACTAAGAAATACAGATTGTTCACAATCTATTATATAAGAAGAAAATAGATTTTCTCAGGCAAAGAAATACCAGAATAAAACCAGCCAAAATCTAGACAAAAATCTGGTAGCCAAGAGGAGTAATGATACTGATTATGCAGACAGGAAGGAAAAAGGATAGTTAGCAAATTTACTGCCAACATTTTGTTTTGTTTTGGAGATAAATTAATTTTCCAACTCATCTGTATCTGGTACCAGCTAAAAATGAGATAGCTCTATGGGGCTAGTAAACATGATATCAGACCTATGCTGCCATTTTTAGGTACCTAGTTGAAGATCTGCAGGTTGGGACACAAGAAATAATATCAGATTGATTGATTATGTTTCAGCAGTTGAATTCTGCATCAAGTGGCACTTAGTAATGCTCATATACTTATGCCTTTACAATGAAGTTACTGACACAAGATTAAATATCATATAAACTGGATATCTGCAAGCATGACGATGTTATTGGAGGACTAGCCAGTGTAGAAGTTATTTATAGTTTATAGGAATTTATAGGAATTAATAGTTGAAACTATTAGAACAAAAAAAAAAAAAAAAAAAAAAAAAAAAAAAAAAAAAGAGCTAGACACAAAATAAGGTACCACAAATCAAGGATATGACAAGAGAACCAGAAAAGTATACTTTTATACTCTGTTAGTGTATTAGAAGAAGAAAATCAGCAAAACAGGCACCTTGTTACACTCTAAAGAGGGAAATATGTAGGTGGTTATATTGTTTTGAGAATACTTCAGATAATTCAAAAAATAGATGATCCGAATTACGTATACAAAAAATTAAGAGTGCCCTTAGATCATAAACTGATTAGTTCACTACAATGTGCGTCATAGATCTACATTAAAAAAAAAATAAAAAATAGTTACAGTTGTCAGTGAGAACTCAAAGAAAGAAAAGAACAACATAGAGAAAAAAAAAAATATGTGCATTTTAGAAAAGAAATAAAGGACAGTTAATAACTTGAACAGTATAAAACAATGTAAAGCTTACCATCCTTTCGCAAAACAAACAAACAAACACATATAATGCTATAATGGGATTTGGGGGATATTAAGAAGTACATACTTCTTACATTTTTTAAACTTATTGGAATTGTGATAGCATTTCCCACTCATGACGTAAACCCCAAAATTTACAAAAACATTGTTTTGGATGAGAATGTTCTAAATAAGTTAATAACTGGGTAAATACTCAGAGTAGTTATTTCTGAAATGTAGTAGTAACCTTTCTAATAGAAAAGTATTAGAGAGTGTAATAATTTCTAGCATTAGGTGTACCACGCTTTTATGAAGAAACAAACGTATTGATGACATCATACATAGAATAGATATATATACGATTTCAAGACTCTGAGAAAGACAGTGGCTTTCATTTGAAAATGTCTCCAGGAAGACAGAAGGAATGATCTTCGGAAGTATAGAAAACAAAAAATCAAAATAAGACCTAGGAAATTTTAAATACAGGAAAGAGCTGTAAAAATTGGAAAAGTTAATTATTTTTCATGGTCAATAGAAGACAGAAGTTGTTACTGAACTTAGTCACTTCAATTAATATCTAGTTTTGATTCTTAAGTAAAGTGTGCTAATCTAAAGTATAGTTAATCAATAAATTAAATTTTCCAGGAATGTTGCAGAATATCCTCCAGGACAAATATGCATACATTATAAACTGATTGGACAAATATCTCCCAAGGATAGTTCAGATTTAGGAAATTTAAAAGCATAAATTCATCCCATACCTCAGAATCTTTCATGCTTTGTTCTCTATTTGTTTCTGCAGAGATACTCACCCTAAATAACTGAGTGTACAGGAGATCCTGAGATTTATAGGAGCAATGTTAGAGATGAATTGTATGTTGGTAAACTTGATGCCTCGATGAAAACTGCTGCATAAGGGCAAAATATTATATTGTATTACTAAAGCTATGTATCAAAGACTTTTTGGGATGAAAGAACACTGTAAACAAGGTCATCAGACCAATAATCTTTACAGACCTTTCTCCTCTCTGTCAACATTATTTAGAATACTCTCAGAGTACATTTGAAACTGCTGATTTTTAAGAAAAGTTTAAGATAATCTTAATGCTCAATTGGCATTTGTTGCACGGTAATGTTTCTTACACATTATAGAAGGAAAGGAGAAAGATTTGTCTGAGTGCCAGATTTTCCAAGGAAAATTATCAGCTACCAAAAATAGACTAAAATAAAATACAAAATCAAGAATAGTGTCAGTAAGAATAAAAATATAGTTATCTTTCACAGTTTCTAAGCTGATCAACACTCAGAAAACCATATTTGTTCACCAGAGGCCTGTTAGATAATTCAGAATAGTGCATAATATTGAAACAAACTTTACTGGAAGATAGTCTAATGGAAAATGTTTAACTCTATCTTCTATCTATTGGATCTTATGGAAAGAAAGACTGAATACTATTTACAATACTTTTGTTTTCATACTGGCCATTCATTAGTATGTATTGAATGTAAACAATGGCAGATGGAGGAAAAAAGTTGATGTGTCCTCTGAGAAGAAATTAATCTTGTAGTAAAGAAATAAAGGAAATAAGATGCTTTTCATGCAATCTGTCTTCTAAGCTGCTGACCAAAATATACAGATGCCATCATTCTTTAGAAACAGCTCTGAAGACGATGTTCTTTATCAGAGAACAAATGTCACTAACCGAGTTCTGTACGAAAAGTAACATTTTCCTTACATTTTCCTTATTATTGTAATTTTCTTCTTTTCATCTGATTCTATGAGACACAATATCATCCCATCAGAGATGCATTATACATGGCAAAAAGTTTTTTTTCCTTAGGAAGTGGTGGTGTATAAGTTGACAGAAACATAGAATTGTAACTAAACTTTCTAATGCTTCCTTTTACTGACTTACTGAAAAAATATTAATAAATCTGGATTCCTAGAAATGCATCTTAAAATTTTTCAGAGTCATAGAATCATCTGCATATTTAAAGGTCACCTAGTCCAAACCCCTGCAATGAAAAGAGACATTTATATCCAGATCAAGTTGCTCAGAACCTGGTCCAGCCTGACCTTGACTGTCTCCAGGGATGGAGCATCCAATGCTGCATTAATTTTATTATAAAAAACTTTTCCTTACACCTAATCTAAATCTCCCTCCTTTTAGTTTGAAATCATTTTGTCTTGTCCTGTCACAACAAGCCATCCTAAAGACTGTATCCTTCTTTCTTATCCTGAAAAGTGACAATCAGACCCCCACGGCACCATCTCTTCTTCAGGCTGAAAGCATTATCTTTCTAAGCTTATCCCCATAGGAGAGGTGCTACATCCCTTGAATCATTTTTCTGGCCCTTCTCTGTATACTCTCCAATAGATCCATGTCTCTTCTGTACTGAGTTCTCCACATCTGCACTTGATCCTGCAGGTGAAGTCTCACCAGTATGGAATAGGGAGGCAGGATCACTTCCATTGACCTGCTGATCATATTTCTTTTGATGCAACCAGGATACAGTTGGCTTTCTGAGCTGTGAGAGAACTGTGCTGGTTCACGTCCAGCTTGCCATACACAAGATCTATCAAATCCTTTTCAGCAGGGCCATATTCCACCCTTACATCTTCCAGCTTGTATTGGTAGTTGGGGTTGCCACAACTCCGGTACAAAATCTTGCACTTGGATTTGTTGAACTCATTAGGTTAATGTGGGCCCACTGCTTCAGTCTGTCTAGGTGTCTCTGGATGGCATTCCATCCCTGAGGCATGTCAACTACACTGCACAGCTTGGTGTCATCTGAAAATGTGCAGAAGGTACACCCAATCCCACTTTTGATGCTATTACTCAAAGTATTAAAGAGCATGTCCCAGTACTGACTCATGATGGACACAGCTTGTCACCGATCTCCATCTGGACATTCAGACATTGACCGCCACTCTCTGGGTATGATCTTGCAACAGTTCCCTTCTGCAGAACAGTTCACTAGTCAAATCTATATATTTCCAATGAGGAGAGAAGGATGTTAATGGGGGACTGCGTTAAAGACATTTCTGAAGTCCAGATAGGTTACATCAGTGATTCACCAAATGGTAAACCAGTTTAATTAACAGCCTCAATTTGATCAGACAGCCTGCAACAGGGCTCCCCTTGGTGCCTCAGTCTCTGACTCTTACACATGAGCTTTTGACTTACTTGTGGCCATTCTTCAGGGACGGCTCCTCAAACTCTATTCCTTCCTTGATGTAGAGTGTAATGCCTCCTTCTCTCCTACCTCACCTGTCCTTTCTGAACAGCTTCTAACCTGTCAGTGGTTTATGGGCTGTTTCAGCCCAGTTCCATGAGTAGTGGGGAGGAGGGATTTCACAAAATCCGTGCCTCCAGAAAAGGAAAATAGGGACCCCAAAATAATTAGAAACAGCAGCAACAGTCTGAGGAAAAACAAACTAATTTACTAAATATGATATCAGAATGCAAGATAGCACACTAAAATACAGTGTAATTAGAATATAATTAGAATCAAATATAATGAGAGAGTATCTGAAAGCTGTAGGCCTTACAGTAATACTGAAGTGATGCGTGCACTTGGGACAGGCAGTAGTGAGGAGAGATGGAGAAGAGCAATGAAGAGAAAAGCCCAATCAGGTGACCATGCCAGGAGTTATATCTCCTTTCTGACTGCAAAGTCCCATGGGGAATGTAGTACTTTTCTTTCAGACAGAAAACAAGAACTGGAGCATTAACACTTAGTGTTAGTGGCTGATTTTTTGACATTGCTGGAAAACTCATAATAATTGTTGTACATGTCAGGGTAATATATGAGCAGTTTCTAGTTTGCAGTCTGACATGGTTTTATGATCTTTGGTTATTGATATTCCACATCATTACATCACGTAGTGCACTGGGTGTTAATGCCCCAGGTCCAGGTACCTGTCCGGAAGAGAAGAACTACTACATTCCCCAGAGGACTGTTTGCTGCTCTGTTATCATTTCCACTCGGGTGGAGAAGATAAAAGGTCTTCATAGGTCACCTGATGTCCTTTTTTCCTGTTGATCTCGGTAGCATGAGCTCCCGAGATTGTCTTGCCTCAGCATTAGAGTAAGGCTTTCGGCTTTCAGACACTCAGACACTCATTATATTTGATTTATTAGCTTCAATTCTAATTATATTATGTTACATTGTGTTACAGCACGTAATCTTGCATTCTGATATCTAATTTAGTAAATTGCTTTGTTTCTCTTCAGATTGTTGATGCCATTTTATGGCATTTTTCTACATCCTTTTCTCCTTTTCCATTTTTCCCCTTTTCTGGGAAATCCTAGTCACAGAACCAGGTGGAACTAGCCCGTAAGCCATGCACAGAGTCTCAAATTATTTGTTACTAGCTTCTTTATAGGAGAGTGCAGTAGTAATCTCAGGGTAAATGTTTAGTGACTGTAACATACAAATACATTCCATCCCCATCTCCCATGAGAATAATAAATAAATATATAAGTGAATAAACATTCACCTTTGATGCTGATTCCATCCACTACACTTGCCCTCTGAGAAAAGCTCATTTTCTACCAAACAAGAAATATTCTGATCAGAATGGATTCTCTGTCTTGTTTTCACACTTGCCAGAAGCCTTACTGACTCTCTGATTTATCATACAAATCTGTTTCCATGCAGGACATTTTTTTGAATGAGTTTTTTTTTTCAAATCCTCAAACACTACTTTCAAAGACAAGGAACAAATTGTGGAAGATTTTTATGTTCAATGAATTTTCTTTTTTGATGTCTTATAGCAATGTTCATGGGTTTTAGAGGTACTTGGGTATAAGCCTGTTTTGTGATTATCTGCTTTGCTCTGGTGAAGTCATCCATAAAAGCCATTTATCGCCTTATACATTTTTTTTATAATAAACAGCTTTCAGAATCTGGGGCAACTAAGTGTAGCCTAAAGGCCAAGAGCAGTACACAGGTTCTGACTCATACTACAGGGACTTTGTACTATTTACCGATTTATAAAATCAGTTCCGTGTTAGAGAAAACTTGCACAGGAAAGTGAGTATTGATACATATATAGACTCTGGCATAGCACATTTGATTTGGGGATTTTAGAAACTATCTTGTTCTGACTTCTGATACAATGCTGAGGTCACCTTTGAGACATGACTGAAATAGTTGCTATTCTGCAATATTAATACTGTAAAATCTTAACTTCAAATAATCTCACAATTCCTTAATTTGTGCTATGTATATTTAATCCATATTTAAGAATTTTTCTTGGGGATTTTATGTACATGTCTTACAATTAATCTTGTGTTGCCAGTGGAGAGACACAAACAATGCTCCTAAGCCCTCTAGTTTTTACAGTTATCCTGGGTTATCTTTTCAGTCATAATGTTCTTATTATCTCATATACAGATTGAATGCCATAGAATCAAATTACCACAATATCTATAATATCTATAAATAGTATTTTGCAATTTCTTGACTTTATATTCTAGTCTTAGCGCTCTTGAAATTGGGATGAAGAAAAGTTACATTATTTCAAATTATAAAACCCCTGACTTTTTTTTTTTTTTTTTTTTTTTTTTTTTTTTTTTTTTTTTGGTTTTACCTCACTGCAAACTTCTGAGACATAAAAACATACAGTAAAATATTTTTCCCCTCCCTAATATCCCTAATATATTAAGATTTTGTACTGGGGTTACAAACCCCTGAAACTTGCAAATAGAGCTCTTAGTAGAACTAATTTGCATGACAATACTGTACAATATTATTTCTTTTAAGAAAGGAATTACTGAAACCTCTATCTAATATAAGGTGCAAAACATTTTACACTGTTTTCAAAATCTCATAAGTCGCAGCCTTTTTTTGTTGTCAGTTCTAAGACAACTCTTTACACCTACCATGACTTAGCAGAGAGTGCTTTGAATCTCAGACTTCTCTCAAGATCTTGTATTCTGTTTGGTAAGTACTGGAAATAATGTAATAGTTCTGTTTGCAATCATATTAGTGCACTGCAGTGTAAGGTCAACTTGGATTTCAAAAATTTAATGCTGACTGTAAGAAAACAGTTGTTTGCTTAGAGTTCTCTGTACATAGTTTTAAATTTATTTGGAAGATGTGTTAATATATATATTTTAAAACTTTGGAAGAGTGGGTTTGTGCTAACTTGCAAGAGTAAATGGAATTGTTAACACATATAAATAAATAAAACACTTCTTTTATCCACCATATGTGGACATTTAGTGATATTTAGCTAAGGCAGATGATGCAGGAACATCCTTCTTTTAAGTCATACGTAAAGGAAATGTGAATATATCTTCTAATTTGAAAATTTATTTTGAATGAAAGTCTCAGGTTATAGATACTCTTACCAGTACTTCATTCTTCTCAAAACAAATGCTTTGACTGGAACTATTAGAAGTACTGAGATCTTGAACAATAGTCTTCAAGGGTTTTTGTTTGTTTGTTTATTATATCTGAAATCTAATACAGTGTTGTCATAAGATGTTCCCAGACATACATGGGGTGGGTTAAAGTGTATAAAAGGCAGAAAAGTAGTCATATACGTTAACAAAGTGCAGACAGAAGAGTCTGTTAATTATTAAGGATGAAGACTTCCAGAAGTTTCTCAAAGAAAGTTTTAGATAATCATTCCAATGGAAAATGGAAAGTGACACCAAGCTGGGAATAAGCAATGAAGACTCATGAAAGAGAAGTGAGCAGGCAGACAATAGGCAAGTGAATGATAATATATAAGAAAGGAAAAAAAGACTGATGAGCTGCATGTTGAAATGTAAAAGTAGCTTGCATTTAATGTGTAAGATATAAAAACTAAGCTTGTGTTCAGATTAAGAAGTTTGAAAGTAGTGGGATTTGGATAAGTTTAAGGAGTCAGGATTGAAAACAGATGATAGTTCATCATAACTTCAATATGTTAGTAACATGGAGTTATGCGTCTGAATTTGTGTACAGGTAGGATTAAAACTTGGTACATTACCTGTTAGATAGGAGTTTTTATGCATTAGCAAATAGGATTTTAGTCCCCAGAACTTATAAATCACATAACTAATTAAATTTTTGTGGACTGTTTTCTTCAGCTTCCCTTGAAAAATTGAGTACAACAACTATGCCAGTTTACAGTAATCAGACGTAAGGCCCTTTTCATTTGAAATTATAACTTTCTTATAATTATTGCCTGTCACTTCTTTCATTTCTACACTATTCATTATCCGTAAGCAATTTTCATGTTTCTCTATAGTTTTAACTTTTGACCTTTCTCTTGCAGTCTCTGCTTTTCAAGTTCTACTATCATTATCAGCATAATCACTTCTGCAATATTTTCAACTTCTATCCCTTTTATATTTATGCTTTCTACTATCTTTCTAGCTGCACACAGATATCAGAGCTATAACAGTGCTTCAGCAATTATATAATACAAAGCTCTACCCCTGGACAGGCCTGGGAAAATCAACAGGAATTCATTATAATACTGCAAACTCCAGTAAATTGAGACCATACATACTATTGGAATTCTCATAAATTTATACTTTCTCACTTTGAGAGGAAGTCAACAGTAACGCATGTAAATTCAGTTTTTACATTTAAATGACATGCCTATGCTCCTACAGCAATCAGTAGAAACCTAGGAAAAAATTCCGTCTTTTCAGATGCTGCAGGTGTCCCTCCTCATCAACAGGTGCTTCCCTAAATATTGCTGTAAGTCCTGTGTTATGTCTGTCAGACACGTATTTCAGATTCTTGTACAGATGTCTTAGACACCCAAGATATTTTCAAGTGGCAACCAATCCCATCCTTTAATCAATTAAGTCAATGGAAATGAGAGTAAGTCACCACAGGCTGAAGCAATCATCTTTGGATCAGTGCTACTCATCACAAATATTTCTAGAGCTGTCCTCTACAGTATGTAGGAAAGGAGTGCCAGATAGGAAGGACAGGAGGTTCTTTGGTATATGTATACCTGGTGTGAGATTAAGAAACAACAGTTCAAATGTTGGTCCAAACAGTTTATTACAAATTTTAATCAGGAAGATGGGGAAGGGAAGGATGGACATTAGTACAGTTTCAGGTGATAGGGAAAAGAAGACAGGCAATAGTAAAGACAGGAAATAGAAGCAAGGAGTCTTTGCAGGAAGCAAGTGGGAGATAGTCACCACCATGGATCCAGCATGGTTTGTAGTCCAGAAACTGATCTTCAGTAGTGGTGGGTCATCGTTGTTGTTCCATTGATGACAATGGTGACCATGGAGACCATTTCCAATGGCAGTACAAACTTATAAAAAATAAGCCCAAAGTGTTCGAGTCAGCTTCCTTTGAATGGCAGCTTCTGGCTCTGGAATCTCAGCAGAAACTCCTTTGTTCCCATCTTCCATGCCTCGCCAGCAGATAAGAGAGAGCGTGGAGGCACCAACTTGTATCTTGCCTTCACAGGATACAGTGGTATCATCCCCCAGTCTCCCACAGGAAGCTGGAGTTATTTGGTCACAGGCTAGATCTTTTGCCAGTAAACAGTCCTGAGCATTTTCTTCCAGAGGCAAACTGCTCCAAAGAAATGCTTTCAGATGTAAAATTGCCCACACAGTGATGTTGATTGCCACATGGCAACACCCACCTCTCATCTCCTAGATAAGATAAATGCCCCAGAAAGCAAGCTTTGAGCCGAAAAAACAAAGGATTCATACAATGTGGGCAACTGATCTGAGTTTCTAATGATGGAATCATGCTCTAAACATAATGAAAAATATTTCTTAGATACCGTTTGGAATTGGTAGGCATTTAAATATACTCATATGTAAGCATCCAATCTTAGATGCGCTTTATCTTCCACTGAATGTTTAGATTTTCTGCCAATAACTCAGTATGCAACAGAATATAAAATTTCTGACCTATATCTCAGCAAAAAATATCTTTTCATATGCTCTTAGAAGCAGTTCTTTAAAAGTGGAAAAAAATAACCCTCTTTTCCATTGTTTCCAATTTAATTCACTGAACTTTCAGTGTAGAAGTAAAGAATTAGGTTTTTTGCAGTTTTGCATCTTGTTTTGAAAGTGTGGGTTGTGTAATGAGAACGTATCTAAATTTTCAAGATTCTCCCATGAACAAAATAACATTTACTTGTATAGTTCGGGTTTGCTTTTTTTGTTTGTTTGTTTGTTTTTTGGCGGTTTTTTTTTGTTTGTTTGTTGGTGTGTGTTTTTTGTTGTTGTTGTTTTTTTGCGTGTGTGTGAGAGAGATTAGCTTTTTGCTTATGTACTATAACAATTCAATGACTTCTTTAGAATGCTGTTTTTCTTTAAGCCCAGATCCTCAGTGACAAGAATTCATAATCTCCACACAGAGAAGAACAGGAGCTTATTGAAAAACAGTTTCTAGAAAACAGAAGGGAGTATTTTCAATCTCTGGAGCTACTCAAAGTTCTAATTTAAATACAAATGCATATTTATTTATATATCTTCACTGAAATAAATGACCAGAAAATGCTAATGATTGTGATTTATTTTTCTCCCTGTTTCCCTTTTCTCCTTGCAGAATTGCAGGGCAGTATTGCACTAAACTAGTTTCCATATTTTTATTCTTCTGGGACCTAATCAAACAGAGTATATGTCTCCAGGCTCAAAAAAAATGAATCTACTGCTTTTGCTGGAGTGCTGACTTCCTTATCAGTCAGGCTCATGTCTTTAAAAGCATAAGGTCCTCTGAACACAGCCAAGCTGCAGAGAGCTTTTCTGCTGGTGAACCTACTGCTCTACCAGAAGAGAAAAATGTCATTTGTATGCACCTGGGTGGAACTGGTAGGATGATAGGCTTAGGTTTTTATGAAAGATTAGGGAGTTAACAAGAATGGAACCCTTTTTCCCTCTCAGAAACACAGGTAATTGACTGTTAGAACCAACTCTGTTTCTGGTATTGATCTGTGACAGTTAGAGACGTTCTTTACAATCACTCGTCCTGTGAGGCCTAATTAACAAAGGCTGGCTTGCTGAATTAGATAAAACTCAATGTCTACTGAAATTAGTGTGATGCTGTCTAAGTGTCCTTCAACTATTAAGGGAAAATCAAGTTTAAGTGGAAGAAACGAGGGAAGTCCTGTTAAGACCTAAAACAATTGTGACTCGAAAAGTAGATTAAGACAACACTTCGGCAAGGACAATGCAGAAACATAAAGAGGGTTTCTTAAAATAGAAAAGGCTCTTTATCTCTGATATTTTAACTATGTTTATTCTATCTACTAACAAGTATTTTTTATTTGTTTTATCTCTCTCTCTTCCCTCCCCCCGCCCCCCCCCCTCCCCCCCCCCATGGGAGTCACCGAACTGTACAAAAAAAATTGATTGTAAATTAGAACTTTAAAAATAGCAATAGTCTACTATCCAGCCTTACCTTCTGACATTAGTTGCAACAGTTTAGACATTGTCCAGGAAGCCTAATACTCATCAAGGTATTAGGTCCTGTGCTGTATACAGATTCTTAAGTCAGATCTCAAAGGAGACTAACCAGACCAGTCAACAACATAATTTCCAAGTGAGTCTCTTGGAGCTTTTCATTATCTTTAATGTAGCGACCCAACCATTCTGTGGGCTATTCAGCAATGAATGTTTTTTAATAAAATATCCCATTTGCTGTGTGGCTCATCCACTTTCAAATAACCAAATAACCTTGCATATTTTCTAGGGTAACCTATTTATCCATGAATTAGATTATTTCCTCAGATAAACACATTTTTTTTAAAACACAAATTCCCTAAAACGTTTTTTTTAAGTGTCGTCTAAGATAACTTCAATACATATTCTGTCACACATATGTTCTTTTTAATTCCCAGATTTCTCAGGGTCCTTGGGAGCTGACATCACTGATCACATCACTGAATGCACATAAAATACCCTTCTAACTACTTCACTTTAACATCTTAACCTTTGTCTGCTTATGTTATCTTTAAAGATTTCTTTTCCACATAAATTTATTTGATTTTCTTTGATCTGTAACACCTACTCAGATCAGAAACTCCTGAGATTCCTGGGATGCTGTTTCCATGAGCCATGAGACTCCTTAGATATTGTTCACAGTTCTGTAAAAGTCTACTTCAGAGCCATATGCCATGATTTCCATTGGTAATTTATCTTGTAGTCAAGAGTAAGTCCAAAGGTGCATTGCTTAAGGAGAACAGAAGTCACATTATTGTACAAACTCTGTAAGATTATTTAGAAAAGTAACATTTAGATTAGTGTAAACACTGAAATCTGAGACAAAGAGACCTGTAAATTAAGGATGAAGGAAATGGTGATATAAGTATTCTCTGTCTTTGGAGCAGACTTTGAGTGTTCAGTAACAGTAGGTGAAGTTTTTACTGTACTCGTCTCCAGGGGAGACTTTTTGGCAGGATGTCATTTTCAAGGCATACACTGGGTAGACCAAAAGTCTATCAGTTTCAGACTAGACTCTCCTTTCTCTTTTCCTTTTATTCAGGGGACAGCTAATCAAATCTGAAATGTTTTGAATGGTGCTTCATCTGCCAATTTACAGTAATTGCTTGCCATCAGCAAGAAACTTAGAGAGAAAGGAAAGAATATCTCCTTATTTTTAGGATACAAAAAATTAAAAGTAATGTAACTTGGAAATAGAAATCTGTCAAAATTAACCACTGTCAATACCTTTTTATCCTTGCTGTAATAATTGTGCACTCATGTGTAAAATTCTCAAAGCTTATATTGCTGGAAATTATCTTCCTCTTTGACAGGGAACTAGAAATTGTGCAGCTGAGATTTTTGGTTTCTTTACTCTTCCTAATTCTTTTTGAAAGAAGTATCCCAGCAATGGAAAAAAAAATAAAAAATAAAAAAAATAAAAAGTCAGTTTTGAATTTGAATGCCTGTAAGCTACAGAAATCACTCCATTGGGATTCTACTGTTCATGGTTAACAGTAGAAAATGTAAGGTATACTAATTCCCACCAGTTTGGTTAATATCTGTGGACATTCAGAAGCATGTCTTTTAAACACTTTGGAAAATAATCTGCTCTTTTCATTAATTAGAGGAATAATATAGATACTACTTATCAAATAACAGCACTTTACACATACGCTCTATTCATACTGTCATTTGTCAGATTCAGATTTTTGTTATATATAGAGAGATTTAGATCAGTAGCTAGAAGACAGTTTATGTTACACTGATTTGTTAAGCAGATTATGGATGAGGAGTACAAGGAGTTATAGCTGACATAGATCAATCTCTATGCAATGAATGTAGAATCTCTCAGTCAATTCTATGAACATAACAAAGTATCAGAAGATTTCATGTATTTTTGCTTTATACTCAGTGATGAAAACAATACAGTCTGTGGAGCTTAATGTAGAAAAAGTGGCATGAGAATATAGCTTTTTATCCTGTTTTATAATTCATCAAGGATAAAGTAAAATGGATACAAAGCAGACTCGTAACTTGGTTTCATATTTGTAGAAGTGACTAAACAACATATAAGGAAATGAATTAATAAAAGAAGTCAGCAAGGAAAGAGTTGATGCCTTACGAGAAATGTACATCAAATGAATTTGGATTTTAACTAGTTCTCCATTTGTGACATAGTGTCCATGATCCATTCATTCATATAATTTAATTCCCTAAAAAGAAACCGTGTGTCTATTTTTAGCTCACAACAGTTTAAAAAACTGTATAATCTAAGATGAAGACCGTGTTGTTTTTTTGTAAATATTATTATTCTGATGCTTGTCTTTTTATTGTCGTGAGTTTCTTATCCTTCCCTGCTCATCTTCTGCTTAGGAATATCTGAACTGAACATTTTCCTGATGGACATTTTTGTTTTGTCTTTTTAAATACTGGATTACTGTTCTATAGTTTTGCTAATATCACTACGTATGAGCATTCTAGAATATTTTAAATGATTTGGGGTATATTCTCTATGCAATCCCTAGATTTGCAAATTATTCAGAAGAGGGGCTGAATCTTTAATTGAGTCAGGAAAATTAAGAAGGATACCACCAAAAATGATTACTGTTGTGGGAAACAAACAAATAGGTAAACAAACAAAAGGAATGAGTTCCTCATAATTTTGAATATGCATAACATAAACAAATAATAATAATAATAATAAAAACTTCAAAGGTACCAATGAACAGCAAAAAATTTATGGTAATTTGAGTTTAAGTAGCACTTATGTTCCTTATGTTAGAGAATATAATCAAGTACCCTCTGTTCTCAACCTGTTTTGTCTAACCATAATTGAAAATTTCTTATTCTTCCCTCTTGATAGTATATATCAGTACATAATATATATCTTAGTATATATCTAGTATATATATTCATAAAGTAGCAAACATCCTTTTAGTTAAGTATTTTGCTATTAATACTATTAAGAGTTGTACAATATTATAGTGCAAAGTTATAATTAATTTAGTTACAATGAACATATGTAGTGAAATAAACGAAAGGGGATCAAGAAGGAGAATAGTGACAAATGAAATAAATAGTGTAGAATAGGATAGCGTAAGAAGATAACAGAACTGAGAAGAAAAGAAAATCTAAAAATGATGCATGCTAAGAAACATGTCTCTTAAAGAGATGGTACAGACATTTTATTTTGAATGAAGTAATCTGCAAGAAAAATTACAAAGCTATAATCTTCTACAAAAACTTTCCCAAACATAACATGCACTATTTTGGTTTATCTTTAGTTCAACTTATTGAAAGTCTATAGCCTTTGAAAGTCCTTGGAAAACAAAATCTTTCAAAACCTTATAAAACAGTCTTGCGTAGCACTGCTTTCAAAATACAGGCTGGATCTTTGCCACTTTTATGCTGCTCATATTATAACCATAAATTTGGCATTAATGAGTGACAATATTAGCATCTGTGGTAGGATCCTCTGACATGTGCAAGACTGACTTTCATGTAAAGAGCTAAAATAATTCAGAATATGTTACACAACTGCTGTATGAATAAACATAGAAATCTCAGGAAAACTAAAGTAGCAAGAAAACTCAGGAGTTCTCAAGTTCAACATAACCCAAACAATTTTGGGCCAGAAGTTCTTCAGAATTGTTTGCCCTTGATAAATGCATGATGTCTAAATCACATCTCCATAAATGAAGTTGTTCAATGAATTTCCCATGGACTGAGTGATGTCTTCATTTCCACTGGTTGATCTTTGGCACTTTTTGATGGCTGATGCAGTAAATATTCTTTTCCAGTCTTCAGTCACTTCTTTCAGTCTCCATCAGCATGTGGCAAGTTTTTCTGAGAGGCAGTTTAAACCTGTAATCTAAATTTAATATTAATTTTCTTCTTAACTTTTTTGTTGCATTTCCTTTCTGTTTGTTTCTTATAGGGTAAAAGTAATCTCTCTAGACAAGCTTACAGACAAAATGACAATCATTTTTTCCAGCTTATATACTTGATAACAGTATTCACTTATTCATAAAATAATAATAATAATAAAAAAATACAAGCCGCTAGAATAAACAAAGATATTGAAGTGTTAAAGCATGTCCAGAGGAGCACCTTCACATGAATGATTACAGGACTGTAGCACCACTCATATGAAGACAAGATGAGGGAGTTGGGGTTGTTCATCCAGGAGAAGAGAAACAAATTCTAAATATAAATTCAAATTTAAGGGTAGGAAATTATCATATGAAATGAAATTTTGTTTTATGAATATCATATGAATGAAACATCATATGAAATATCATATGAAATGAAATTTTGTTTTATGAATGTGTTTACAAAAACACATTTAATTTGAATTTGAAATATTTAAGTATTGCATCTTGAGGAACTAAAAAATCTTTTGAATACATTGAGTGAATTTTACTTACAAAGTTGAAAGTCACAGATTTTTCTGGTAGCTGATTAGTGAGAGCAACAGCATATAACTGACTGATCTATGTAGGCTCCCAAGGACTAATGTAATTTATTTGTGCTACCATTTCAGCTTCTTCAAGACTATTGAGGTTACTATTACTAATTTAATAAAAAAAAAAAAAAAAATTGACTAAGAATTTTGTCTGAAAATGATTTAGAAATTCATAAATATCTTTTTAGTTTATTATCTAGGAAAATCCACTCACTGCCTCTCCCTTAACATTAATTTTCTTGGTTGTTCTTTTAGAACTTTCAGAGCTGTGTGTTTCTAGCCATAGATTAAATCTCCACAAGACCATGTTGCATGGTGCTTTGAGCAATTTGGTGTCATGGAAGGTGACCCTGCCCACAGCAGGGAAACTGGAACTAAATGGAACAGGATCTTTAAAGTCCCCTCTAACTCAAACCATTCTGTGATTCTATGATTACTATAAGCCTCACACTTATTTACTCCTATTTCTAGCTCATGCCAATTTCTTCTGCGACACCTGTGGCTATTACAGAATTCCTCTCTGTTTACTTTTAGTAATTCTCTGATGAATCAGCCATTTCACTTTTTAAAAAGGTAAAATATACAAAATCTGTTCTTTCCAAATTCATTGTCATGTAATCGTCATGTTGGTGTACTTATTTAAGTACTGTTCCCAAAAAGACTGTAGAAATGACAAAATTTTACTGCCTTTAAGCTCGAGGCTCAATGATGAAAAAGAAATGTATAAAGTACCAATTTGTCTTGTTTGCCCTTTATTTTTTTCTGGCTAAATATGATAGAGCAAGGAGTGATACTGCAGCAAAATTAAAGTGAAGAGCCAGAAAATTATTCAGCTGTGGAGGGTAATTCAAATACTCCAAAGAGTATTAAGTGACCATTTTACTTGCAGAAGCAGTAATATAGCTATAAGTTAACTTCATGAATAGAAATAAAATTCAGCGATTAGACACTAACTGATAACAATTCCCCCATCTCAGATAGGCTGTATTCCTCATTCCATGAAATTAATTAATTAATGGTGAAGTTCACCATCCGTACTTGCAGAAACACTGATCAGATGTCCAAATATTATGCTACTTGAGACATTTCAGAGATGCCTGAGATATTCACTGGACTCTAGAAGGCAAGATGGGAAATCTGTGTTGCCTGAGAAGCAGATGAATATTAGATGTTATTAAAGTACATTTAAAACGGTGGTATCTGTCTTTGTGCCTGGAGGGTAAACACCTGCTTCAAGCTACATCAAGGTTTAAGTTCAGTTTCTCACATACTGTCAGCCAGTGTCACGTAAGATGCTCTGCCTCCACTATCACTAATGAAGAGACTGAGAAGCTGGTATTTAGTCTGCAGTGGAGAGCTGAGCCACCATCTAGCTATGCTTCCCTGAACTTGGATGTAGCCTAAATAACTAAGTGAAAGTAATGCCTCTTATTTTATTGAACTGTGACATCAGAGGTAGATGTTGATATGGCAGTAGAGGTTAAACCTTTCTGTCAATATTCTGTTGCATTTTGTTGTCATCTGAGAGACAACAGTCTGACAAAATGGAGTCTGACAGCATCACAAAATTATCTAAGGTCATTATTGCCACGGATTGTTAATTCTATGGGAGTTTATCTTCATTTCATTCTATGGTGCAAAATATTGAGATATTTTCTCAGTATTTCATCTCAAACACCTTTATTCATATAAAAAGTTAAGTATGTAGGTATTCCAAAAGTAATGCCTTCTATTTATTTCCATGGTAATTACAACAGATGTAAAGAATGCATTAACACTAAAAACAATAATTTTCAACATAATCACTACAATAATCTATCTATTCATTCTCACCAGTGATGAACAAATCCTGCATGCCACATTTGTAAAAATCTGTACCAGCAGAGGCAGCCCACTGGTTCACAGCTGCTACAATAATGTCATTGCTGAAATTACATTTTGATGGGGTGCATCCATGGGTGCTGAGGCAGATGGCAGAAGTGGTTGCTGAACCGCTCTCTATCATCTTTGAGAGGTCTTGGAGAATAGGGAGGTGCCTGAAGACTGGAGGATAGCCAGTGTCACTCCAGTCTTCAAAAAGGGCAAGAAGGAAGATCCAGGTAATTACAGGCCAGTCAGCCTCAGCTCTGTCCCTGGAAAAGTGATGGAACAGCTTCTATTGAATGTCATCTGGAAGAAAAGGAGGTTATCAGAAGTAGTCAGCATGGGTTCACCAGGGAGATGTCATGCTCGGCCAACCTGGTAGTCTTCTATGATGTTGTCACTGGCTGGGAGGATGGGGGGAGAGCTTGGAGCATCTCCAGTATAAGTAAAAGCTGAGTAACCTGGGACTGTTCAGTCTGGGGAAGACTGAGAGGCAATCTGATTGATGTTTATAAGTATCTGAAGGGAGCTGGGAGGTAAAAAGATGAGACCGGGCTTTTCTTGGTGATGTCTACTGACAGGACAAGGAGTAATGGCTTAGAAACTGAGCATAGGAAATTCAATATAAGCACACAGAAGAACTTATTCACGGTAAGGGTGATGGAGCACTGGAATAGGCTGCCCAGAAAGATTGTGAAATCTCCTTTTATAGAGATATTCAAGAGCCATCTGAACATCTATCTATGCAACCAATTATTGTAGGGTACCTGTTTTAGCAGGGGGGTTGGACTCCAGGATCTCTTCAGATTCTTTCCAACCCCTACAGTTCTGTGATTGTGTGATTATAAAGCAGGAGGCACTTGTTAAAATGTATTTTCATGTAACACTGCTCAGAATAGTAATGTGTGAAACCATTGCTCAAAGAAACGAGGCTACTTTTATGATTAAGTAGCACTTGGTCATAACAACTACGAGCGCAAATGATGGAATTTTTTGTATTGGCAGTGCATATGTTTTCTCTTTCTTCTCCAAAATATGATCAATTGCAGCACATCTAATAATCGATCCCTAAAGAATAATTTACTGTGCCAGATATTTTCTGTTTGAAATTATAATTTCTGTTCTCCTCACAATTTGACTGTCTGAAGAATAAAAGCTCTCTAGCTTTCAGTTAATGTAAAGACATCTTTATTTTTTAATAGTATTTATGACAGACGTTAAGTACTGATAATATTGAGGCAATAAATTAGCCAAAGGAATAAACATACTATTAAGGTTATAAAAAGAAAGTAGGCTTAGTAGAATAAAATGTACAAATAATTCTGTAGATGTTGAAGACTACTGCATCTGACAGTTTTATTAATTGAGGGTGTCATCTTTTCCATGATAATCAAAAAACTGGAGACTGCTAGATAGTGCAAACTGAAATCAGCATTCTTTAAAAGTGGAAACTGTTAACAAGAGCATGGCACAAGTCTAGCATGAAGTTCTGACTTATTTAGCCACCTAGAAATGTTAGTCCACCCTGCAAATGAGAAAGTGAACATCAGATTTATGCTTTTTTTTTTTTTTTTTTTTTTTTTTTAAATGTGTGTGTATTTCATCTTTTATAAGTTTTAATAATCACACTGTAATTATCTACATCTGATCTTATGATCAGTTATTTCATGTAGGATTAATAGGCTATTCAAATAAGTAAACGGTGTCACTGTATTGTTTACACTAAAACCAAGCAAAACGAGATACATTTTTAAATAGTTTGTTCCAGATGTTTGAAAACAGGTGTCTGACTAGACAAGAGAACCAAGGGAAAAGAATAGTGAAAGCAGCTGTCACACAAGGTATCAAACAAAAGACAGTTCTACCCAGTTTTGTCTAGTGGTGTTTCCATCCAGGGAATCTCTGAGTTACTCTCCTTAATGGCACTTTAGTTTGCACCACAGCATGCTCCCAGGTAACGGCCAAGCAGTCACTTACAGATGAAGCTAATCCAAGGGTTGAGCTGCAGGAGTGTACCTAAAACTCATCTACTGCTAATGTGTATTTTCTCCAAAGTACTAGCCTTGAGACAATCTGCAATAAATCCACAGAAATAAATACTGTGTGCACATCAAGTTTGTGACATTAACCATTTGTTGTAAAGAACAACTGTCCATATTATACCATAATTGAAACACTGTAAACTTAATCTTTAAATTCTAGGTCATAGTATAATGTGTGAGATGGTGCAAAGTGCTGCAATATGCAGAATTTACTTTATGCTAGCTTTTATCTTCTCCAGGAAATTTTTTCTTCAGTTTTTCTTCTGAAATCATTTTTTTTTTCCATTCTGTTTCCTCATTACAGGAAAGTGATCACACAGAAAAACAAACAAGTATGTGTTTATTTATTTATTTGAGTAATTCATGACTAGTTCATTGCTATTGGTTATAGAGCAAAGCAATCATTTTATTCTCTTTTATAGAAATATACATTATTGAAAGCAATTCCTCTACAGTTGACTGCTTGAAGTTCTACCATGAATTGTTCATCAGGACATTGTTGCACCTTGAAAGTGTGATGTGACAGGAGGAATCTGCAGAGATGTATGTATGGTTAAAATAGTAGATATATAATGTGTGATACATGACAGAAGAAAGATGAATATAAAATTTCTTAACTGTTTAAGTGGATTTTTTTCTCCTTATTTCCATTAATTCTAATCCCACCCTCTATTTACATTCTAAATCTCTATTCCCAGTCAAGCATCTCATGAATTACCAGATGGGAAGTAAATAAAAGCAGTGACTGAAAGCACCAGAGAGGGTATGTTATGAAAAGCTTGTATGCAAATGCTCTTAGGTTTTATAAAGCAGCTGCTTAAGACAGCCTTTTAAAAATGGAATGTAGAAGACAGGTGTTTGCTAAGATGCAGATCTCATTCTCAGATCTCACATATATAATAATAATAGTTTTATATATATATATATATATATATATATATCAGATTGATGTAGATTGATGTTATTAGCAGAGAATAAGCATAGAGTTTAAAAACAACTGTGTAGTAACCATTAAGGAAATAGTTCTCCTCTGTTATACCTGTGCCAGATGGAGTATGCTGGTTAGTTATTCCAATATTATCTACTTGCAGTTTTGGTTATTGTGTGGGAGGTTGTTTTGTTTTCTTCAGTTTTCTCTTGATTTCTCTACTTGGGAGTTTAAATTCTTTCATGCAGCAATGTAAGCAAACCAGATATAGTGATTTCCCTCAGCCTCTTTTCAAAAATTTGTTGCTCCAGCCCTCCTGGCCCTCCTGTGTATGCTCTCCAACAGCTCCACATCTTTCTTTGTGTTTCAGGTCCCAGGCCTGGACACAGTACTTCAGATAGGGCCTTACAAGGGCAGACTAGAGGGGGATGATCAACTCCCTATTCTTCTTCTTTGCAAGGCTAAAAATCCTAGACTAAATGAAAGGCACGAATCAGTAATTTAATAAAAAGAGAAGAAAAAACTGATAAGAACCAGTAACTACTAATGTAAACTACTTAATTTTTCTTTTCACCAAAAAAAACAATAGGAGGAACTTGAACTTCTAATGCCAGTATACTTTTTTGTTTGGGTGGTTGTATTTTTCAAAGAAAATTTGGAAACTTCAAAAGCATCAGAATTGGTTTTTAAAGCTCCAAAAATGATAGCTTTAGGGTAAAAAAATAAATTTTTGAGGTTTATATATGAGAATGAGCAGTGTCTTCCAAGGAATTATCTTGGGACTGGTGCTCTTTAATATCATTATCAGTGACATCAGTGATGGAATTGAGTACACGCTTAGCAAATTTGCTGGTGACACCAAGTTGAGTGGTGCAGTTGACACAGTGGAAGGAAGGGATACCAGTCAGAGGGACCTCAACTGTCTCAAAAAGTGGGCCCAGGTGAATCTAATGAGGTTAGCACAACAAAGTGCAAGGTTTTGCACTTGGGCTGGAGGAATCCCAGGCATATATACAGACTGGGAGGATCAGTCCTTGAGAGTAGCCCTGCAAGGAAGGACCTGGGGGTCCCGGTGGATGAAAAACCCAACATGAGTCAGCAGTGTGCTCTTGCAGCTCAGAAAGCAAATGCTATCCTGGGTTCCATCGGAAGAGTGATGGCCAGGAGGAACAGGGAGGTGATTATCCCCCTCTACTCTGCCTTAGTGAAGCCCCATCTGGAATACTGTGTCCAGGTCTGGGGTCCCCCAATACAAGAAAGACAGGGAGCCCTTTGAGAGGGTCCAGAGGAGGGCCACAAAGATGATCAGAGGTCTGGTGCACCTCCCCAGTGAATACAGGCTGAGGGAGCTGGGCTTGTTCAGCTTGGAGAAGGATGCAGGGTGACTTCATTGCTTCCTTCTAGTACTTAATGGGAGCCTATAAACAGGAGTTGAGTTCTTACAAGGGTAGAGAATGGCAGAATAAGGGAAAATGGTTTAAAGTTGAAGGAGGGAAGATTTAAGTTGGATGTCAGGGGAAGCTTTTCAGTATGAGAGTTTTAAGGTGCAGGCACAGGCTGCCCAGAGAGGTTGTGGACGTCCCTTCCCTGGAGGTGTTCAAGGCCAGGCTGGATGGGGCCCTGGGAAGCCTGATCTGGTATTAAATGTGGAGGTTGGTGGTCCTGCCTGTGGCAGGCGTGTTGGAGCTTGATGATCCTTGAGTTCCCTTTCAACCCAAGCCATAATATGATTCTATGATTAGAGAGTGTAACCACTTGCCCCTCTGATTACTTTTCCTGAAATTTCAGGTTAGTGGTAATGAAGTTGCTGAAAGGAGTCTGAGGGCTATCAAAAGGAACTTTAGAGCATTGGGATGATTAGTTGTTGGAGCAGGAGTACAGATGATGTTTTCCTCTATCCCTTCAGTGTCAGCAAAGAATACTGGCAGAACCAGAAAAAGCCATCTCATAAATATGTGGCTAAGAGGCTGGTGTAATTGAAGGAGTGTTTTGTTGTTGTTGTTTGTTTTTTATTTCATTGTTTGTTTCAACCAAGGGGTTATTTACTTGACATTTGTCCTGATGTCTGTTGATGGGTCTCACCTTTCTCAGAGAGGGAAATAAATCCCAGCCCAGGAGCTATCAGGGCTCATCAAGAAGGCTTTAACTAGGTATGAAGTGAAAAGGGACTAAAATACGGCCCAAAAGAGATGGGCAATGATTACAGCATTGGAAGTAAGGGGTTCTATGAGCAACTGGAAGAAGTTCCACAGTTGCCAGCCTTTGTTCTCATGGGGAATTTCAACTTCTCTGATAAATACTTAAAATATAATATGGGGCAGAAGGAGCAATCTAGAAGGTTTCTAGAGTTTGTAAAAGATAAATTCCTGGCACAATTGGTAAGAGAGCCTACCAGAAAAGATGCCCCATTAGACCTGATGTTCACAAACAGAGAAGAACTGGTGGGAGATGCATGAGTTGGGAGCTCTCTTGGACAGAGTGACCACAAAATGGTAGAAATCTCTATTCTTGGTGAAGTCAAGAGTGGGGGCAGCAGAATTCTTACCTTGGACTTCCAATGGGGTCACTCTGAACTATTTAGACACTGCTAAGGAGGATCCTTTGGGAGTCTGTCCTGAAGGATAAAGCTGTTCAGAAAGGCTAGACACTCCTCAAGAAGCAAATCTTAGAGGTTCTGAAGCAGGCTGTTCCCCTGTGCTATAAGATGAGCTGGTAGGGAAGAAGACCAGCATGGTTGAATACAGAACTTATTCTGAGAATCCAGGAGAAAAAGATCATCTCCATGTGGAAAAAAAAAAAAAAAAAAAAAAAAAAAAAAAAAAAAAAAAAAAAAAAAACAGGCAACTGGAGGAGAGTATAAGGAAGTTGTTAGTATACACAGGGAGAAAATCAGAAAGACAAAAGTCTAGTTGGAACTCAATCTGGCCACTGTAGTTAAAGAAAACAAAAAATGCTTTTTACAAAGATATTAACAATAAGAAGAAGGTTAAGTTGAAACTCCATCCTTTACTGGATACGGTGAGGAACATGATTGCTGAGGATAAGGAAAAAGCTGACATTCTCAATGCCTTCTTTACATCAGTATTCAAAAGTCAAATCAATTAGCCTTGGGGCACTTTGCCATCTGACCTGGAGTTCTGGGATGTGGAACAGAATAAACCCCCCACAACTGAGAAGGAAACAGTTAAAGACCTACTACTTCACATGGACTGTTACAAGTCCATAGGGCCAGATGGGATCTACTCAAGGGTGCTGCGGAAGCTGGTGGATGTGATCACCAAACCACTTTCCAGAATCAAGTCAACTAGAGACTTGCTAATCTGACTCCCATCTACAAGAAAGGTTGCAAGGAGGATCTGGGAAACTGCAAGTCTGTCAGCCTGATCTTGATGTTAGGAAAGGTTATGGAACAGATCATCTAGAGTGAGATCATAGAATCATAGAATGGTTTGGGCTGGAAATGACCTAAGATCATCTAGTTCTAAACCCAAGGAGGGGGTTTTCTTTCAAACCATCTGTATTTCTATATAGGATAAATGAATGTAAAACACATTTTTTTATTTTTTTAAATAGACATGATAACCATCATGACTTCTGTTATGGTGGGTTTCAAGAGACCTAATCAAATAAAACTAAGACAACTACAAGACAAATAATAACACAGTTCATTAAATTTCAAAACCCTTAAGAAAAAGAATTCATTACTCTTCAATGAAAAACTAAATATTCAGTGGAAAAAGACTCCTACTTTTTAATCATTGGAAGTGTGTTGCAAACAATAAACATGTTATGCTTTAAATACTTCAAAAAAATGATGCTTCACATTTGAAATTTTAGTACACATTTTGTGCCTAATGGGAAAATGGATAGGACCATCCAAGGAACTCCAGAGTTTAATGGTATATATTGATTTAATAATTTTGTAGTGCAGGAAAAACATATAATTAATTGCAGCTTATTGCTTCATTAGTAAATGAAAACTGCTAATATTTTTAGACTGTCTTGAGGTAAAAAAAAAAAAAAAAAAAAAAAAAAAAAAAAAGACAACAGCTGCATAGTAAGTTCCCTTTCCCACAGCTTATTTTCATTCTTGAACATTAATCTTGTACATATTACTTTCTAAATCTGGAGGTTCGCATTTCTCAAAAAGAATATATGAAAAGAAATAGTAGAAGAGAGTCAGCGGTCAGCTAACATTTATGTTATAAAGTATTAGCTATACAATATAATATTCAGCAAAAGTAATCATCAGCAGCAACTATGAGGTAGATTTTAACATTTCCCTGTATAAGATGTTTGGGCTATGATGTATTTTCTAATATGTTTATTTTAATAACATAAATGTCAAAGCATTTTATTTTATTTTATTTTTTTCTACTTGGGATGTAAAGAACAAGTAGAGAATATAATATGAATTTGGTATGAATTGAGAACACTGGTCTATTCATTTTCCTTTCTAGGAGAATACAAATAATTGAGATAGAACTTGGATTACTTCTATACATCTAACCTCACAATTTTGTTCCTTGAGTTTCTATTTCCAATCATGTTATGCATTATATTAATTCTAAATTATACTACTATTTTTATATTGTTTCTATTGTCTCTGAGTGTCCTTGCTCCCTTTGGAATATCTGACAGTATTATGCTTGAAGAACCCTGAAGTCTCTTAGGACCAGGCCCAGAGATTTTAGGATATACAGAGGATACTTCTGCCTTTTGCTTTGACCCAAACATATCTTGTTACAGAGCAAACTCTGAGCTCCCATCAAAATAAATATGGACTGAAAATAAATCAAAGGATTTAGAATGACTTGATTGATTGAAGTATTTTCCTCCTTTCCTCCTTTTTTTTTTTTTTAATTTTTAAATATATAATCAGCCTTTTCTAGTTTTCTAGTTTGCAGGCCTGTGTAGAGCAGGCTATAGCTAATAGTAACAACCAAACATCAAAAGCAGTATAAAAACATTCGAACTGACAGGTGGCATTTGCTTTTTCTCTCTGCTTTTGCACATGCCTGTGACATCTCTTCATAGACACAGTAAGGCTTTGATTCCTTGTTGTTTTGTATTCATGTACTTTCACAGTGCTGCTTTGGATATACAGTATGCTAGGAATTGTAGAAATTCAAAGCATGCATGTAAAAGAATAAATGATAAATTGTTGATGGGGGAAAAAAATAGCTGTCATCAAATATGGGAAATAATCCATGGGAGATTTGTGTTCCAGAAAGACTGTAAAAACCCATGGGAACCTAAATGATCACTGTTGTTTATCCTACAATTTTTAACCATTTCAGAGAAGTGTTCTACTAATAATTCTAAATTTAAAAATAGATGGTAGCTAGCAGAAGCCACAAATGCACCCTCTCATAGCTGGGTAGTATATTTTAATCCTGTAAGTGTCATTGTGCCACTCTCTGGTTCAACGTTGGTTTCCCAGTTTAGTATTCAGAGAGCTAATTCATTTTGTTGCTGGCAGCAGTGCATTAATGATCAAGCTACGACAATGAACACTGTCTGCATAACAAATGCGTCTTTCTCGAGCTGCAGTAAATACAAAGTGATTAACATGAAATAACTGCTCTAACAAACTGCTTCTCTGCTTTTAAATAGATACTGGTGTTTTTATTTAACCCTACATTTGTTAGATATGTCTTGAATGGGCTTGTTTGCATTTATATTTTGGTTAAAAACAAGTGAGGACTTTCTAACCTTGGAGCTTTACATTACAGAATACATTCTCTTTGAGAACTGTCTTAAGCATATTTGTTGTAAATGATTATTAATACTCTGCTCCCTTCTGACATTTACTAAGGCAGAAGCATCAAAGAGAACTAAATCACGTCATACTCTTCAAGATAGTCTAATCCTACCATTCTTTCTAAGCTAATGAAAAGAAGGTCTGAGCAGGTTAAAGTTGCAGCTTTTAAATCTAACAGAGTACAGGGTGGTGTTGGTTTGCCTCCTGAGTCAGATGAGAAGGTATTACGATTTAGGAAGATGATATGAAGGGAAAAATCAAACTGAAATTGCTCTCATGGCTTCATCACAATTTTTTCTTCTTTCATAATGAGGGACCTCATCAGTGTTATTGTATTATGAAAAGATGGGATTATTCAGTTTTTTGGAGGAGTAAAATAGTGACAGAGACACAGTTGTTTGATCTATCAGTGTCCCTTATCCTTATTACTCATGTCATTCAATCCTTGTTGTGGGAATCCCTATCTAAAATGAAACAGACAGAGAGGAAAAGTATAGCATCCTCCATAAAACACTTTGAAATGCTTCTCTTGTCATCCAGGCAGTGCTCTAATGCTGTGTTGTTTATAACACTGTCACCTCACTTCATTTCATTATAAGGTGCCAGCAGTGTAGGTTTTCTACTTTGGAACAGACTTTTAAATATGTTTGATTGTTTTATTGGTAGATGTCATAAAACGGAGCTGAAGTTTTCTTTGGTGGTGGTGTTGGTTTGTGTTTTTTTTTTTGTTTTGTTTTGTTTTTGTTTTTTCTTTTTTTTTTGGTTCATTGGCTTTTTTTTTGTTTATGCTAAGGCATTGCTGTAAAGAAATGCTGTCAGTATTTAATGTTTGCATGTACTGCTAAGGACTGGATTTTTTTTTTATTATTTTATTTTTTTGTCACTTAGTTAATATATTAAGCACTTGTCACACACTGAAAATGGAGTTACAGAACTTAAATGTGTATGTCTAGTGAAAAAATATTAGTACAGCTAATTAACAGGTATATATCTCTGAAAAATTATAGAATCACAGAATCATAGAATCACAAGGTTGGAAAGGACCTATCATCTAGTCCAACCATCCTCCCATAACCACTGCTACCACAAACCACAAATCTTATCTTGTAGCTGCTCATCCAGACGCCTCCTGAACACTGCCAGGGATGGTGACTCCACCACCTCCCTGGGCAGGCCATTCCAGTGCCCAACCACTCTCTGAGAGAAGAAGTTTTCCCTTATGTCTAATCTAAACCTCCTCTGGTACAACTTGCAGCTATTTCCTCGGGTCCTGTTTGTTGCCTGGTAGAAAAGGCCAAGCCCCTCCTCATCATAGCTTCCCTTCAGGAACTTGTAGAGTGTAATGAGGACTCCCGTGAGCCTCCTCTTCTCCAGACTAAACAATCTCAGCTCCCTTAGCTGCTCCTCATAAGACTTGTGTTACAGACCACTCACCAGTTTCATTGCCCCAGTTAAACAAGATGGGCCCCAGTACCAACCCCTGGGGGAATACTTGTAACCGGTCACCAGCTGGATTTAACTCCATTAACCCGTTGGACATGGCCCTCTAGCCAGTTTCTTACTCAAAGAAGAGTATACCTGTCCAGGCCACAGGCATCCAGTTTCCCCCGCAGAATACTGTGAGTGACTGTGTCAAAGTCTCTGCTGAAGTCAAGGTAGACTATCAACAGCATTTCTCTCGTCTACTAGTCTGGTCATGCAGTTGTAGAAGCAAATTAAGTTGGCCAATCATGATCTGCCCTTCATGAATCTGCACTAGCTGGTTCTGATCCCCTGGAAGCCACACACATGCCATGTTGTCTCACCCAAGATGATTTGCTCCATAACTTTCCCTGGTACCAAAGTCAGACTGACAGTTCTGTAGTTCTCCGGATCCTCCTTATGGCCTGGAACTGGGTCTGTTTAGCCTTGAGAAAAGAAGACTAAATGGGGACCTGATCCAGGCCTATAAATATCTAAGGTGTGGGGGTCAAAGTGGCAAGGCCAGTCTCTTTTCATCAGTGTTGTGGAGACAGGACAAGGGGAAACGGACAGAAACTGTAGCATAGGAAGTTCCACACGAATGTGTGCAAGATCTTTAAAGTGAGGGTGACGGAGCACTGGAACAGGCTGCCCAGGTGGGCTGTGGAGTCTCCTCTGGAGATATTCAAGACCCACCTGGATGCCTACCTGCATGACCTGGTGTAGGGAATCTGCTTTGGCAGGGGGGTCTGTGATTTTATGTCTCTGTGATCACAGCACTCCAGCCATGGGAGTGGTCCCACCATTAATAGGAACTAGGTCATAGTTAGCCTGATGTACAGTCACTTCCTACTCCTCCTGCTTGTTGCCCATTGCATTGGCATAGTTGCACTTCAGCCAAGTCATTTGCCACACCCCCAGCTCAAGCACTGTTCCCCTAGGCTCATCTCTGATGAGCCCTGTTTTGTCCCCACCACCTGTTGTAGCTAGTTTAAAGCTCTTCCAATAAACCCCACTTGTTCCTGCACTAGGATTCGTTGTCCCCTTTGAGATAGGTGGGTTCCTTTCATGTTCCATTCCAACAGGCCATGATCAAAGAACCCAAAGTTTCTGGCTCTGAGCCAATTATTCATTGCTTGTGTTTTTCAAGTATGCTCTGTGTTCCTCACTGCCCCTGAAGGTATAGAACAAAAAATCACTTGAGCTCCTGTTCCTTGAACTAAATACCCTAAACCCCTGAAACCTCTTTTCATAGTTTGTAGGCTTCTCTGAGCAATTTCATCACTGCCCACCTGAACTATGAATAGTGGAAAATAATCAGTGAACCTAACCAGCTTTGGGAGTTTTCTGATTATGTCCCTGACCCAGGCCCTGGGAAGTCAGCACACCTCCCGATGGGTTGGGTTCGGTCTGCATATGGGGCCCTCCATTCCTTTGATAAAGGAGTCACCCACCACGACCACCCTTCTTTCTTTCATGACAGAGGAAGTCTCAAGGCATAGGGGTGACGGTCTTGCCTTGGGCTTCCTTCCAGGCAGATCCTCCATTTCCTCCCCACTCACCTCTCCTTCAATTTCCATCTTCTCAATGCAGTTGCTTAGGGGGAGCAGGGGAAGCAGCTAGGCAGGCAGTGGGGCTCCTGTGACACTGAGTCATGACTTCCTTCCAATCCTCCTCCACCCTCCAAATAAACACGATTGTGCCAGGAGGGTACAATATCACGAGGAAGAGAAAAAGAAGGTGGGAAAAATATCTTTGTTTTCCTCAAGAAGAATAAAAAAAAAAAAAGTGTTGACTGTATGTTTTTTGGGGGGGAAAAACATACTGACCCACTCATCAAGGTATTGTCTAAAATTTAGAGATAGAAGAAGAAAGATTTTGGTAATGTCTTTGGGGTACACATGGATTTGTGACTACAACATAACAAAGACCACGAGCAGCAGAGAAGAGAATGGCAAAACAATTTTCTTCAATCAGAGCCTCAAATGCAATCAGGTTTAAATATGAGATCAATAGAGCTGTCTTGATTCAGAGTCACAGATTCCCATAACAGTACACCTTGTCTTTCATTTCTGTAAATAAGGATGGTTCAAAGAAAATGGCATCCAGATAATGTGTATATGAAGTGCACCTGCTTTGCTCAACAGAAAAAGATCTGCAATACCTAAAAGATGCACTAGCATTATTACAAAAGCTTCTATTTTTTATTTATTTTATTTTATTTTATTTTTTGGTATCATATTAGATCTGCATTGAACTGCTGTAAGCACACACATCCTTCCTGACACTTTGCTTCTTTTTTCACTACTTTTTTCAAAGCTGTGTGGGACTCTATGCAAACTCTTACATGTATCAGAGCCAGATTCAGAAAGTCTGAGAAAATAAATACATCTGGCTCATGAGTCAACTTTGTCCAAACTATTCTAAAATTATGAATGTTGATGTTTTGAAAGATACTTACGCTGATGAAATCAGATTCACGTGAGGGTCATCCAGATAAGATTACAGTGCATGATTTTTCTTAAGATGGGGATTATATATATGCCAGGCTTTAAATTAAAGAGCAGTGATGGAAATCTTCTAATTAATGAACCATAATCTTTGAAGAAACTGATGAGAAGTAGTGCTGCATCATGCAAGCCAAGCAAGAATACTTGTTCAGACTTGCAGCTCTCAAATCATTTGAATCAATTTCAGTTGATTTCACAATTGAATAAAATAACTTTATGTCAAACTGAATTAATGGATAGAGAAGAATTAAAAAAAAAAAAAAAAAAGAAAAGAAAAGTTATGCTTATGAGCTGTTATGCTAAGATGAAGATATCAGAACAATATCAATTTTGAGAGGAAGTTGTTTATATCTGTGGAGTTTATTTACCACTGTATCTGCTGTTATTTATTTATTTAGATAATATTTTTAATTTTACGTATATTCATATTTTGATTTTTTTAATTTTTATTTGCTTTATATTTTTATATTTTTTATTAGATTGCAGTAGGTCCAGAAATTCCCATCAACTCAAGGAATATTTGTTGAACACGGTGTAAAAAAGCATACATAAAAGGAAATCTCTATTGCTTTATGCAGTCCAGTTCAATTTTGCATTGATAAGATAATCTGTATTATTTGCTTATACTATTTAGATAGTTTGATACGTGATCAGAAAACCAACAAGCCTCTAATGTCTCTGGCACTGACAAGTAATTTCAAGAACATAGGTAAACCTGCATGCTATGGATCTTAGAAGGAGTTCTTTGATCTTAATTTCTGATAATATCATTAAAACAATTATGATGATGTAGATGGGATTTTTTAAGAGAAATTTTCTCTAAGTCTCCATTTTGAATCTTCATATCTGTATTCTGACTTCTCACTGGATGAAAGTTAAATCATAAAAAACTTTGCTTTCCATATACTTTATTGCTACTCAAGCAGGAAAAACCTTATCAAAGCCAAGGTATAAACTTTTACTGCATTGAATTTAACCATATTTAAATATTTTTGTCTTCTCTAACTTGCTTCATTCAAGTAGCTATTTATTTATTCATATCCTTTCTTTTTCACTTGTTCACAGAAGATATTCAGTGCAAAGAAAACACAGAACAGGTCAAACTTCATTAAATAGTTTTGGCCTTATGTTAGTAGTATTAGCATACTTTATCTAGTCACTTAATTTTATCCTTCCTAATGCAAACATCAGTCTTATTCAGGTTTTTCCTTTTCCAGTAACATTCCTAATTATTTATGCTTTTGGCTTCGTGATTTTTTTTCCCCCTATTTCCATTCAAAAATATATGTTCTGTAATTTCTTTTATCACACTTACTGTCTATATTTTGTTAGTTAACTTAATACTTGCATTATTTATCACTTAAAAAATGTTAAAACTTATATGCAATAAATCAGATGCTGTATAAAACTACATTGTTTAACCTGAAGGAATTACACTGACAGTATGCCAAATTATGTTTTTCTTATACAACCTCCACTGGAGTTTCATGGTGTAAGGCAAGCTGAATAACACTGGAGGGTAACAGATTTTTTGAACAGCTTTGACAACTACTCTGAAACATTGATAAGAAGCATTAAGGAAAAAAGAGGAGAGGAACACCACATGGAGTTTGCATTAGTAGAACTGTGATAAATTGACAGTTTACTGCTTGCTCATTTATTCGTGCACTGTCACTAGGGAGCGTCAGGCCACTGAAGTAAACATAATGGATGGGAGAAATGCACAGAGCACACTGCACTGCTACAGGAAGGGAATGATTTGGGAATTTATCAGCATGTTTTTAGCGATTTTTATCTTCCCTGGTGCCAGGAAATTCCTTGCCCAAATGGACAGGTTCTTATTATCTTGTTTGTATTTCTTCACAAGAAAATATAAAAATAGAAAATTCTGCAATAATATTATGTCTTTACTAATATGAAATTACAATATTACAATAAGTAATCATTTTATGTGATGTATCAAAGAAGGAATATGGACTTTCATGGAACATTTTACTTTAAGAGTATAATTTAATCTCTAAGATCAGGGACAGAGGCTTTGCAGATGAGAATGTACTATGAAAATTGTTTTCTAAATTTCCACATTTTACAGTATCCATCTTTATGAAAGATATGTATTTATTTCATCAGCTAAATAAATATTTATACTGAATCCTGAGCACAGAAGAGTTTATGATGTGTAAAAGAGGTTTTTAAGCAAGAAATGTACACTGAAATTTTTACATCTTTTAAATCTTCACAGTGTACTCCTGGATAAACTATAAACATGATGCATATTATAAACTAAGAAACAAAAAAATAAAAATAAAAATGCAGCCCTTTCCTCTCCTCAGTTGTTTCTACAGTCCATGTTTTTTTATTATTCTGCAGGATTTTTATTGTCCGTATTCATTCACAAGTGTTGGAGGAAATGAGGCTCCTGACAATCTGTTTTGATGCTGCATGGCACTGAAGTGATGAGAAGCTCTTGAATTCCTACTGGTTACCCCCATGGATTAATGAAGGGTGAGACAGAAACTGCAGAGGTGCCATGCAGAATGACCTTAACTGATAAGACTGTTCTGCCTTCACTGCAGTAGGTGAGAAAGGCAGGCTGTATGCAGCAGGCTGATCTTTTCTACATCTTAATGAGAAAAATTGACCTGTTTATCCACCGGATATCTTCTTTGGTTTTGATTCAAGACATTTTTTAGAAAATATTTTCTGTTTTTAAATTTGATCAGAATCAACCAAAATGACTTATTGTTGGCAAAATTTAATGACTTTCTACAGATTATAGAAAAGCACTTGCCAATACATTCATTTGCAAGACCATGACATTCATAGATTACTTCAAAACAGATAGTGTTACTGACTTAATTTATATGAATTAGGAAGTAGTATATGTGTGAACAAAGGCTCCTTTTTCCCACCTACCAAAGGATTTTCATTAACTATGTTTTGGGGTTTTTTGTGTTTGTTGTTGTTGTTTTGGGTTTTTTGTTTGTTTGTTTTTTAATCTAAGTTCAGGTTTTTATTCCTCTGTTGTATCTTTAGGCTATTATTTGTTGAAAAAGTAGATATAGAGAATATAAAGAAGATCTCCAAATTACAGCTTTCTTCATGCAGAAAATGCTCATTTTGATAAAAATTACTTTCCTTGGCATTAATTTCATTATGAAAGCTAGGTCTGTGTGTGTCAGATTGAACAAACCTCTAATGCATCTTTTAAGCTTACTAAATCAAACTTTCAAAAGTTAGGAAAAGGAAAAAAAAAAAAAAAAAAAAAAAAAAAAAAAAAGTGGAATGGAAAAAATGTTAGAATTAAGGTAGAGTGAGACATTATCTGTTCCACTACTTGTTATGTGCTTTTCACAGTTCATGAATTCAGTATCTATGTGTAGTTCGAATTCTCCCAGATTTTCATCTCAGCATATTATTCCACATTCAGCCATTAAACTCCTGCTTGTTTCCACTACAGAAACAGAAGCTTTCCTCTTACCCAATTTGGTATCTTACTTAAATTTGTACTGTACCTACCATCTAGGTTGACAATAAATATATCATTCCTGTAGCCCAGGTTGTTCAAAACCCCATCCAACCCAGCCTTGAACACAGAGATGGAGCATTGACAGGTTCTGAGCTATATGTTCCGGTGCCTTGCCACCTTCCAAGTAAATAATTTATTCCTAATAAATGATCTAAATCTATCCTCTTTTAGTTTAAAAACATTACCCTTATTACTACATTCCTTGACAAAGACTCCTTCCTCATCTTTCCTGTAGGCTCCTTATAAGCACTGGAATGTCACTATAAGATCTTCAGAGTGTTTTTTTTTTTCTACTAAACAACCCAACTCATGTAGTCTGTTTTTGTAAAAGATGAGCTCCAGCCTTCTGATCATGCTCATGACCCTCCTTTAGCCCACTCAAAAATGTTAACGTCTTTCTTTTCCTCCAGTGTCTCCACATACTTCTCCACAGGGTTGCTCTCTATCCCCTCATCATCCAATCTGTATTCATGTTTAGGATCATCCCAACCCAAATGTAAGACATCGTACTTGGTCTTCTTGAATTGAATGAGTTTACATGAGCCTACCTCTCAAGCTTCTCAAGGTCTCTCTTCCCTTCAATTTGTGGACAGTGTGGTGTCATCAACAAACTCGCTGAGGATACGCTCAATCCCACTGTCCATGTCACTGAAAAATATGTTAAATACCTTTTCCTCTTTCACAGTAGTAGAAATTACAGTTGCACCTAAAGTGTTTTTTCAATACATCGCTGGAATAAGTAATGTGGAATTCTGTATGACAGGCTTTTTTAGTATCTAAAAGAATTTATACAAATAAAATCTTTCATAAAATATTTGTAGAATATTGATATGTTGTCAAATGGAAGGCAGTAATGTATTCACTTACTGAAGTTTAAAATAGAGAGGATTTAGCGTAATCTATTACAACAAAAAATACTATCTATCTTCTATGGGTAATTTAGTATTGTCCTGTGGCTTCATTAGGAAGAAGGTACACATACAAAATGTCCTGCTTTTCCAGCTGGTTCTATATGCAGCATTCATAGTGCTGCTAATGAGGTAAATAAAAGAAAAACAAATCCCTGCTGGATCCTAGTTTGTTCACTGATATGAAATGTCTCATTATGTGAATGGCTGTAGTGCACATGTATTCCAGAATAACTTGGATATTAACATTAAAGTAAGAAGTACAGTTGGGAACATACAGCATTTTCTAACCTTATCCTGCTATCAGAATTATCATACTCTAAAATAAATTGTGAAACATATAATTATTATGTACAAAATTAATATTTCTTGCTTTCCATAGCAATTCTGTAATTAAGGATATATTTCAAGTAAACAATGCTAACATTGCTATTTAATATCTGTTTGGTAATGTTGTTGTGGTATATTTTTGCAAGCCACGTCAATTATATAATACATGGTACTTGCATGTCATCTGACAGCTTTTGAGAATTTTTTAATATATTGTACACTGCTCACTGCAGTGCATTCAAGAGGAACTTCTTCCAGTGCATAGTTCACAGCTGCACTATGCTCTATTTTAATTTCAGCATCCTAAGTATTTTCTATGGTGGAGAAAAAAGGGCATTGAAGAAACATATAGGTGACGAGGGACTCTGGACAAAAGTGCTAAATGTTCATGACAAAGATTTTAATGTTATTTATCTCAAGTGAAGGTTCTTTGGGAGTAGCTTGAAATGTCTCCATGTGGGAAAAAGAAGCAGAAATAAAATAGAAGGAAGGACAAATTACCACTCTGTGGATATATGAGAAAACTATACAAGACAATCCCTTTCTGTGAAAAATATTAAATTCTGTTTCACCTCCCTCAGGGCCCAAATCTTTTTCTTGGTATCACGATCTGCTGTTGACTTTCAAACATTTTCAGAACATACTTTTGGTGCTTGAATTTCTGACGTCTCAGAATCTTTGCTGGAGTAGGTGTTGAAGATGGCCTAAGGAAAACCAGTTTTTGAGATGTGATGACGGTGCATAAATAATTACTTCAGTGAACAGATTTGCAAGGAAAAATGTGTTTGAATTTATATTTTCATTTTCAGAAATGCCAGAAACATTTTTATTTCCTCAGAATGTCCAGATGAGGCTGGAAAGACTATTATCTGAGTATTTTGTATATATCTCCCACACAGATGAAGTGAAGATGATGCAGACAGTGGACACCTGATTTCCTAGTGTTGTTCTGCAAGAACTTCTGGTAGGGAGCCAGTAAAATTTTCCAGCTGGCCCAACACCTGATTTTCATTAATTACTACACAGTAGCAAAAGAGATATCCTTAGCCTGCAGATAATGCTATATCTACTCCTGATTTGGCTGTATCTATGAAAAAGGCACACATTCTAGGAACCATAAGAGGATGATAGTACTTTCTCCAGGCTTCCTTGGAGGTAGATTCTGTATGTGGTCCAGCCGACATGTCACTGGGTACTGTGAGAGAAGCAGGGGATGTGTATTAGAACATGGGCCAGCCTAAACTCATGAATGATTTGAACTATAAGTATCCAAATGAATGTACATTGCACACATGACATGGATTAGCTTTCTCATGTTTGCTGATAAATTCAGATAAAACTTGGCCTAGATATGAGAGCATTCTGTGTGGGTTGCATCAGTCTGTTCCTAGCTCTCAAGAAAATACAACAATTTAGATTAAAGGGGATGGCAGGAATTCAGTTAGTCCAAGCTTCTATTCTAAACAAGGCTACATTAAAAGTTAATTTTTTTTCATCAGTTCCATAACTGTTCAAGTTTTAAGTATGTCTGAGGATGGAGGCTCCCCAGCCTCCCTATGCAAGCAGTTCCAGTCATTAACCAAGTTCTTGGTGACATCTCCCCAAACCACCTTATTTCCTGTCAGAATTTCCTTTTTTTAACTTATCATTGTTGCCTCTTATTTTTCATTTCTATCTGAAAATAGATCACGTCTGTTATCCTTTTATTCACCTATTAGAAAATTAATGGGTTCTTTGGCCTAGCTATCTATGAAGTTATTATCCAATTCAGTTCTTTTTGGGGTGTCATGTCACCATAATACTTGCATTGCAAGGCCCAGGATAGTGTTCTGGGCAGTGACTTGTGGTGCAGGATATGTTTCCAACCATTCAGTGGTGGCTTCCACCACTGTAAGCAGATGGCATTAACGTTGGAAGGTTTGTGGTATTATGCACCTTCCGGGCCTCCTCATATTGATATCTGAACCATCATCCACCATACCAGAGAGGATTGAACTTCTTGGCTCGCTTGTTTGTGCTCCATTTTACATTCATGGATAACCTGTGCAATGGTGGCAATGGTGTCCATGGTCAATTCTGCAATTAACTTTTCCTACTGATCTTAAAGTTGATATAAGAGCTGGCCAGTACTTCTCAAGAAAGCACAGATTAGCGGATAGTAAGAAAACAACACCAAAATTAAGGAAATTGGACACTTTTAAGTAACAAAAAATTCTTAGGTCTGTTAACACAAAAACTTTAACAGCTTGTATGAAACTCTGCAACATCTTTTTCTTTTTTTTTTTTTTTTTTAATATTTTAAGAGTTTCCTGCTTAAATAATTGGATAAGACATCAAAAACAAATCTGATAGGACATAAGAAAACTAACAATGAAAAAAAAGTCAGCCAAAATATCATATCCAAGCGTAACATACTGATATATTCTATTATTTATATTTATACAGCAAAATGAATACGACGTTCAAATATTCATTGTTGGTATATTTTTCAATGCTTTCAATTTTATTATTTCTTTTTCTTCATGTGTTGCAAAGAAACTACAAGACCTCTGACAGGAGAATAAGGTGCATATGTTCCTGATTAAAAGAAAAGTGCAGTAAAGCAAAATTTAAGCATTTATTTTAAACAATAATGTTTGACTTTTTACATTATCTGCTTGGTTAAAGTAACACTGAGAATTTCTATTTTCCCATCTTCATATTGCAAGCATGAAATTAGTTGTTCTTTGTATGAATACTGTAAGATGAAACAAAAAGCAACCGAAGTATTACTCTCCTACTTTGATAGTTTAAACATGTATGTACATATGGAATATAGGTTATTGTTGCAGGAATGTTCCAGCTGAGTGCAAGTAAGGAGAGAAGGCGGAACATCGTATTAACTAACTGGAATATCTACAAAACCATCCATTTATGTTACCTTTGAAGTCAAAGGGAGATGTAGAGCATTTTAGAATATGATTCACTAGTCTTATTTAGATGTTTATTTTGGGATGATGTGAACTTCAAACTAAAACCACCTATCTGTCTATCTCAGACAAAAAGGGAGAATAATTTGACTATTCCGTTGTAAATGTTTACACAGTCAGATATACTATACCCATTTTAATTTATTTATTTTTATTCCATTAACTTTGGCAGAAAGCCAAAATTTTTATTATAAGGTAAAAATATTTGTCTTCCACACTCACTTCCATTGCAGGTTTCATTATATTGCACTAAACAGAATTAGGCATAGCCTTGGCAACTCCTCATGTATGCTGATGACAATATTTGTTGGAAGATGTACAAATAATTCACCTTTGCACAAAGGAAATAATTGTATACCCTCCTAAAATAAAGTATCCCCCAGCTGCACTTTTTTTTTTCTTTTAATTTATTTATTTATTTTCCTTCAGTCATTTTTATTCACCAATTTATAGGAGTTGGTTTAATAATATTAGGGAAATTCAACCATCTTTCAGTGTTAGAATGGTCCCAGACATGGATTTTGAGTGGACAAGTGGACCAGAAATTATTCTCATAGGTGCCGTCTCAACATGTCATAGAAGTTAACAGAAATGAGGAATAACCCTCAACATAGAAGCTACATACAGGCACTTTCTTGGAAGATATGAGAATTCAACAGTATGGACTCAGGCTACTCCATGGATTTCAATTTTAGAGAAGAGTTACCCTTCCTTAAACATTTGTTTTGTTAATATAGACAAAATTCATCACATTAGCTGCCATGTAAAGAAGTTCATATTTTTCTTTCATTTCAGCATGCTTCTCAGCATCATTCTTAAAGCTACTAAAATTTTTGGATAGAAACTTTCTCTGTAATCTCCTTTTCATTCAAAGTCTCCAAGTACCTCATTTTGCAGCAAGAAGACTGCTTGTAATGGAGAAGACTATAATGTTAGAGTAACTTAATTTTATTATCACTGAATAAGACAACTGAGGAAATACAGTATTAGCTAACACTTCAACTTCAAAACAGTCATTAGGGATAAGGGATAAAATACATTCCTAAAGAAAAGCCATTGCCATGTGCTGAAGTGTTTTGTATTATAAAATTATATGTAAAATACACCTGAGATGAATAAAATGGTATTGTACTCCAAGCTACATCTTCACTTTAAACTATATAGTAGTTGTAATTAAAGGAGAAACAAAGGTAAATTAAGGTGCAGCACAGTTGTTATTTTCATTCCTGAGACTCACGATTTTGTGGAAAGTCCTACAGCTCCTTCCTAGAAGCATGTTTTTACAGGTTGTTCCTAACACAAAGTAATAGAATTTGAATTCATTACTTTACCAAAATACATGGAAGATGCTTTATAAAAAATAAAGTACTTGATAACTCTAGCTGAAAATATTTCTTTTTGCCATTCTTACTGTTATGTTTTTTTTGTTTGTTTGTTTGTTTGTTTGTTTGTTTTTTGGCATGAGAATAAGGATATTTCTTCATATAAGGATTGAGGATGAATCTTTAATACCCTCTCTAGCATTTATATTTTAGATACTTCTACGTTTTTAACAGATTACATATATTTCCTTATCTTCTTCATAATAATGGGTTAAATAAACAACAACAGCAACACTTCCTAAAAAACTGTATGCGTCTTTGTTGATTTCTATTTTTATTTCAATGAAAACATTAAGAAAATGGAAAGTAACCTATGGGCCAAAACTGATTCACAGTCCTTTTCAGTGTTATAATGGTATGTTACATTTTTATTTTTATTTTTTTTTAATTTTTCCCTAAATAGTACATTTGAAGCATAGGTATCACAAAAAATTAACCAGAAATTTTGACTTATTCTGGTGAGTTGCTGCTTAAAAATGTTAACTTCATATCTACTAATGTCATTCATGACCTTTAATAAGGTTTAAAAGAACAAGGCTATGCTAATTTTATATGCTATGAGTGTCTTGAAAAGTTCTAGTTATAGAAATTATAATGCAACCTAATTATTAAATTTTTGACTAACAGATGATTTGTTCAGAATTGCTATTTGGAGCCTAAGAAGTAGAAATGCTTAAATCCACACCTAAAGACTACCTCTAGTGGTCTCCATCAATTTACTTTGAGCTTTCCACTAAGAAAAAATGCATACTTACTGCATTATTAGACAATGTAATTTTTCTATCATAAATCTCTGTATACTCATCATGCTATAACTCAGTCCTGAAAAAATGGGTAATTCACGTTTAGTGTAATCAGCTTTTTCAGAAGCAAACAGTGAGCCATATTTTTTCTTCATTTTGTGTATTTGTATAAAAAGCAGCTGGAAAAAAAAAAAAAAAATAGGTTAATTACATGTTAAGCCTTAATTGCAGTAATAACATTCAGTCTTTTTTCTATAGTGAGGCTAAACACCAGTTCATCACAGAGTTTCATTTGCTGTCTCTGAGAAATGGTTCTGCATGGCCACAGCTGATGGGTACTGACATTCCCAATTTGCAATCACTGTCAAATTATAGGTATTCTGTTTCTGAAGAATAATTTGAAATGCATCACTTTTGCTATATTTTGACATATTTTACCTACTATCTCAATATTCACCACTCCAGAATAAGATCCTAGAAGACGAACATGTTTTTTCCGCACAAGCTTGCACAGACTCATTAGAATACCACTAAGGCAAACTTCGAATCTGAGAGGAAAATCCTAGTAGAAACCATTAGTCAGAATATTCCAATTTATATGGTGACAAGAGAGATTAGGAAACCAAGTTCCAAAGAGACATCACTAAAGTGTTCAGAGTATTGAAAGTGCTTCTCAAACGACTCTTTGCACCCATGAGAACATAAGTTAAAATTTATCTTTGCTTTATAGTTATTTTTTTTATTATTATTTATTTATTATATTGTTTGATTTTCAGTTTTCTTGACTTTCTGTCTCTCAAAAAGGCCAACTGCAATGTAGTTTTATGATTACATATATACAAAAAAACATTGTCATATGAAATAGTCATGACAGACTATTTTGAAAATCTACTGGAATAAAAATCTTCCTTCCTGAAGTATCTTTTCAAGACTTCCAGAAAAACAGTATTTAATACACTGTACATGACACTGAAGCATGGAATAGAAATTCTGGAAACTGTTTCACTTACATTTCTTTTCAGAGAATACTATCCTTCGAAGAATTCCTGCTAATCATCCTGCTAATTATTAATCTTAAAGAACTGTTTTCATATATTTCTCCATCTCTACATCTCCATTCATAATGACAGTTTTTTTTCTCTCTCTATTGTTTTACTAATATTACTTCAAAGGATACCAATGTAGAATACTATATACCAGTTATATTTTTGTTTCTGTAATTTTCCTTTGAATCTTACTCTTTCCTCAAAGAATAATACGATCATGGGATATCTTATGTTGGAAGGGACCCCAACAATCCTCAAGTTCCAACTTCCCTGCATCTTGCTGGGCTGCATACCTTCAGATATGGTAATAGACCATGTTGCCCAGGGCCCCATCATCTTGATTGTTTCTTTTTTGCAAGCTGTTCGTGAGTGTGTAGTATTCTCACTACAGTAGCAAGGTTAATGAGTTTTTAATATGAATTTGTGTTTTTTCACAATTCTTTTTTATTGCTTTGTAATCTGTTATCCCAAAACCTAAATTCTTTATATTTCTCCCTTGATTGAGTCTTATACAAAACATATTACTCCTTCAGTCTCTCTGCTCCTAAATTCAGGGTTCATTTTCAGGGTAAGAAAAGCTCCTAAAGAGTGGATTATTATCTCTCTTTTGTTAATTACTACGATTCCTGCCAAAATTTCATCTTATGTTCCTACTGTAAGACATTATTTGAGTTTTCTCTGTGTTATCAGGAATAATAGTGGTGCTAACCCATTCTCAGCACTAATGGAGATTCTAGCAAAGCAATTTTTCACAAAACTGGAGAATTAAAGAATGGCTGAGGTAAGAGAGGAACTCAGGTTGTCATCTGGACCATCCTCCTACTCAAGTTGGCACATCTGGAGCAAATTGCCCAGACCATGGCAGGTGTTCTTTGAGGACCTCCAAGATCATTCTGTGTGGACTGTTTTCTGATCACAGTCTTCAATTTTTTTTTTTCAGCTTAAAGCTTTTCATCTTATATTTCTTGGTTTCTGTTTCAAATCTTTCTGTGTGGACAAAAACAGTGCCATCTTCACCCCACCTCCAAACCCACAATTTAAATGTATATTGACTTCAGTCAATTAATGCTTCTTCTAAAATCTGAAAATAATGCATTTCCCCTATTTTTGTTAGATGCACCAAGAGCATACTTGTAATACAAATGTTTTGTACTGTGACAGACTGATTATCTGTTTCACTTAATAGAAAAGTAACAAAAATGTAAGAAGAAACACAAATAAAAATGTTAGAAGGATGCAAACAATTCTGATAAGCTGTAAAGTAAACTATGTAATTTCTTCATCTGTCAGTCTATTTATTGAATTTAGATCATTTGATTCTGGATATAGAGCTTTAGCCAGTAAAATATCTGAGGATGGAGGAGGCGAGAAGTATTTTAAACACCACTAGAATACTGAGTTCTTCATGATCCCCATCAGTTATTTCACTGCACCTCACTAGATAACAGTTAATAAAGGTACTATTGCTTAGTGGTAAACTTTACTGTTGTCAGAAGACTTTAATTTCTGGGTAAGCTCAGTGTGTGATAGTGTCTTTATAGCAGACTTTTTTGTTGTTGTTGACTGTACTTTGACTAATAAACTTGGAATGAGGTATTTCATTCTCTGTAAGTTAAAATTAATAATTGTTGGAGCTAATACAAAATTTCTTCATAGAGGAGAAGTTATCCATTCATTTATTATCATAAAATGATTCTACTTCAGCAGTTATCATTTCAAAATTGTGTGCATTATAGAGGTTACAACACTAAGACTTTAGGGAACTGAAATATTTTTTTACTTTAAAAATTAGTCCTTGTGTTTTGGAACTTAAAATAATTCCTCAAAAGCACCACTTCTGTCATGGTTCCCACGTTGCACAACATTTGAAAACTCCGCTGGAACCTTATCGTTACATTCCTTCAGTGAGCTACTGTGTTCCTAGATATTTAAGAGCAATTTTCAGGAGATATGCAGATACCCTAGCACATAGCCATTACAGAATTCACCCCATGTTTGTTGTTTTCTTTTTTGTTTGTTTGTTTTGTTTTTTGTTTTTGTTTTTTCCCACAGAATTTTCTCTGTGACTGAGTTCTTTTCAGACTGTATGGGAAATTGGTAATCACAGCCTGAACCTCTGATTAATCAGCTGAGACAAGTGTCAGGTCAGCTGTAGGAGCACAGGTGAAAGTAATTTAGCTGTGCTCCCAGAAGGGGTGGAGCGTGACTCCACCTCCTCTAGACCTCATTTTAGGGCTGACCACCACTAAGGCAGTATCTCTTGGAGATTGCTCCCTGGTGGAAATTGCCTCAGCATTTCCCAGTGAAGGCATGCATATTGGTGAGTCTTTTCATATAAATAGCCTTTTAAATATCTGTTGCCATCTTTGTATCATTCCACCTTACATTTGGTGAGCCAGCCCGGAGGCTGTGGTTGTGGCTGTAATGTCATTCTTGTGGAAAAATATACAATTGGATCAAGGGAGAGAAAGTTACCCCCTTAGGGAAGATGCTCTCTGGACAAATTCCAGGGTTCACGGGGTCCCCCTATTTTCAAATTGCCACTATCACTGACCAATGGGGCCCATTATGAGTGGTGGATAATATCTCTTTATTCTACCTTACACAGACAGATAGGAAAGTGTATTTTCAGTCATCTTCCCAATTGTGCTCAGTGTTTCTGGGGTCTATGGTAAACTGTAACTGTTTTTTCTATGGAGTAAATCACTGTTACCAGTTTGTCACACACAAAAACCATGATGAGTTAATTGAGACTGCATGGTATAATATTTCTTTCCATGGCAGTTTGTATAGAACACATATTTTCTGTTTCATGAAGTTTCTTCTTCCATAGTTACAAATCCTTTTCTCTGTTTCCATGCTCAAAATCTTCTGTCAGCTTTAACAGTCAGCTGGCTGTGTAAAAAGGATACATTGCAGTTATGATTTTAGTGACAATAATCATTCTCTAGAGCAAAAGATACCTTGTGTGTCAGTTTTTCCAGATGCAAAGAGTACTTCCTTGCAGTCATACAGCTCTGCTTAATTCATTGAATGACCCTAAAACATCTGACTTACCTGTATATTATGCCTTTTGCTGGTACCCAGCAAATTTTCTTGAGGCAGTCCTGTATCTACATATTTATTATTATTTTACTATTTTTGATTTTTATTTAACCTTAGTTTTTGCTGGGCAACACTGGGTCATAAGTAAAGATTTACATTATCAAAGCTGATAAGAAAATGAGATTTTGTCAAACTTTATAGTAAAAACATAGATTCAATCTTGAATCTTAATTTCCCTCTATTTTTTTTCTGAATGTACATTTAAAAATTGTTTTATTCTTCTTAATGTAGTAATGTAGCTTAGTATTAAAATAAGCTTTATATACAGATATAGTAAATTTAATTAGAAATGAAAGTGACATGAAATTGCCTCCTCATTTTCATGACCCATGAAGTCCTGTTTTCTTTTGTATGTCACTTGCCTTTTACTGTTTGTTTCTAGTTTTATTCTTCATTGTACCGTTCTTTCTGTTAATGAGAGACTGAACAGCAATCAGATGTTTTTTACAAGTAAGGCAGTTCTATTTTCCACTCTTTCATGTCCTACTCAAGACCATACTTCAAACTCTAGATCTTTTCTCTCAGTCCCAGATATTATGCTGGTCTTTTGTTTTTGTGTTTTTTGTTTTTTTTTTTGTTTTTTTTGTTTTTTTTAATCTGAATTTCCTCAGGCAGATCAAGAACTTTGATCTCCCAAATACCCAATGGATGATTTGACCATCACACTTGACTATAAAGAGATTATATTGGAGAAACTGGATGAAAGTCTGTTTGTGGATCTATTTGAGGGTATTTTGCTCCAGGAACTGAAACTAAAGACTGCTCCACCAACAAGATTTCACTATAACAAGAACAAAAAGAACTAGAACATCAGGGGCTTTCAAAATACCATTGATAGCACTTTATTATATATCAGAAACAAAGCAGACATTTAGTACAAAAGTTTTTTTCAGATTCTCAGTAACTTCTCTCACAGTAATAAGAAATGCATGAAAGTAAGAATCTGAGGTCATTAGAAGGTTATTTTTAAGTCTAGTGACTTGCAACATTTTAACTTTTTCTTCAAAGAGATGTCTAAAATCTCTGTATAGTAGAAAAGATGCGGACACAACAGGCAGCCAAGCAAGACTGCTGATTTCTTCAAGTTTACATTTCCATCTGTGATTGGATAGAGACACAGGTACAGCTTGTTTTCTGTGCATACTAAGCAAACAATGAGAATTGCTTCTAGTCAAGGAGTATTCAAGTGTTGACTATAAACTAATTGAACTAAATTCCATGGCGTTTTTAAATGCCTTTTTGCTGTTCTGTGCCTTGGTTGTACACAGGAAAGCTGACTAAAGGGTAATGTATCCAATCTGTTATTAACTTCAGAATGGACTGAATATTTTTTTACCACAATGACTGTATTTATATTAACTGTGAAAGAACCTGAGAGACCTAGCTCACATAAGGCTCTGACTGAATAAGTTACGATAATCTGAATCTGACTGGTTATTAAGTAAAAATTATTTTCAGAGAGAATGGTAATGGATTGGAAAAGGCTTCCTGGGGAAGCAGTGGAGTTGTTCTCTCTGGAGATTTTTAAGGAAAGAGTACACGTGGTTTTTAGGAACATGGTTTAGTGGTGATGGTTAATAGTTGGCCTCGATGATCTTAGATGTCCATCCACATATCTAAAACTACTAGTCAACTGCTAAACCATTTCCCTAAGAACAGTTTCCACACATTTCTTAAAATGCTTCCAGGAAGGACAAATTCTTCTTTTCCTTGGGCAGCCTGTCTGAATATTTCGCTATCCCTCCATGTGGAAATTCTCTTCACATCCTATCTAAACCTTCCTGGTACAACTTGAAGTTGTTGTCCTGTGTCCTACCACTTGTTACTTTAAAAAATAAATAATCGTACAGGTTAGGGACTGACAAGCTGGAAATGAGCTCTGCAGAGGAAGAACTAGACGTCATGGTGGACAACAAGGCGACCAGGAGTCAGCAGTATGCACATGTTGCCAGGAAGGCCAGTGATGTCCTGGGGTGAAATAAATAGGGCATGATCAGCATATCAGGGGAAGTGGTTCTCCACCTCTCCTCCAACCTAGTGAGGCCACTTGTGGAGAGAGTCTAGAGAAGTGCTACAAAAAATGATTAGGAGCTTAGAGAATTTCCCTTTTGAGGGGAGTGAGGTCTTAGTGGTCTGTAATTTTTCAGCCCTAAAAAGACAAGATAGCGAAGGGATTTCACCAACACTTACAAATATATACAGGGCTTTTTGAAAAAGTATGGGGCCAGGCTCTGTTCACTGGTACCCAATGGCAAATCAAGAGGCAACAGGTGCAAATAAGAGCACAGAAAGTTCCATCTGAATATGAGGAAGAACTGTTTTACTTTGAAGGTGACAGATCACTGGAACAAGCTACATAGAGAAGTTGTGTCTCTTCTCAAGATAATCAAAACCTGCCTGGACACTTTCTTCTGCAGTGTATTTTAGGGAACCTGCTTTAGTAGGGATATTAAACTAAGTGGTCTCTAGAAGTCTCTTCCAACTCCTGGGATACTGTGACACACTCCTTGCTGCAACTTCCTTTCTGGTAGTTACAGAGATTGATGAGATCTTCCCTCAAACTTCCTTTCTACCAAGTAAGTAATCCTCTGCTGTTTCAAGCTTTGTTTCAGATCAACAGCTGAAAGGTCTAAATGCCTTCTTCATCATCCCATTCTTTTCTTTTAAAAATATTGTATCAGCTTTATATATAGGAGAAATCATTCCTGTGACTATGATGTTTATTTCTGAACAAGAAATAAACATTCAAATGGTTTTAAATGCTTATATTTTTTGAATCTTCAGAGCTAAGACTCACATACTCTGATGATACCAGTGTACAGTCTCAATCTATATGTAGTCTAGATATTTTACAAAACATTCTGCTCCCTTTAGCATACCTGGAGATATTTGTGTGCAGTTCAGGGAAACCTAGTGATTAGAAATAAATCATAGCTCCAAATGTTATGATACAGATGGGGAATTTCAAAATATGTGTTCTAGGTGTGGATTTTAGAACAGTATTAGGCAGGATTTTTCATATTACTGGTTTCTGCAGCATCCTATAGAACAGTGTATTAATAATTACATTATTTCTTGAGTGTTGAAATATAGATGTTACAAGAAAATCTTCTTTTATCCATTAAGTGAAACAAACAGATGAGTGTCTGAATTACAGTGCTTAAGAATTTGAAAACACTTCAGAGGGTCTGATGCTTGTAGGTACTTACTGTGAATCTTTACCGCATAGGCATATTCTGAGTACAACTGTGCTGTGCAGAAACAGAATGCTGTGTCTAGAAATATAAAAAGAAAAACAAAAACTGACACATTCTGTTTCTTTCTTTTTAGTGTTTTCTAATAAAGATAAGAAGTTGGCTTAACAAGGTTTGATTTCTCTAAGGTTTTCCTCATTCTCAGTTACCTACAACTCACACTGTTTGTTTTGTGTCACACTGACAGTAAATTTCCTGATGTGCTGACCTTTATAGTTTTGTCTCTTGTTTTAGAGAAACAAGAATTTCAACTATTTATATGACATGATCCTGAACTCAAAACCTGAATCCCTCCTCAGTTCAATTTGATTCAGCCACTGAAAACAGAATGCTAATGACATAACCGTTTAACCTAAAACTATGCTTTCTATGATGAGAGCGCACATCCCTTCATCACTATGTTTTCTATCTTTTTTCAGTTGTCTAAAAAAAAAAAAAAAAAAAAAAAAACAAAAAAAACCACAAACTAATTTTCGTCTTCTTTCTTAACCATTCTAAAAATCTTTACTCTAACCTCAGAAGATCTGTATTTTAGTTTCACCTGACAAGCAAATAGGAGCCACAGAGCCATTTTCTCTCTCCTCCCACTGTAGATCTGGGGAGATATTTGGATAAAGGAAAAACAAATGGATTGAGATAAAGACACTTTGATAGGACAGAAAAGGAAGTTATAATAATAATAGAATACACAATAGAGTACTGCTCATGTCAGTTGCTTATCATCAGCTGATCAATATCCAGTCAGTCTCTGACCAGCAGCAGTTCTCCCAGACATCTTTGAGTCTTACTGTTCAGTACAATGCCATAAGATGTGGGATATCCATTTGTCCAATTTATATCAACTGTCTTGGTTGTGGCCACCCCCTGTGCACCCTCAGCTCATTTCTGGCAGGCAGTGTGAGAAAGTTCTTGAGTTAGTGTAAGCACTCTACAACAACTAAAGTATCAGTGTTTTAACGAAATTGTTTTTCATCCTAAATCCAGAACACAGCGTCATTACAGTCACTATGAGGAAAATTATCTTGTTTATGCTTATCATTTATGCATATCTGGACACATCTTAAGTTACACGAAGTTTATGTGCCTGGAAGTGATTAACTTAGAATTGTAATGTAATTGAAGATGCCTAATTTAGATTACTGTTTTTTTTTTTTTTTTTTTCCCTCCAAACAAATGCTTTATATAATAGAGTACAAAAGGATAAATGGAAGACTCAGTACTCATATCTTTGTCTTTCATTTCTATTTCTGATATACTAATCTTTATATTTAAGAAAAAAACAAAAAACAAAAACAGCACATTTAGAAATATGTCTGGCTTCTGAGACTGTGCCTTCTGACTGTCAATTTTCTGTTTAATAAGGCACGTAATGCTTTTTCTCAAGAGGGTGCTCATGTCAGTCTAGGCTGACCTCTTTTTTCATTTGTCAATAACTTGCCAATAGTTTAGCATGCACCTGCTAAATGAGTTTCCTTTCATAAAAGTTTGAAGGGGAGTGATGTTGCCAGATGGCCATTGAACATGTCTCTAACTGAGGCCAAAAACAACTCAAAAAACAAAGAGAAGATTTTCCACATTGAATTCACAGCAGATGCAGGACGAGCACAAGAACTCCTTCCAAAAGGAAAAAACAGAAATCAGGAATGAGAAAAAATAAAAAAAAAAAATGCAATATAACAATGGGACCTGTAGTGATGATGCTATTGGAAGTGACAGTCTCTATTTCTTGACTTGCATGACTATTGTATTATCTTCACTTTCTTATTTAAATTATGAATTATAGGAGATCAAATCTTAATTCATATATTTTTTAGGCAACTGATCAGTAACTACATAATATTTGGACAAACAGATAGGACTGTAAACCTGGGTTTTTAGAGGTTGAAGTTCATAAATGTGCACAGTACGAGGAAGATGACACTTTCTACAGCATAACAATTGTGTGACTGTTATCAGTTAACATTACAAGTTTAATAGGAAAGATTCAGTGTGCAGTGTTCAAGTAAGTACCCTTAGTGCGAAGGTCCTTCTCTGTTCTTTTTTGCTCAAATAAACACAGAACTTCAGAAGTATTTTTTTGAAGCTGTATTCTAGCTACAGTTGAGGATGTACTTGAAATAAAGTTCCAGTGTATTCAAATGTCTTATGAGCACTGAGAAACCTAACCTCCTAATTAATAAACTGATATTAATTTTATTTAGGATAAGTGTATGTTTTCTCCAGCCGTTTTCTTACATTTTGGTAACCTGAAGGCCTAAAATCTCAAATTCCCTCTAAGAGAAGTTTCCAAGGTTGCAGACAAATCCTGTGGTATGGCTGTTGAATGTTGCTGAAGATTTCAGAACACATTACAAGATTTCCATATAAATAACCTCTGGGTCATAGTGAAAATAATTATCAACAACAGTACCATTTATATGCTTATCCGATAGTATGAGGAGATGTTTGATAGGTTACTCCAGTAACTACCATTCCACATAAGCCATTAGGTTACTTCTCGCTTAACAAAAAATAAATAAATAAATAAATAAAAAATCTATCTTCCATAGATCTCAGCTTTACAACAATATAGGCCTCCTCCTCCTTTTCTGCAGAGTAGCTAGATACTAGTTAGCTTTTTTTTTTTTTAAAGAATTCTGAAGACAGCACTTTTCCACTTTTCCTGATTGATTTCTTCTCAATTCTGTCAAAAATTTTGAATACAAACATAAAAAAATTATGAAGAAAAAAAAATGATAACTTATTTCAAAATAAGTATCAAGTATATTTCTTGTTAAAAATGTAGAAAGACTAAAATATTAAATAAAAAATTATTATTATTATTATTAAAATATTAATAATACTTTGTACCAGTAATTATCTAGTTTTATATATACTGTGTAATCTGCCATAGATTGGTCAAAGAAACAATGAAAACATAATCAGCAATATTATCACAGATTACTCAAGAAACAGTGAAAATATAATCAGTTGTATAAATTAATATAAAACAAGTCCAACCTTAATTCAAATTAAATTATTTCAAAACATAAGATATTTCTTAATGTTCTACATCTCTTAAAGGAAATACTACAAAAGATATCTTTTGTTTACTGATGGACAGTCAGCTGAATATGAGCCAGCAGTGTGCCCAGGTGGCCAAGAAGGCCAATGGCATCCTGGATTGTATCAGGGAAGGTGTGGTGAGCAGGACCAGGGAAGTCATCCTGCCCCAGTACTCGGCACTGGTGAGGCCTCACCACGAGTACTGTGTTCAGTTTTGGACACCTCAGTACAAAAAGGACATGGAGGTACTGGAGCAGGTCCAGAGAGGGGCAACGAGGCTTGTGAAGGGCTTGGAAATCAACCATATGAGGAGAGGCTGAGGGAGTTGGGGCTGTTTAGTATGGGGAAAATGAGGCTGAGGGGAGACCTTATTGCTTTCTTCCAGTATCTGAAAGGTGCTTACAGTGAGAATGGGGCAAGTCTATTCTCACTGGTGACGGTCATCACCGTTAGCTATGCATTTTCTTCAGCAACAAACAAGAGCCTGCATGCTGCACTTGCAAAAATCTACAACGGTGGAGGTGATCCCCTGATTCACAGCTGCTTTGATGATCTCATTGCTGAAACACCCCAGTTACTATTTCACTGTGCTAATATCTACTGTTTGGTATCCATAAACATTCAGCAAATGCACTTCCATGTCAGACACCATTTTGTCATGCTGCCCCTCTGCTGACAGCTATTGCACAGCAGCAACATGTGATGGGATACTGGTGGGAAGGTTCAGTCTCTTCTGCAGTACCAACAACATCCACACGTGATGTTGTGGTCCTACATTGTAAAAAAAGAGGCAATACTTTCAGAGCAGCCCTTGTATTTTCTAACACTAGGAGGCAATGATAACCCTTATCTCCCTCATGGAAGTGGGCTGAGATCTCCAGAAGAAGGAATAATTACTGACAAGTTTTTAAACTCAAACTTTTCCATTAGTTACAAGTGTCAGAAACATTGAAGGCTTCTTCAGATCAATAGTATTAGTCTTTTTTTTTTTTTTTTTTTTTTTTTTTTTTTTTTTTTTTTTGAGTAATTTTCAAATACATTGGCCTTTTCTCCATGTCTTAGAGACATTAGTTTCCATTTAAAGTTTGCATACTAATGTTATTTGATTTCTGTGACAGTTGTGAAAACTTTTCTTAATTAAACATGATTTTTCAGACTTCCTGAGGTTTTTTGACAACTGACCTAGTAAAAGAGTGTATATTTAATTTAACTTCTTGACACCCACTCAAGTGCATACTAATTTTATAAACTACATTACTCAGCTGTGTTATATGCATTGATAAAAGTGGCTGGATTGTACAATTATATGAAGTTTTGCATGGCATTACTTTGTACTTCTGAAGTATTTCTAGTAGTGAATGCTCTATTAATGTATTAACATGCTGAGTATCAAGTTGTCCCTGGCTCAAAAAGACTGTACTAGTGTGTTTCTAATTTAAAAATGGATGAAAGCTATGAAATTCAGAGTAAGCTTTCAAGAATTTAATCCTTCAAAGAGGAATGGTAATGCTATGCATCATGGAGTGCATATAATTTTTGCTTTGAGAATTTTACTGTTTACATAAAATAGAACTGTGTTAACTTTACTGAATTTAGAACCTATCTTCCCCAGCACTCAATTCTAGTATTTACTTCGACAGTATAAACAGGACTGTATCACATTTCTATTCTTATTTTACGTAGTCATTTACTGTTTTAAACATTTAACAGAACTCACAGCGCCACAGGGGGGATTCAAACCCGGGCCCTCCAGTGCCGCAAGCAGCAGCTTATACTTCTGCACCACTGGGGGCACACATAATGGTATGTGGTTGTTTCCAACAGTTACTGCAGTGCTCCTGAAATACCCAAGGAAGGTCCTGCCAGTCATCATTCATTCTTAACACATTTGATTTTATCTCAGTAAAACAACATTTGAGCTCCAAGTAGAAGTCCTTTGAATCTACAGTCTGCAGGATGATAACTGAAAAACTCTATGATTTTACTGCAAAGAGATAAGTTGAATCCTGAACATCCAGGAGGTGGTTAGGATGTCAAGATTCCTTGCTTTATATGAAAAGAGCAAGTTTAAGACCACTTAAGAGATGGAATGTGAACAAGTCTATAGGGCCTGATAACATTCATCCGAGAATCTTGAATAATGATGTAGTTGCCAGGTCACTCTCCATCATATTGGAAATGTCACGGCTTCCCAGGTGACTGGAAAACAGAAACAGCTCCCCCATTTTAAGAAGGGTATAAAGGAACACCCACAGAACTAAAGACCATTGAACATCACTTCTGTACTTGGGGAGATCATGGAAAATGATCTCCTGGAAGCTGTGTTAAAGCACATGTTAAAGCAGATGAGGAGGTGATCTAAAACAGCTGGCACAGCTTCATCAAGAGCAGATTGTGCCTGACTATTCTGGGGCCTTCTTCAATGAAGTAACAAATTATACCACCTATCAGAACTTCTGCAAAGCTTTTCATAGAGTCCCACATTTCATTCTTACCTCTAAATTTGAGAGTTATGGATTTAAGGAGTTGACTATTCAGTGGATGAAGAATTGGTTAGATGATCACAGACAGAGGGTTACGGCCAACCCTGGAAAGGTGATGGAACAGTTTGTTCTGGATGCCATCTCCAAGCAATTGGAATAGAAGATGGTTATCAGGAGCAGCCAGCATATGTTCATTCATATGTCTGTTCAGCTTTGAGAAAAGAAGACTAAGAGGGGATCTAATCAATGTCTATAAACATCTAAGGTGGAGGAGGCAAAAGGACAAGGCCAGACTCTTTTCAGTGGTCTGTGGTGATAATACAAGGGGAAATAGCTACAAACTGACCCATGGGAAGTTCCACAAAAATTTGTGTAAGAACTACTTCACAGTGAGGGTGATGGAGCACTGGCATGGGCTGCCTGGGAGGTTGTGGAGCCTCCTTCTCTGGAGACATTCAAGATCTTCCTGGATGCATACCTGCACAATCCTCAAAGATCTCTAGAGGTGCCTTCCAGCTTCCTTGGTCTGACTAGTTTCCCACACAACCTGTGCTACTTCAGCTGATACTATGCTGTCATCTTGGATAGCATGCATCTGAAATACCCATCCTTTGAGCTTGTGTTTGTTAGAAATGTTAATAGTTAATAATTCATTCACAGAGATCAGTCATTACTGAGATACTCAGCTGTTTACAGATATACTGAAACTATGTATTTTCTGTTTTTTAGAAAATCTTCTTTTCCTATTTATGTAGGCAATAGTTTTCATCTCAAAATGGTCTTAGTTAGAAATTATAACCAGTAGCCATGCTGTTTAGATATTGGATCCTTTTAGCCAACCAGGTAGAAATTTCTGATACTTAGCTGCATAGAAGAACATCAGAAGAACACTGAAGAACATCAGAACACAATTTACTCTGCCTTATCTTGAAATAAAAATAAAACCAAGGTAAGCTAATTTAAGGGTAATTCCATTCGTAATTTTCATCTTAACATCATAGCAATCAAATTACTGTTCAGTTCCATAGTACCTTTCACATAGTCTACATCTGCATGCTCTTAAATTTCCAAAAATGTCAATCTGGGCAAGAATAATTTAGTGTCTTTTCTTAAAAGAAATACCAAAACAGTGACCTACATTGTAAGTCACAGAGGAATTTTTTTAGAGATGTTAAGAACTTAAATTAGGTTAATGAGACCTTAATGAGAAAGTTCATATGGGCAGTTATTGCTTTGTTTTGACAGTGAAAGAAACTAACTGTTTAAGAGGCTTCACATCCAGAATTTAGTCATTGACAAAATAAAGATATTCTAATATTAAAAGATACTTCAAATTAGGATTAGTGGAATTAGTTTATAAAAATCCTGAAGATTTTGGATGTAGTGCCTTTTTGAAAATAATTATTTAAAATTAATATTTTTTGCTAACTTCACAGTTGTATTCTAGTATTTTATATACATAAGTACCACAAATTATCAACTGAATAAAACATATATGTTCTGTATGGTCTCTGTCTTTTCAAGGGATATAGAAATCTTACTCGTTCTAGATCAGCACTAGGATATGACATATACAGTCCAGTTTCTGGCTGCTATTCAAATTTTACTCATTACATAGAATATGGAAATAAATATTTCTTATTCTCATGAAGAGCTGCAAAGATTTACAGTGATGTTAAGAAAAGATTATAGCATCTTTCAAATAACTAGAACAAACTCAGCTTCTTAGGAAAACTCAAATACACAGTGAAGCTCATAATATTCTGACACCTATACACTGTTCTTTAGGAAATCTGGAAATTTATTTGCTGGAGAAAACAGGGATCATAAACTCCAAAAGTCTTCACCGTGGTTTAAGGGACTTAAATTATCACATGTGCTATTAGAGAAAGTAAACTACATAGCCTAGATAGCTGTAGTAACTACAGAGTTTTCGAGGACCTACAGGTGAAGAAATGTAACCATTGCTTCATCTTCAGAAATATTCAGTAGCAACATTTTGTCATGGTTCCTTGATGCTTGCCTTCTCACTCCCACAATGTTTTACAACACCTTGCAGTTGTGCCAAGGCAACTGCTTTTCATTTCACCCTGGTAGACAGGCAAGACCTGATACATTCTAAAAAGAGCTTTTCAGTTCCACCCCTCCTCCTATTACTTGTTTATTCCACAGGTTAGATATTTCATCCCATAAATATTGTTGCTAACATGACTGAGAAGTGGCATTCCTTTACAGTAAGGAAATGAAGAGCCAAGAAATGATGGGAGGTGGAAACTCCTTGCATTGCAACTGCCATAAGCACCGCTTATATATTCAAATAATTAAGTCAAGACCAAAGATTTACTTTTCTAATATTAAGACTAATTGAGCTGAAGGCAAAGCCTTTCAAACCACAAACTGGTAAATAAATGCTTCTGAAAGTTGTAACTCAGATTTCCTCAGATTTTGAAACAAACAAACAAAAAACACAACAACAACAACAACAACAACAACAAACAAATACTACTTCCTTTTCCCACCCCAATTCTTAATACCTTTTAATTATTTTTAACAGTGGTGAAATCTAGTCATGAGACATACCTAAGGCTAGTCTGGCAAAGGTTTTTTCCTCTACCAGGCACTTGTAAGCATAACCAGGTTGCTGAGGATCAAATCAAAGGAAGGTCATGTCATTGCTCTTCAGTAGCTTACCCAGAGCTGTATAAGTATTTAGTATGAAATTTTACTACCTTAGTGTGAGTATTCTGTTTATTCTATTGTCTTTATTTTACAAGACTCTACCCTTGTCTTCATTACTGAGGAAGAGTTCTAACTAAATGATACTCATTAGATACCCATGGATAAAATGTACAGTATAGAACAGGTTATTTTGCTGTTAGTCAAATGAGCTTTTGAATAATTGCCTTCCCAAGGGTATAGATCTCATTCATGTAAACAACTTTTGTCAAACATGATTGTTTTCAATTCAGGCTGGAGAAGCTGATCAGGAACCTCCTTTAGGAAAACAAATAAATAAATAAAATGAAAATGCGTAATGACAACAAAGAGAGGAGAACTACATGGAGAATGGTAAAAGCAGTGGTACAAGATGGATTTGGAAGTCATATAGTTAGCTCCAATGTTAAAATTTCGAGGCAGCTGTAAAGTAGAGTGTAAGAAAAGATAATGCCTTAAACACTGAAGAATAGACCCGATAACTTAGGCCTATGCACAGTGGGCATTTTCTTCTACTTAAGCATCAAACATACAGTAAAAAAGCTAAAGACAACCATTCCTACTGAGCATGAGTCCACAAACACAAGACAGCTGATCAAATTCAAGCTGCAGATAAAAGTTACATCTCATAGAGCCAAATAATGAATTCACAGCACATTTCCCATCCCCAGCTGTAAAAGATTTAAAAAAACAAACAAACCAAAACAACAACAAGAAGAAAACAGTACTCCACTATTAAGTTACTCTTGATTAGTCAAGAATAAAACCTTGGTGCTTGTTCAGCTCCAGGTACAGATGCCAACCAGGAGAGTATGGCACTGCCACCAGAGCCAGGCCATTCTCAACCAGTTGACAGCCTGAGAATTGCTTACAGAATTTTCTGAATGAATGAAGCATGAAGCAAATTAACATAGAATTTGCACAAAATAAAGCAGCAAATGACAGTCACCAGTTCAGGCAGAACAGTAGGATTAATTGCAGGAGGTAGTCATCATAAGCTGGGACCAAGGAAATTTTATAAGTCTATTAATGTTTCAGGAAAATACTTGAAGCTCATTTCCAGCCCTAGAGAGCTCAAATTCTCATAGCAAATGTAGTTCAACATCACATGCATTTTAGAAAAAGAGATCAGTAGTGAAGCAATACAGATTCCTTTTCTGTTGAGGAAATTATTCGATTGAATTTGTTGGATGAAATTAGGAAATCACTCCTTAGGAACTGTTTACAAGAGTTTATGAAAAAATAAAGGGGCTGGAATTTTCTTGGTTAGCATGTAGGGTTTTTCAAAGGAATTACTGTTGGAGTCAAGATGGAAGATTAAGTGAATGGCCACTATTTTATATTGTCTATATAAATGTTTCCACAGCCTGTGTGGAAGAAGAGTGTGTGTAGATAACTTGCTCCAGATAACTCATTAGAAAATAAACTTGTGGCAATATGTAAGAAATCTCAGGAATCTAAACTCCTTAGTCAGGAACAGAAGTATGCTTTAGTGCTTGGTCTGGATTTATAGCTGTAAATTTAACTGTTATCTTTAGACATACTTAATGTCTTCTATGAGTAAAAGAAAAACAAACAACAGCAACAACAACAAAAAAGATATGTAAAGATTATTCGAATTTACTTAGTAAAATTATGCTCTCAGTACTTATATATGTTCCCTAAGTTACAAGTTCATGTACATATATTTATGTTGCCCAGGGAAGTGTTTAAGGAAAGGGTAGATGCAATTCTGAGGGACATGGTACAGTGGGCAGTATTGCTGGTAGGTAGACAGTTGGACGAGATGATCTCAGAGGTCTTTTCCAGACTTCTTAATTATTCTGTGATTCTATATCATAGGTTTTTTTTGTGTTTTTGTGTTTGGTTTTTTTTTTTGTTTTTGTTTTTTTTTTTTTTTGCAGTGTAGTAATAGAATGTGTCATGTATTTGAAATTGCATACATATAGTAGTAAATTACATATTTATCTGCAAACTGTGCTATTTTGCTAATTACAAAGCATTATGACACATCTTTCCTGCTTAAAGTATATCTTCATTTTTAGTCCACTTCAGGAAAAAAATAAAATTAAAAAAAATGACATCTCATTATTTGAGATTATTACTAAAGATATAACTAGTTAGTGTTTTCAGAACTTACAGGGTTGTTTTCTTTTGTGTGTTTTTGTTTGTTTGTTTTTTTCCTGAGTAACACAGTTTAAAGCTATGCCCTAGCTTCAAAAAAGCTTTCATAACATTTCCATCCCATCATTTTGTGAAAGAAGTCTAATAATAATAATCACACTTCATAATAGAATTTAGTGGCTGCCTAACTGTGCTTTGACTTCTTAGGATTAGCAGTTATTGCTGTAATTGTTATTTCTTCTGATTGCAAGTGGTGCAGCACTTAACCAGTCAATTGGTTCCCATTTCACATGCTGTACCTTCTTTGAGACTGATTTACAGATAATGAAGTAATCTATATTTAGATATTTTTCTGAAGATGGTTCTTTTGGTAATTTTTGTTGGAATTTAAATATGCAATTTCCAGGTACTAAATGGATAATGCTGCTAATATGCATGAAGTTATGGGATTGCTTTTAAGCTGAGATTTGAAGTACAAGTATTTTTAAACTATATTACAGTACAGAAAATAGATTTACATCTCTGTGTTTCATTTAGTTGGAAAATTCACTCTTTCAACACATAAAATGTTAGAAATAGTTGATCATCTACAAGATTCCAAAAATTGAATATTTCAACAGTGAATAGATGCTGAATCCACATTTACCTATGTCAAACAAAAACAAAAACAAACAAACAAACAAAAAAACAACAACAAACTGTTCCATTTCTCATCTTTTACAACAACCATCTTTGACATTCACTGAAGTTTGAATGAGAAGGAAAAGACTGCCATTAATAATGTTTCCAGCTTTATTCTGAGGTTGTCTTTTCTATAAAACAAGTTCAAGCACTACTCTGCTTTTTCTTTGTAATGAATAACTATCTCTCAGCCTCACAACATTTAGGAGCAAACTCTCATTCAACTCTTATGAAGCCAGTATTTTACTAATAAGATTGAATACAAAATATAAATCATTAAATTTTATTTCAGTTTATGCATTTATTCAATTTATAATATAATGTGTTGCTTTAAACATCTTAGAACTGTGGAAATATTGGCTAGAGGAGGTCACTGGAGGTCAGTAGCCCAATGTTTTATTTGAAGCAGGATTCTTGCCAACAGTAAATCAGATCACTTAGCATGGTTTTTCCTAATCTAATTCAGAAAGCTTCCAAGGAAGGAAGTTTCATAGCACCTCCAGTTCTGCACAGCTCACAGTGTATTTTCTTTCCAGTCACTTGACCTTCTGAGGCTGCAATGTGCACCTGTTGACCATCCTGTTAGTGACTTTTGCAGTAAACAGAAAGGTTCAAATCCATGATATAGCAATTACCCTTCAGATAACTGCATTTTAGTCTCCTCCTTGCTAAACTATGCAAGCCCAGCTTTCTTGGCGTTTCACCCAAGATGATTCCAGATGGACTGTGAACACATTGGTAATCATTCCTCTGGGGATCTGCATTTTTTGGTATTTCTTGAAAAGGAGGGCCCTGATAGACACAGTCTGCAGGTGTAGCCTCACCAGTGCCCAGTAGAGGGAGATAAAAACTTCTCTTGATTCGGTGGATGCAATCTTGACATAGCATATGGGGTTTCCAATTTTATCCACCAAACTCAGAAATTTAGAATGTAAATATCTACATTTAATCTCATGCTATGTTGGTGAGGGGTATAATTGGTGAGGGGCTGTGGTGGGGAGAAGAAGAGTTGTTTAATATTTCACCCATCTTCCCTATTGCAATGTAGCTCTTCACAGAGAATGCCTATTTCTAGTTTTTGACAGTAAATAGACACTAGGATTATATCTAGTCTTTTGCAAGAGGTTTCTAAGTCCTGAAGTTTCTAAATCATCCTCACAGACTGGCACAGTGCTGGAAAGGTGGCCAGAGATCTGAAGGGATATCACTACATTTAGGTACCTGACTATCCATGCTATATCCAACCTGAAAATAAAAAAAACTGAGAGATTTATCTCATCCCATTTGTCAGTATATTTTAGAAACAATATTAAAATAATGATCCTGAAAGAGATTCTCTGCAGGAGATGATGGAGCTACTGGAGATACACAAGCCCTGTGTGTGATCTTTTCTCAAGGACAGGGAAGCTGAAGTTCCAGCTGGATTTCATTTGGGGTAAATATGTTCTATATGTATAAAATCTTTATATTATTTACACCTGTTAGATAACAGTGAAATGTTATACTCTATTTACATTTCAATTCTGGGCTAGCTGCTTTTGATTTCCTTTACCATGCTTCCAACAATATGAAGAGTAGATAGCAACAAATGAAAAGCTTTTTGTTATCTGGAATAAATATCAGAGGACTCCTGTATTAATAGTAAGAAACATGACTGAGGTCAGATGAAGACCTCATACCCTCTGCCTTTTGATTATGTATCCAAGAAGGAATAGTTACGAATTTGAATTACTTACATTTCAAATAATCATATCTAAAATCTTTTGATTGTTTATTACTTGAAGTGCTCTTTTTACATTTGCGGAGATCCATGAAAATTACAAAGAGAACAAAACATAGTGCTGTAGAAATCTTTTTTGTAAGTTGTTTTTGAATGTCTTAGGACATGATGCTTTCTAAGGCTATTATTAACCCCTTAAGATATAAGCCCTGACATAAACCATTTCACAGTAGCCTATAATGGATCAATGGTAGGAAAGCTCTTCTGCTATGGCTACACTAATAGCTCACCTCTGTGTAATGATTACAGGAAGGATATTTTTTGATACTAGAGGATTGCCTAATGGGCATCCTTTTTTTTTTTTTTTTTTTTTTTTTTTGTTGATAGTGATTTCACCCTTTTCAAAATGCAAGTACAAAGTCTACGGACATTTAGGTTCTATTTGAGTGGTTAGGGCAGAATCAAATGGGAAGTAAATGATCTTGTTAAGGACTCAAGGTAAATTCTACTCTGGTTAAATACACCACAGCACCTCAGAGAGAGTCACTGGTTAACAGCAGTAAGGATGAAAACAAAAACAAACTATTCAAGCGGTGTTGTCTTCTTTGAAGTGTCCCCTTTTACTTCAGAGGTTGCAAAATTAAGACTGAAGAATTTAGGACCTTGATTATAGCCTCCACTATGAAGAAGTTGCAGAAATGCAAATTGCTTTCAGGTATATTGGTATTTAAGTGCTATCACTTAATTATACAGAATGCAGATGTTTGTCCTAAACCTTTCCAAGCCTTAGTTGACCTGTGATTTTACATGATGTTGCTTGCTCTGTCATCTATTAATCCACTTAAGAGACTACTTTCTGTGCTGTCTCCCACAGAGCTTGAATATCACACTCATGAGTATTAGCACTAAAAGCTCTAATTCCTTGTATTCTAAAGGAAATTTTGAATTAAAGAATAAAATAAATCATTTTGACAATAAAAAAAAAAAAAAAAAAAAAAAAAGAGGAATAAAATAACCTCCAAAAGGAACAAATCTTTCCTTGATGATTTACTCATTTTCAAAAATTTTTAAAGTTTATTCCTTTCTGTTACAAAATAACAAAAATATTTATATTGCCAGTATATATAACAGGTTCAAAAGAGATTCATAGTTTACCATGTACATTTTCTAGGCATATTTGAGCAGGCAGTGAATGAACTACAGTATTTTTTGTGGATAATCCAATTGTTTCCTCTAATTAAATATCCTGTTTTTCAAAAAATATATTTAATCATTAGTTTTAAATTGATTATCCAAACCAAATAGGAAGATTTTTATAAATGGACCTTTTTGACATTTGTATAATGAGGTTTTTCCCTAGTCCAGGGGCAAAAATAAATCACTATATTATCTACACTTTAGAAGATCGGCATCTGCTCATCTTTCATTTTTCTCATTCTTTATTTAAAGTAAAGTTATTGGTTTGGGGTTTTTCTGCATAATAAGTTATCAAAGTTCTGTGGTCTGTATCTGATATTATTTTGTGATTTTTTGTTTTTTGTTTTATGTCAAAACTCGTGATCTTCCAGCTTTTACTGTCCTTTCCCAACGCAACAGAGATCCTTCCTGCTTCTCCTTTGTTAGTGTTGTGGAACTCAGGTCCTTTTACCTTCAAGATCTCAGTGAAGCTCAGGTCACGTTCATTTTTTTTCAGTGCACATCCTCCTCACCTCCACCTGCATCTTTTTTCTTTTGCAAATCAGGGATTCCCCCAGTGCATATATCATGCAGATGAAGGGACCCTCTGCCTCAGCAAGAGGCACTGGTGACCCCACAGCCCTGGCCTACAGAATTTCTTGTTGGTCAAGGTGCTGCCATGTGAGGGGAGTTGCTATAGTGCCAGTGATGATGAGTGTGCCCTGTGGTGCTTCTGCCTCTTCTAGATGTGCTCTCAGCTTTTTACCTGTAGGTACTGATCAAAATAATGTTTGACTCTTCCTGATCCGTTGAAATAACAGCTCAAGGCATACTTTGATCAGGAACAGCAGATGAGGTTTAAATGTACATTGTCTATCTCACTAAACATGCCTTTCAAGAGTACACTGGGCTGCAAGTTTCCACTCAGCCTGGGAAAGATTGAATGTTCTCATCTCTAATAAGAGTGCAGAAAAAGGCATCATTGTTTCCTCCTGGCATACTTGAGGATGTAATCTTCACTTGAAACGTTCTCCTTCACTCTCCAATTTCAACCTGAAATGACTCATAACTACACCTTCAGGGACAGTTTGAAGGACACAAATTTCAAGTGAATATAAGAGTACCACTAAAACTCTGAGTAAGATACTGAAACCTGAGAGATAAGGTGTCTGTTTCAGCTGAGATCCGTTGTTTTTTCTTTTTTCAATCTAGGTCTTTCAGAAGTGACAAGCATGATATATTTGGTTCCAAAGATCATAATATTGAATACTGTAAATTACTTCGCTAGATAGACATGTGAAAACATGCACTGTCAGACTTTTTTTTATTATGAGTAAGAGACAATAGCCAAATTTAGCAAGCCTATCGCTCTTCAGAAAGCTTTATTTCTCAGCGATTTACAACATAGTAATTTGAGGTAGTGTATTTATTAAACTTAGAATAAAAATAAAATTATTACTGACTTTATTAAGTTTAGAGGTGAAAAAGAAACATTGGTGAAAGAATATGAAGGATTTATTTTATAGATTGTTGTGAACATAACAGAACAGAATAGAGTAGAATGGAATGAAGTGGAAGGGAACTGTTACTAAGGACTGCATCTATTCAACAGTCATTTTCCATCAAAACCTTAGTATATGAGATATCTGCATTTCAGTGAATGTCTGAAAGTTTTCAGTCATTATAAAATATAGGCACAGATGTATCACAGCATATGCAGAACTATATTGTTTTGATAATATCTTAAACAGAAAGCTTTCTCTGATCCAAGACAGGTAGGGGAGACAGAATGATAGAACTACACCAAAGACAGAAATTGCCTGATAGTTAAAATATTCACTTGAGATGGTAGAGCTGGATTCCAACTTTATTTAGCAAATACAGTCATGTGAGTCTGTGGGCAGACACAACCTTTTTTCTTCTAGCCTACCCACATCAGAAATAAATTAGAAAATCTTATCCCTGGTCAGAGAGAAAGAGAATGCATACTACATGCCACTCTTAATCCAGCCATTGGATTTAAAGTATTATGGATTATATTTTTGGTTTATTATTATTGTTGTTGTTGTTGTTGTTATTATTATTATTATTATTATTATTCTGTAGATTTCTTTTGTGGGTGTTTCCACAAAGGAAAAAGCAAAATGGTTATAATTTCACCCCAGTAAATCCTTTAATAAAGGTCAGTATTTCACAATTCTTATATTTGTATAAGGTAATGAAATTAACATAACTCTGGAAATTCTAATATAAATTGTTACTGGCACTGTCCAGCGTTTGACCTTCCTGTTTTAAAACAATTATTATTTTTTTATTAATTGACTATGATTATACTAATAGACTAACTCACTGCTAATTATTTACTGTGGAGGTACTGTTTTGTCAGATGATATGGCTGTAGAGGATCCAGCAGCAGTGCATGGAAAATTTCCTTGCTCTCCCACTTGATGATGTGTAGAGGACTTATATAGCTGAAGCATCTGAGAGAATATCCTGAAATGGATAAATAGTGGAAGTAAAGCATAATGGCACTTCCTGAAGAGCATGAGAAAACACTAATATGTCCAAAGAGAGACCTGGTAAAGAGTCAGATGGGTGGTGCTGAGATGTCTGAAGCTAGGGAGAGCAAAACAGTGTGAAGAAAAAAAGAAATAAAAAAAAGAAAAAAAGCAACACACTTGGGACAGGAGCTGTAAGAAACATCTCACGAAATCTATGAAAAGTAAAGATACTGTATCCCAGAATGTTTATATATGGATATATATTTTTTTTAAGTCCATAGCATTGTTTTCTTCATCCTCTATTGTTGTTCTGTTCCTATTTCAAAACTTAAGACAAGTGCATTCAAACTGCAACCTATGGACCACACATGGTCTGGCCCTTCACACCCTGTGTCTGCCCCTACCCCACACCATTTTGATCAGTCTTCTGGATGCGTTGCATGGCCTGCCTCCAGCCACACACCCACTGCACACAACAACCAAACCATGGAGTGTGATGGACAACATCTGGGCTGACACCAAGGCACAGTGAGGGCACAATAAAATGCTAAGTTATGTTGTGGCAATAATTGCATTATTATTAATTATTAATTGCATTATTGATTAGCATCGGCTAAGCACAGTCCTGTAAACAGGAAAAAAAATGCAGCTTTGTTTTCTGTTTTGATAAAAGAATTTAAGAACTGGTTTCAATATTGCCAAACATACCAGATCATTATATATATATATATATATATATATATATATATATATATATATATATATGTCTCCATTTTCTGTAGCTATAAATAACCAGTGAATTTTCAAATGGAATGCAGGGAGTTGTAATCAGATATTCAACTCAAAATTTCATGTCTCTTCATTGGACATTGATAAGACCTGTTTTACCAAAAAGCAAAAACATCCCTCGCTTCACAGTGAGGGGTTTTTTTCTTTTTTTTTGTTTTGTTTTGTTTTGTTTTGTTTTTTTGTGTTTTTTTTGGAAACATTTCTCATCAGTGTTCTTGAAAACCTATGACATTCTTTACTTTTCAAGTTAAAAATCAAATAACATTTTGTTATTCCTTGAATTTTCCCTTGGACTGTTTGAGAGTGAAACAGACGTATAAGAGAGGACTGGTGGAAACATGATCTGAATCTCCAGTTGGAATACTCCTGTAAACTTCCTTGAAGAACTTGTCAAATGTTATACTATTACATAAAACAACCAAACCAACAAAAATTCTATTACACATTCTAAACATTATCACCTTTGACTTATGCTGTTCCTGTAAAGCTCTTAATTGCATGAATATATATTATGTGTGTACTATATGACAGTTATGAGGCAGTGTAGCTATATTTAAATTTGTTATATCTTTGTTGATTTACTACAGCAAAAGATCTATTACTGACATTCTTTAGAAAATTTGAGAGCTCTGTTGAATTAACTGTAAATTCACAATGGTTTTGATTTGTGTGAAACTATCAGTATACTTAATGCCAACTAAAATAAAAAGTAATCCCAAATTTATCTCTGTTACCTAGTAAGTTATCTCTGTTAGCTAGTTGATATTATTTTATATACACTGAAAAAAAAGGTTTCTTTTCATAGATAAAACAGGATGAATCAGATTGCATATGACTATTCTCCTCTGTGACAAATGGGTTTGTAAAGTATTACTTGCAAAATATAATGATAATTTGTCTACTCAGTGTCTGTAACAAGTGTATTATATTCTTGTTTAACAGTTATAATTCATCACTTCGATACACACATTATACTTGCACAAACATTCAATACACACAAAAAAAAAAAAAAAAAAAAAATGTGCAGATACTTTATTTCTCAATGGGAGATAAATTGAATATCAACAATAAAGTTACATTTGTTTTCCAAAAGCAGTATCAGCAATTCATTTTTGTTTCTCCACATAAATAGAGCTAGACTGTAACTGTGGGACTGTGTTTTTAAGAACAGTCAGAAATTATACTGGAGAATGAACCATGTTCCATGATTGCCCCATGCTCAATTGAGTGCTTGTGTAATTATGTAGAATTGACATTTATTTTTAATTCTATTTGAGACTGGTGTTGTGACTACTTTATCTAAATCTCTTGAATATATATTAACTTAACTTATTGTTCAATTTTGTAAGAATTTTTTTCTAGACCTTCCAATACTGCATCAAAAATGTCATAAGAGCATAATACAAAATGTTCCTCTAATATAAATGCATTCTCCTGATTCACTGCACTGTCATGCTTTATGAAAATGTAAATATTGATTTTTCACGACTTTTTAACTTTGTAGCAAATCGGTATCCAAATTAAAAGCAACAACAAGTGCAACAAAACAGAACAAAACAAAAAAAAAGAATAAAAATCCAAAACAAAAAATACTGGAAATGAATGTGTACAGTGAAATAGATGTTATTTGTTTATCAACAGAACTTTTTGCCAGATTTAAATAAACAGAATACAATCAATATTCAACATTTCTTACTCATCAACTATAAATCATTAATAAAAACATGACCAGAAAAACTATATGATATGTTACCTTGAATCCATGGTTAATCAACCATGGATTTGGGGACAACAGTTTGGAAATCTCTGTTTATATTTAAGCACTTCTGGGAATTAAATAGAAGAATAGATTTTAATGCTGTGAGTTTCACTTATGATAACAAAACAGATTTTGTGTATCACTTGCTATGTTTTTAATTTATTTTTGAGAAGAATTGGAATATGGATTTAGGAAACAAAGATATATTTCTTGTTTCTTGCCTAGGTGTCAGAATTCTCTAGCTCCTTAATTAGCAATGGTCACAAATATATTTTTCTTTCAAATGCATGTGCAGAATTATATAGCGGAGTAGCCCCAGAAGGCAATGTCTTATAAGCAGTAGTGCTGCAGCTCCTTAGGGACATCACAATATGTAATTAAAAATGAAAAATATAAATCAGGATGTGGAGACCAGTTTTATAAGTTGAATGTATCTTACAAGTTTTCATTATAAAAATTAATTTTCTTGTCTCTGTAAAGTCAGAGAATGCTTCAGTCCAGTAAGATAATATCACTGATACTTTTATTTATGATCAAACAGAAAACAATGAAAAGACATGCACACACAGAAGGCACATGCATGGGTTTGTTTGTTTTTTCCTTCTTAGGTAAGGAATGGTATAGTCTTTAGATGCACAATAGCATTATCCCTGAGATACAAAACAACAACAACAACAAGCCATCTATGAGATATATAGGTCAATCCACATGAATTATAACATTTCTACGTCACCACTATACCATGTTTCACTTTTGCATGTGACTGTTGCCAATTATTATTATTATTATTATTATTATTATTATTATTATGTAATATAGCCTCTGGAAATACTTAGGCATTGATTTACTTGTGCATATCACCTAGAACTTTTATTAAAAACAATCAAATGCAGATTATTCAAAAAAATGTACATGAAGGTGCAGAAATTAAATGGCTTCTACAAATTTTCTTTTTGTTGTAAAAATAAATCAATAAATCATACACCTCAGGATTGAGATCTTCAGTGAATCTCCTCAGTCACATATTCAAAATTTGAAAGGTCATGGAATCATAAGCCTTAAAAGCATATTACATTTCTAAACACAGAAAAGTTGTCTGGCACAGAACAGTACTTTTGTTACCAAAGGTAACACAGGTTCTTTACAGTAAACTCCTGAAGGAAGAAGGAGGAGGAATGGTATCTAGCAGGACCACAAAAAGAAAGAAGACCTTTCTGTAAATATTCTGGGTCTTGAATCAGCTAATAAAATATGAGTGAGAATTTCATAGAATCACAGAATTGTAGGAGTTGGAAGGGACCTCTAGAGATTATCGAGTCCAACCCCCATGCCAAAGCAGGCTCCCTACAACAGGTCGCACAGGTAGGTGTCCAAGAGGGACTTGAATATCTCCAGAGAAGGAGTCTCCACCACCTCCCTGGGCAGCTTGTTCCAGTGCTCCGTCACCCTCACCATAAAGAAGTTCTTGCACACATTCGTGTGAAACTTCCTATGTTCCAGCTTATGTCCATTTCCCCTTTTCCTCTCTCCACGTACCACTGAAAAGAGACTGGCCTCGCCACTATGCCCCCTACACCTCAGGTGTTTATAAACCTGGATCAAATTCCCTCTCAGTCATCTTTTCTCAAGGCTAAACAGACCCAGCTCACTTAGCCTTTCTTCATAAGGGAGATGCTCCAGTCCCTTTACCATCGTTGTGCCATACCACTGGACTCTTTCCAAGAGGTCTCTGTCTTTTTTGTGCTGGGGAGCCCAGAACTGGACACAGTACTCCAGATGAGACCTTACCAGGACAGAGTAAAGGAGAAGGATCACCTCCCTCGACCTGCTGATAAATCTGATAAATATGATTATCCAAATCTCTGTCATTTCCACATTTTCTATTAAGCAAATATTTGATAGGTTAGTGAATTTCTAAACATACTAGTGAAGTCATTAGAAGATAATCTTTGTTCACCTCCTTCTTCTTGTCCTGGTACTTGTCAGCCAATATGGAAAGGAGAGTAGTGCCTTTTCTAGTTTCCTATCCTCTCTGTTCAGTGCCAGTGAATATGATCCTATCAGATGTGATCCAAAAGAGCCAGCATGCTAAAAAACAATGATTTAGAAGTAGCCAGTGGGCTAGATAACTGACATAGAATCATAGAATGGTTTGGATTGGAAGGGACTTTTCGATCAGCTAGTTCCAACTCACCTGCTATAGACAGGGACATCCCCCCCTAGACCAGGTTTCTCGAAGCCCCTTCCAGCCTGGCCTTGAATGCTCCTAGAGAGGGGACATCCATGACTGTGACAATGTTCACAGCATTCATGGCTAGGTTGGATGGGGCCCTAAGCAACCTGGTATAGTGGAAGCTGTCCCTATCCATGGCACAGGACTTTAAACTTATTGATCATTTAAGGTTCCTTCAAATCCAAAACATTGTATGATTCTGTGACTTAAAGAACGTAGTAACTTCCTTCCTATACTTATTTTAATGAATTATAAATTCCTCCTCTTGAGACTGCACAATTATAGTACCTTCTATCCTCTCTGTTATGTCTTATGTTTTGTAATACAAATACATGCTAGATATATAGACATATACATACAACAGGCACATACATATAATCTGTATATAAACATGATTAATGAGAACAAAGAAAAATATATAAATAAAAATATATTCTTCAAGAATCACTTGCTTTATGTTCTGCCTGATATTTCAAAACACATTTATATTTAATAACTCAACACTTAAAGATATGCCATGGTACTAAAGACTTTCTTTTGAATATAAGGAAGCTAATGAATAATTCTGATAGTGGAAATATAAAACAGTGAAATATTGCTTGGGGAATCTAAGGAACCTTAATAAACAAATTTAGAGAAATGATACGCTTGGTAGTTTGATAATGTGAAAATGTTTCAAGGAGATGCATTTTGAAGAAAAAGTTAGGATTTGGGATTTGTTTCTTTCTTTCTTCAGACAGTAGTGGCACTACAAAATTATTTTTCTACTAATTAAATATATATATATTATTTGGGTTGTGTCTAATTTTGAGGGCTATATTTGCATGTGGATTTGTGGACATATTTATGTTAGTCTGGTGTCTTTACCATGGATGTTTGCTCATGACTTGCTCAGAACACCTTCTAATCCTACACCCAATTAATGTATGAAAACTTTAAAGAGAACTGGACCTAAAATGGAGCTTTGGGGATCACCACTTATGACCAACTGACAGAGAGATATAACCCCTTATACAAAAGACTTATGGGAAAACAATTTCTTAGATTGCCTAATACTTATATATGACTTTCCAACAATGTTAGGGAACAGAAAACTTATTTTCCTAAGCATATTTCATCAAGATTAAAAAAAATGTAATATCCTTCCCTTTCTTTATATTTAATGTACATATGGACCCTACTACTTCAAATTCAGAAAACTCCACCATACAGTTTATGCAGATAATTTTGAAATAGCTTCTGTAAAATATGAATAAAATAAATACAAAACAGAATAAGTATGGAAAAGTGTAATATTTTTGAGGAAACTTTTTTTCACATAAATGTTATATAGTATTTTGATAAAGATTTGGAATAATATTTGTATAACTTCACAGTTACTTGAAGTTAATATTTTTGGAAGGATAATTTTATTTATTATATAAATTACTGTGTTAATAGACATTACATTTATGTACACCCAGTTCTAGATTAAAAGATGAAGGCTTAAATCCCTCAGGCAGAGAAGGATCTTCAGATTCAAGTATTAGATGGATACACTAAGCATAAGATTATTGTCAGAGGATCTGGATTAAGAAAGTTGTGGCTGACAAAATTTAGAGCTGTTTTATATTCCCACTTTCCCTAAAGCTGTGATCTTTCTGCTATTATGGAATAGCTTAGGTATATTTCTCAAGAAAGCCAATATCCAATTTTGTACCAGTGAAAATTCAAGTAAGAACATTTCAACAAAAACTGAAATTATATGTATATATATATTATATGTATATACATATATATAAAGACTGAATATAGAGTACATTTTCGTCATTTGTTTGGAAAAATAAATAATTTCACAACATTTAAATTTTATTTATTTATTTATTTTTAGCAAGTAGATAAATCTGAATACTGGTTTGGAGTGTTTTTTATTCCTGAGTTTTTCTCCAGCAGACTTAGTCTCCTTCCATTAACAACAATAAAATATGATTTTAAAATCTTGACAGGATAAACTAGATTTAATTAAGGGATAAATAATCTTTATAAGATATGTTTGCTTGTTTGTTTTTTCCACTGGTGTTTGTCAGAACTATAAATTATGTATCACTGCTTTAGAAGTCTGTATAGAAATTCAACTTAAAATCATTTTCTTCTGGAGACAAGAGAGCCTGTAAGCTATTTTTAAACAGGCTATAGAGAAAAGAAGATAGAAAAGGAAATACCTGAAGGGAATTTAGGTTTATTTCTCATAAACCTTGATGTAGTTAGTATTCACAGGGTTTCTTCTTTTCTAGGATTTGAGAAATCTTTCTTCTCAGTAACTCTGTTTTCTCTTTTTTTCATTTATTTATCAAATTTAAAATCTGAATGTATATAAATTCAAAACAGAATTTTTCATGTTTGGGGAGTAAGATACTAAACAAAACCAAAATGAAGTGCTCTGACTGCTTTCCTGTTTTATATAATGGTGGTGATACTCTAATCCCTTCATAGCCTACTTGGAAAACACTAATTTTAGTGGCAAGTGCCCACCAGCATGAGTACACCAGTGAAGAGAGGAGGAGAATACTTAATTTTCATTTCTTTTGAGGTTTATTTATTGGAATGAAAGCAGAAATATATTAAATTTGTCAATGAAAAATATAATTCCTATATAAATACATCAGGAGGGAGATGGTACTCAAAATACGTTTATGGAGAGGAAACAGAGGTAAAGAACCAAATAGTTGCCTGAGGTATAAATATGTTTTTGAAAAAGATCCCAATTCATTAATGATAGAAAAAAGAAAATGCAGGGTATCTGCGTATTAGAATGTCTGTCTGCAAACAGTTTTATTATTTCAGTTTTCTATTTAAAAGACATAGAAATTATCTATTACAAGATCTTTATATTAAAAAAAAATATTTCAATAAAAATTTGTCAAATAGCAAGTGTTACATTCTAAGTATTTTTGTTACATTGACATTTTGTTTTCATGAATTCAACCATATACAGTTGAATTCTACTTCTTGATAGATCAGTGATGGTTATAATTCTGTTTACTTAGTGTTTTGTCTGATGTTTTCAATTATACCATATTGAGTTCTAAGTTCAAATGATAAAAAATAATACTTTTCATATTTAGATGCTTAATGTGTATTAGTTAAATCTTTAGGTGCTGATGGCTTGACATTACCAGTGTCATGGTTTTCCTTAGATTATTCCATATCATTACATCATCGATGAATAGACAGAACTGGGATGTGTGCTAAGAGACTCCAGTTCACAGAGTATTCCTGCCCTTATCATATGGTTTCCAGGAAGAAAGTGATGTAGTGACCTGAGGTGATCCCTTTGTTTCTGTGTCAGCCCTGGCTTGCAGTGTTTTTAGAATATATTCTCTTTTTTGCATTTATTTGATTTATTACTCTTGATTCCTTTTATATTGCATTACATCACATCCCTTTACCACTTTTAGTAGAAGAGTTTCTCTTTATCTGAATCAAATAACTACTCCTGACTTTTCTATCACTTCCCACAGTGGTGGGGTGCAGAAGATCTCTCTCTCCCTGTGTCAGACAAAAGGACGTACAACAAGTAACCACACGTTTCTACTTATCTTAAAGTGAATTCTTGATTTTGAAGGGATTTTTAATTTTATTTTTATTTTATTTTATTTTTTTTCCTAGTTACTTTGGTATTTTTGTTATTGGGAATTACAGAATTTTTTTAAAGTGTCACTAATTATATTTTTGGAATGACATTACTAAAATTTATGGTCAAAATCCAGATTAGACTTTTTAACCCTAGTCATATTATCATCATTGGAGTGCAGACCCTTCCCAGGCAGAAAATAACAAGAAGTCTTGCAATTACATTCTCTTAAAAGAGTGAGTCATGAGAGATCAGCTGGGGTAATTCAAGCAATTCTTGAGCAGCCAACAAATATCTTTTCTGTACAGACGCTCAAACTATTGTAAATATTTTCTATCTAGAACTATTTTCATACTTAGATAAGAATAGTTATTCTATACCCTATTAAAAAAAATAAAGAAAACAAACAAAAACAAAAACAAAACAAAACAAAAAAGAACACATTACTTGGGAAAATAACATTTATTTACTTATTTACTTAAATGAGCTTGTTTCTGTTTGGTACCTGTTCACTGTATACTTCTTTTCATGTTTCGTTTCTTCTCTGGACATGATTAAGAAACGGAGAACAACCAAGGACATTGAAAGTGCCAAAACAACTAACAGTGAAAGAATGGATAGATAAGGAGATAATAATAAATGTTTCTTGGACTGTAAGGGACACAGCATTGCAATCAGGTCCAGCCAGTAGTACTTCCATGGAGCTTTTGAAGACTGTGTCAGTCACCACCTCCAATTGCAAACATTCTTGCTTTAATCTACAAAGAAGGAAAAAATATTTATTGGCAGGTCACAGAATTTCAAACTCCACGAGAATATTTTCAACTTTTAGTAGAGTTCATGACTTTACTTCCTCAGTCTTAATAAGTGCAACATGAGAAATGTTTACACTGTACACAGAAGGGAACTAGTTAGAATCATAGAATTGTAGAATGGTTTGAGTTGGAGGGGACATCAAAGATCATCTAGTTCCAGCCCCCCTGCTACAGGTAGAGGCACCTCGCCCCTCCCTCTAGACCAGGTTGCTTAAAGTCCTATCACAGAATCATAGAATCATAGAACTACCCAGGTTGGAAAAGACCTTGAAGATCATCAAGTCCAACCGCAGCCTAACCATAGTACCCTAACTCTAAAAACCCTCCGCTAAATCATATCCCTGAGCACCACATCCAAACGGCTCTTTAACACATCCAGGGATGGCGATTCAACCACCTCCCTGGGGAGCCTACTCCAGTACTACCCAGTCTGGCCATGAAAGCTTCTAGTGAGGACACATCCACAGCCTTGCTGGACCTCCTGTTTCAGTGTCTAACCATCCTCACAGTAAAGAATTTCTGCCTAATATCTAGTCTAAGTTAAGTTCTACCTTTTTCCAGTACAAAGCTATTTCCCCTCATCCTGTCACTACCAGCTCTTGTAAAAAGTAGAGGAAGGCTACTACAAGGTCTCCCTGGAGCCTTCTCCTCTCAAAGCTGAAGAACCCCAGCTCTCTGCCTGTCCTCAAAGAGGAGGTGCTTCAGCCTTGTGAACATCTTTGTGACCCTCCTCTGGAACAGCTCCAAGATCTCAGTGTCATTCTTGTTGTTGGCTCCAGAACTGGATGCAGTACTCCAGGTGGGATGTAACGAGAACAGAGTAGAGGAACAGAATCAGCTCCCTTGACCTGCTCACTGGTCACACTTCTCTGGATGCAATCCAGGATACAGTTGGTCTTCTGGGCTGCAGGCACACATTGCTAGCTCATGTTGAGCTGTTCATCAGTCGGCACCTCCAAAACCTTCTCCTCAGATTTGCTCCCAAACCATTCTCTGTTCAGCCTGTATTTGTGCTTGGGATGGTTCTGACCAAGATGCAGAACCTTGTACTTGGCCTTGTTGAACTTCATGAGGCTTGCATGAGCCCACCTCTCAAGCCTGTCCAGGTCCCTCTCCTTCCTTCTAGTGAGTCAACTGCACCACTCAGTTTGGTGTTCTTTGCAAGCTTGTTGAGGATGCACTTGATCTAATGTCCATATTGCCTAAAAAGATGTTAAATATCGCCCATCCCAGCATCCAGCTCCGAGGAATGCTGCTCATCACCAGATCTGATTTGGACATTGACTGCAAAACTGTAAGAGTGAAAGTACAGCCAGTTCCTTATCCAGCAAGTGGTCCGTCCATCAAATCCATTTTTCTCCTACTTGGCTACCAGGATGTCTTGTGCGACAGTCTCAAACACTTTGCACAAGTCCAGGTAGATGACATCAGTTGCTCTTCCTTTGGTATTCATGGAGGTGGGACTGTGTGGTCTGTAGTTCTCCAGGTGCTCTTGTTTTAACGGCATAATATATGCTAACTTAAAATGCTTCTCAGCTCTTTTGTGTTGTAGCTATATTCATGTATAAATGAGTGATTCACAGAATCACAGAATCACAGAATTGTAGGGGTTGGAAGGGACCTTTAGAGATTATCGTGTCCAACCCCCATGCCAAAGCAGGCTCCCTACTTCATGTCACACAGGTAGGCATCCAGGTGGGTCTTGAATATCTCCAGAGAAGGAGACTCCACCACCTCCCTGGGCAGCTTGTTCCAGTGCTCCGTCACCCTCACCATAAAGAAGTTCTAGCGCACATTCGTGTGGAACTTCCTATGTTCCAGCTTATGTCCATTTCTCCTTTTCCTCTCTCCACGTACCACTGAAAAGAGACTGGCCTCGCCACTATGCCCCCTACACCTCAGGTGTTTATAAACCTGGATCAAATTCCCTCTCAGTCATCTTTTCTCAAGGCTAAGCAGACCCAGTTCCCTAAGTCTCTCCTGATAGGGGAGATGCTCCAGGCCCTTCAAATAAAATAGATTTATATTTTCTTGAAAATGAATGCTGTCCATAATATTCAGTTTAGTTTCCTGCAGTTGAGTCTAACTAAAGAAACTGACCATAACACATTATAGCAAATGGACTGAGACAGTTGTACACAGGCTGAATTCCCAGTGTTCTTCCTTTTATGAGAAGAAACTCCATTTTCAGAGTTCTGTTCTTTATGGGCAGATAAAGTAGAACCTACTTCAGAGTTACATATGATCTCAGCCAACTGACAAATCTAACTCCATGGTGGTTTTAAAAGGAGCATATTATAAACGGGTCACAGTGATATGCTGACCAACAGAAATGTACTGTGTGCGTGGGAGTTTCTATTTCTTCCCAAATATTAGAGTTGACAGCACATTGTACTGTTCTCATTTGTACCAGTCATATCCTGCTCAGTGCTCCTTCAGGTACAGCCAGTTACACAAATCATTGAGAGAAAATGTTTTTTTAGAATGACTTAAAAAAGAACTTCAGTTTTAGTGATGATCTTTTTTTCATAGTCTTCGTATTTTTCAATCCTTTAAAAAATAATCCAATAGGTGAAAAAGACAGCATTGAAGTACCTCAAGCTGTGAATTGTTCTATTTTCTACTAGTTTCTTCCCCATTACCCTAGAATATTCAGGCATTTTCTTCTTGTCCTTCTAACATACTATAACATCCTATATCAAAATTTAAGTCTTCACAATCTGTCCTCTTGTGGGAATGGTTTATAAGAATCATACTGAAGGTCTACCTAGGCCATTATGATTTTTTTTATCATAATGCACAAATTTTATCATAATTGCACAAAAAGATGCAAGAAGAGTTGTGTCATATATCAGCAAATACCATGTCATATGTTTATTATATAATGATATACATGAGATATGTTACTTTATATCTGATATATCACAGAATCACAGAATGGTTGATGCTGAAAGAACCCTTTGGAAGTCACCTGGTCCAACTCCCATAGTCAAGCAGGGCCACCTGAAGCAAACTGCTCAGAGCAGTGTTCAGACAGTTTCTGAATTAGCTAGTGAAATTCAGACCTCTCAACTAATGGTTGTATTAGTAGATACTGTTTTGGAGGCATTGTCTTCCAAATAAGATTGATGTAGTGATGGTAGGCAAGTGGATGTAGTTCTCTTTTCTTCCATCCATTCATGCAATTCAAACTTTATTTGCTTTCCTAGAAATCTGGTCATGTCCCTGATGAGACATCCACAGGTTGTTCTCTTCTGCATTAAGAAAACAAAATTAAACAAAAATGTCATAATTTGGAATGTTCCTCTGTAAAGAAGAATGTTTTCATTTGGTCTCTGCTTATACCTTGTTGAACCAGCTCACCTAAGCATTTGGCACTGATGCAACATTTCAGATACTTTACAGGAGAGAAATGTTTTTGGTTTTCTGCTGTTCTGAATGGTAGCTGAATATTTTGTTAATTTTCCCTGCATGGTTATCAAAACCTATGCCATTTCAAAAATAGAGTGCCTGGCCATGCTCTGGCTACACTTGGTCCTCTTAAATCAAAACATCCAGAGCCACACTGTCTTCTATAGTGCCACTAGTCTTTCTGGTGATGTGAAAAAAGTAATTGTTTTTTCTTATTTTCCATTAATTATGAATATAAATGTTATTATATGAAGAATGGTCTCTTTTCAGTAGTGCGTGGGGACAAGACTAGGGGAAAGGGGCTGAAACTTAAGCATAGGAAGTTCCGCACGAATGCGCGCAAGAACTTCTTTACAGTGAGGGGTATGGAGCACTGGAACAGGCTGCCCAGGGAGTCTCCTTCTCTGGAGATAATCAAGACCCGCCTCGATGTTATACCAACCTCAAGGTCTGTTTTACTACAGCTTTCTCTAAGACAGAAGTGCACTATGTACCTGGTGTGCTAATTCCATCTCTGTCAGAAATAAGAGTGCAAGCTTCCCATGGAGCAAATGGGAATATCACAGACACTTGATACATGCTGTGTCAAGAGGATTTGCTCAGAGGTTTGTCAAACAAACAGATGAATTTCCACAAACTATATTTTTGTGGTTAAGCAGTGCTTGAAAATCTGTTATCAGCAACTGAAATTAACATTAACCAAATGCAAATACATTTTCCAGATAATTAATTTACTTCCTACTTCCTCCTATGTCTTTTTTGCATTTCTGGATTTCTGTTTGTTGTTGTTTTTGTTTGTCTGTTTTGGGTTTCTGTTGTCATTGTTGTTCTTTTCTTTGTGTCTTCCTTCCTCAACCCTTTGCTCGATTTAGCCCAAATCTCTCAAAACAATGTAAATGATGCTTTGATGATGCACACAAAAGATTTTTGTAATATTTCAGTGGTATTACTAGAATGTCACAGTGCAATTTGGTCATAAATGAACGTAAATTAGGTACCACCACTGCAAGTTATAAGTTAGATTTTCCTCTTACTTATGTTTGATTAGTGCTTAAATTGTTTCACACCATTAGTTGTGTGGGATTTAATGTTCCTTAGTGGGTCTGGAATTGAACAAGATGAAAGGAACCTTTGTTTTCAGTTCAGGAGAAGGTTTACTTTTTCAGTTCAGGGTCATTTACTACCAAAGAGGTGTATGGTGTTGATTAAAGTTTATTTTTATGCATTGTTATACGATGTTATGAATATTTATGGCAGTTTCATATTAGATAGGTTATTCTTTATTCTCTGAATGTTATCCATTAAGTGTTGCTGTGCAGATGTATAAATTGGATGTAACTTATAGCAATACTGTCCACATTCATGTCCACTGGCAGCTACATTTCACAATGCTGTTGAGGATATATATTCATGCAGAACATGTATCAACATGAACCTGCACAAGATGATACATGTTCACACTAGCATGAATAACTGGTACCATCACCTCTCAGTTAAAGTTTGATAAGCCATGTGTGGCTGAGTCATTGTAAAATAATTGCAAGAAAGAATTGGTAATATTTGTCACAGGAGTATGGAAGACAGTAACTGAAAAAGAGCCATTTAACTCTTGTTCTATGTAACAGTTCTTTTGAGTTAAAAATTATATATATGTATATATATATATATGTATGTATACACTTAAAATCTGATTGTTCAGTAATTGGAAGGAATTAAAGAATCTGCTGACAAGTAAAGACTACTACAGAGTGATCACCTCATGACAGTTTAGTTCACTACTTCTGGTACACCATGGAGTTTATGATGTTGCTGGGCACTGTGAGAGGCAAACAGTAGCACATAGAAGCAGTTAACATTCAATAAGACAATTGTAACTTTGATTAAAAAAAGGTTCCTCACTACTATTAGGAAAAAAAAAAAAAAAAAAAAAGGCAAACTTCGGCTGAGATAGGGCTGAGATATTTGGTTGTCCTTAGTGAATGAACCCTGCGAGGCATAGCAATCTTCTTTTATTGTTTCAGAGTACAAAAGAAAGTAAAGAATAATTTAGACACTTAAAATATCTCATTGATATGAGATTTGTTAAGAGTCTTTATGAGGTCAGAAGATTTTACAGTATCCAAACAGTAAAGCTGAGACTTCACTAAAGAACCCTGGATATTTTTAAAGAAAGAAAATGAAACATGAGGGTTAGGAGAAATTCTATATACAATTATAGAAATACAGGTAGGTGATATTTGAATTGTACTCAGTTTTGGATCACATTGAGACTCTGTCAGAGTTCAATATGTGGGAAAAAAAGTACAAGACATTCATTTTCAACTCAAGGTCACATGTGCTACTTATATTTTTAAAATAAATAAATAAATTAAACCTCTATTCTACCACTACATAAAGTTTACTCACAACAACATAAGACATTGGATTGTCTGAAATATTTTCATGTAATGAAATAAGTTCTTTGGAAAATTATTTTTACTTTCAGAATGAGAAATAATTTTTGGACTAGGCAGTAAATAGCAGGACTGAGTGTAGATCCATTAGAAAAAGATTAACAACATTACTGCAGGAAAAAAAAAAAAAAAAAAAAAAAAAAGTTGAAGATTTATGATTTGATTTTGTTAGCTTGAAAATGTTACATCTCTGTTTCTTTCTGTTTCCTCAAAAGTAAGTTTACAAGAGCACCTGAGAACAAGACCTACAGCAGATGCAGATAAGTGATCACTGCAGTGACTATCAACTTCAGAACACTACACAGAAGACCTTGAAAGATATAAAATGCAAAAAGTATTACTCGTAATATAAATCCTATCAGGCAGTTTCTTTTGACCTACTGCAATAACTGATTTCTGTATATTCTAAAGTAGCTACTTCTAGACATTTTCTCAAGACTTCCATTTTGTTTAGGTTTTACCATAATAGATCTGTTCTTTTTCAAGCTCTTCTGAAACCTCCTAGTTTTTCAAAATGTTATATATTATACATGAGTTTTATCAATTTAAATGTGTGTAATGTAGAAGTGTAGAAGCTTGGAAGTGAAACAGTCCTCTTACTAGTTCTAAGTGATTTAATGTACTGTAGCATCTATGATATGTAGAGAAGTATAGTAAGGAGTTTTCTTGGTCTGCTCTGACCTTCACTGGAATGTAGTTTGTAACTATGATTTGTATTGTTTTCATATTTGTTAGTTTTATTTCTAGTCCCAAAATATTTTAACTCCAAGCTTCAGATTTCAAGACAATTCCCTGTCTGTTTACTGAATGGTTCTGTTCTGGGATAAGTTATAGTGGTTCTTATTGAAAGAGTAATGATATTAGAAAAATATTCACAAATTGAAACAGGGAGAAGACATTGACACCACAATGGTAATTAAATAAAACAACTCTCTTCTTGAAACAGGGTTTAGGAGAATAGTCTTCCTACAAATAACTGGAGGGTGCATACATAGAATTTTTTTTTTCCAACGAGAGGATGTGTAAATTTGCCATTACATATTTCCTTTTGTTGTCTAGGCTGATCATTAAACAATTCCAGAGCCAATAAATGTCTGGTGGTGGCTCAGATTTCAAAACTTTTAGAACAGAATATAATTGCCAACACACTGATCTCCACAGGCATAAAATACCTGTTATTGAAAAGATTTCCATGTGTATGTTAGAATTTTAAGATTGTGTTATTATGCACCACCGTACCACTGCTAGGTTTCATATCCAAAAAAACCCACAACATTGTGCCTTAATTAATTTTCTAGTTGCACAAAGATTTGATTTATTTAAGAAGTTGCAAGTTGTCTGTGCTAAATGTTAGGCACTTCTATATAAAGACAATTTTCACTTCCTACGATTGCTTTGATCAGCATCATTACAAGAAAGAATTAGGAGCAAAAATTCTATTGTAAAATACATATTTAACTGTGACACATGCCACAGTATCTATTTTGCAATTCCTTTTTAATTGCTGAACAAGGTGAAATAATTAAGACTTTAACTTAAAACCCATTGTTTTTTACCATTTGTTAAAATAGGAAGGAGCTGTAACATTAAACTGAGGAAAAGATTTTATTTTATCATGATCGTTGTTTTGATTTTAATGACAGTTTTGTAGAAGCATTAAATTTTTTGTTTTTTTCCTGGATACATGAAGAATTACTTTTACTATATCCTTCTCAGAATAACCTTAATTTATGTGGGGCAAACAAATAACATAAGAAAAAGAAAACGCAGTATAGCAGAACATCCTGAATGTCACACAGCTGAGCCAGTCACAGTTTCTTCCACCCAACCATAGTCATCAAATTTAACAGCTACACACAGTAGTCTTGTTCTGTAGGGAAAGAGACAGGTACATTCTGAGGTGTTTGAGACATGACAACTGAATTATATTCTGTAGAAACCTGCTTCTCTTTAATTCACACTGGAGGGGTAACAATTTTCCAGCTAGGTCTTTTCAACATATTGCCTTTGCAACAGAGCTGTGCCAATCTATCAACAAGCAATTACCAAATGAGATGTCTGCTTCTCTGCAGTCCTGGACATTCTTTCTTAGCACTTTTCATGCATTTGCACTGCCAGTTATCTGACTCTGAAGACGGACCAAAATTCATGAAACTATTGATTCGATTATAATGTTAGCAGTTTTAGTACCTTTTGTCTTTGAACTGTTTTGGGGGCATGTGAGCATCAGTGGTACTATCCATCAAGTCAAGAAGCACAGTTCTCCTAAGATCTGATGAAATCTTACGTTTAGCTAAAAGGTAAAGAGAACAGAGCAGGAATAAAATTAATTTAGTGAAGGAGAGTTTGTGGATCAAAACAATAACATTTGAATGTGCAGAAACAAAGAAGAAAGAAAAAATAATATTATATATGAAAGAATTACTCAGATATGGGAAGTGATCAATCTTTAATAATTGGGATTTAGTGTCTCAAGTAAAAATTATCACATATCACTCTGGTTGTTCACAGAATCATAGATTTGTGGAGGTTGGAAGGAAACTCAAGAGATCACTGAGGCCAAACCTCCTGCTAAAAAAGGTTCCCTACAATAATAGCTCTCACAGGTAGCTGCTCAGATGGGTCTTGAATATCTCCGTAGAAGAAGCTTCAGCCTTTCTGGGCAACCTGTTCTGGTGCTCTGTCACCCTTACTAAAAAGTTGTTCTTCCAGATATTTGAATGGAACTTCTGTGTCCAAGTTTTAGGCCATTACTGCTTGTTCTATCACTGCGCATCACCAAGAAGAGCATGACCTCATCTTTTTGCCTCTCTCCTCCCTTTAAATATTTATAAACATTAATCAAATCCCATTTTAATCTTCTTTTGCCCAGGCTGAACCACCCCAAATTATTCAGCCTTTTTACAAATTGGAGATAGTCCAAGCCCTTTATCATCTTTATGGCCTTCTGCTGGACTCCTTCTAGGAGACCCCTGTCTTTTTTGAACTTGGGAGCCCAGAATTGTGCACAGTATTCTAAATGTGACCTCACTGTGGTAGAGAAGAGCGGGGGATCAACCTGCTGGCCATGATCTTTTTAATACACTACAGGATGCCATTGACCTTTTTGGCCACAAGGGCACACTGCTGGCTCATGGCCAACATGTTGTTCACCAGGACCCCCAGATCCTTCTTCATAGAGCTCTTCTCCAGCAGGCCATCCTCTGACTTGTACTGTTATTCTTGTTTACTACATGCTGTTATTCTTGATTACTACATATTCCAAATGTCATTTGGAGAATGGCTTCTTACTTTTAAATGAGGATAGAACTGCTAACTACAACCTGTAATTTTCAAAAATTATTTTGTTTATTGACAAAGAAAATTATTCTGGCAGACAATTAAAAAAAAAAAAAAAAGATATAGGTCATACAATATGCAACACATTCTATCACTTTGCTAAGAGAATTAGCAATGTATATTTGTGAATTTGTGTTTGCCCACCATAGTCTTAACTAACAATATTAAGAGTTATGTGTTTGTAAAAAAAAATGTACCTAAAATGGCTTGTTCTCGCAGATGATCATTACTGCAGGAATGAGGTACATATAGAAAACTATCAGCTTGATATACCACAGAGATGTTTCTATCTACTCTTTTCACTGTGATTCCGCTTTCAAGAAAGGCTTCAAAAATAATTTGAATTCGAATGAATACAATAATTTTTGTTTAGCTTTAGATTCATAATTAAATTTTAAACTAAAGGAACCCTCTGCAATATTCAGGCAGGTTAGGATAGTGCTGATATTTCTGATGGAACAAACTTTACTATATAGTACTAATTTTCATTCCTGCTTTGCTAGCTAAACAGGAGAATTAATGTCACTAGATTTTACTAGATTAAACACTGTAAGGGTGATTATTATTTTCCTTTAGCATGAACTCACACTCGTTAGTAGCCTTTTGTGATATTCATGACTTCTCATGAATTGAAAACAGTTTTTTTTTTGTTTTTTGTTTTTGTTTGTTTGTTAGTTTGTTTGTTTAATTTTATTTTATTTATTTATTTCTTTTTTTAAATATACTCTGCCTTGATGCAGGTATTCCAGAAGAGCGATGTGAGACATTCAGGATAGTTACAATGATTTATTACTGCACTACTCCAATACAGCAACACTATAGTTTCCTGAAGTTTCCCATTTCTGTGTCTGGCTGTTGGTTAAGCAAATAGCGAACTGCCTACACACATAGAGCTAAGTTTTTGATTCATCTGCGTTTAGTGCCCTGTCTTAATTGTCTCGGTAGTCTGAATCACTTTGCTAAGGCACATATATTTTAGTCATTTCAAAATCTAATTACAGACTAAATTATATTGTTTTATTATGGTCCCAGCCTACTCATCTGTTGCAGCTCACACCCCCATGTCTGAGGCGTGTTCTGCCGGGGGCTAGCAATCTCCCCTAGCTAGGACTACTGTAACACTGACACCAATATGGGGATGCAGCAAATGGCATATATTGCGGTGCAGTTAGCACCTTAAATATACTACTAGCTTCATCTACACCCCTTAAGCGTGTGTCAAAAGCATGCGCCAAATTTACATCACAGAGCAGGGTACAGAGCAGGAGAGGTCCTGCCATGTCACAACCCATATCTCCTGCAACACTCATCTCACTTAGCAAAATCACCATCTTTCCTAATGATTTCTAAAATGCACCTTATATAAAAGAAACCTATATTTTTATTTCCTTTTCATTTAACCATATTGAAACACATGCATGAGTGTGTCAGAGCCAAAGAACATACCTGCATTTATTGGTTACAACTTCTGCAATGTTTAAATATTTTTCTACCAATTTCCAGACTGTTGATATGGTTTTCAGTAGACATAGTCAAAAGCAGCTTATTATAGGGTGGAAATAAATATGTCTGCAGAAAGCATTTTTGTTTATGGCTATTTCTTCAAATTTACTTAATTTACTTAGCTGTAAATTAAGTTGATGAAGTTCAATTCTGATATACACATTGGTAACTGTTATAATAAGAAGATAATTACTGTGTCTTGAACACCTTGTATATGTTTACTGTTATCTCAGTAGTGAAGCAGAATTGCTGAAAACGTCCAAATTCTGACTCTAAGATGTTGCAACCTTATGTAAATTGAAAAACAGCTTGGAGCAGAAAGCACTGTCACAAAAATTTCAAGAAAGTCAGACAAAAAATAGGAAAAAAAATGTTTCTTGTAGTCAGAGAAATATGTTCATTCACCTGGCAAAACTCCAATGTTTTGTGATAGAGGTTCTTGCTGTAAACAAAAATTGTCACTGTGACAAATTAAAATTCCTTAGGAAATTACATGCCTTGTGTAGATTTCTAAAGTTAATCACTTTCAAAAAAAGACAGTTATATAGTACCTTCCAACAATCAATCCATGTGCTTGTGTGAAAAAAGTTTACTTTGGGAAAATAGTTAAAATATTTCTCCAAATATATGCTGTAAGTAGAGATGTACATAAATATTCTTAGAGTTATCTAAGGTATCTGTCCTATAAATTGGAGTGAGATACACACAGTGGAAAACGTTATCAGGAATTTTTGTAAAGTCTCACAGCTATCTGAAGGCTAACTGGATTATCCAGAACGGGGAGTCTTTTGTCTACATAAGTATTTACCAATAGGAGTTTCCTGCAGCCACAAGGATAAGCTTACTGCTGTGTGAGAGACAGAGAAAAGCTTAGGTAGTCAATTAAGAGATGCAGTGAGGTGATTGCTCAGAGTTGGAAATATATCAACATCAATTTCAGGTCCCTCACATTAAACTAATCAGAGATAGATTTTGCTTCAGCTTTCATCTTTTGCAAGTTTCTAGTTAAATTAAATTTTATAAACAGACAAGCTGAACAGAACCCTTCACTCTTTTGAAAAAGGAATTTTAAAATTGTATTGTTTTATTCTAGTAAGTGAAGGTTAATAGGAAAAGCAAACATCAGATGCATACCAATTTTCCTTTTAAAATGTTTAACCTTCTGCGCAACCCTTTCTGTCACTTTCTTTTCAGGTGGAAGTGCTTAACACTGTCACTAAGGAATTGTCATTTGAAATATATTTAAACATCATGAATTCAAATTGCATAAAATCCTCGTGTTTTAAAAAAATGATACTCAAACAAGATGGTTTATGCAATTTCATTTAGCTTTGGTGATTTGACAATTTCTGTAATATAACGTTTCAGAACAGCTTCCACTCCAATATGTAGCAGTAACTCTTTCCTGTTCTGTTAAATTCATGATTGAAAATATATTCTGCTCAAAAAGTGGTACAGATACTTCTTCATAGGATATATACAGGCTAAAGATATAGGGTTCAAAAACATTTTTTGTTGTTGTTGTTTTTGGTTTGGTTTGGTTTTCAACTAATGTATTGGCTACCAATCACATTTGTTTCAATTTTCAAGTGCTTTTGTGATCTTTTTGAGCTCTAACAGTGGTTTCCTCAGAAAGTTGTCAACTGTTCCTTTATAGATCAGGCTTCATTTCATGGCATCCTCAAATATAGCTCATATCTTGTCAGTTCAAAAAAGTTCAGGGGAGATAGTACATCATTCTTTTCATAATTGAGCTTTTAAATATATATATATATACACATACACACATATATATTAACTACTAAATTGAAAACATTACAGATTGATCTAAATAATGTCAGTTCTATGAATTTGACCCATTCAAATAGCAAAGCTATTCTATTAAATATATATATGTATATACATATATGTGGAAGGAGAATAATTATATGCTATATGACAGTTTCAGGTGTCTGTTCATTACTATCGTCACAACTATTTTGATCAGCCCATAGAATTATGTCCTCAGGAGTTATCTTGACAATGTCTTCCTATTCTCTCAGTCCATAAAAGCTGTCCAATCTTCACAATGATGCTGGAGATGTCACAGGCTAGAATATGAAGATTTTCTTCGGAAAATTATGCTTTGTACAACTTATTCTCACAGACATTTAAAAGCAATTAATTTATACTTCAACAATCAACTACACCTTTGTTGCAGACCTTCTGGGGGGAGGGAGGGAGGTAATGGGTAACTGTGTCCACAAGCTGGTGATTACATGATCCTTTCAAAATTGTGAGTTTAAAAGATTTATTTAGACTCTGCACTGAGATACGAGCAAAAGTTATTTGATCACAAGATGGAGTCCTAGAAGAGACAATGGCATGCACACTCCCGTGTTCTTTAGCTCTTTCATGAGCATTTACTTGAGACAGTTTGAAAGTTACATCAGCAAAGTATTCTCAAGTGAATGGTTACCTAATTTCTGAGTGAATGCAGGTCACTTTCTCAGTTCGCTGCTGTTCATGAAATTTCTGATGGCATGGAAGTCTGTAATAACTTTGTGCAAGCTTCATCACTGTGAGAAGTATCATGCTTTATTTTATTTTGTACGATTTCTGCCAAATTAAATAACAAACATGATGGATTTGATTGAAAGAAAATAGCCCATTTTTTGTTAGTTTGTTTTCATGCTTGTAATTGTAAAAGTAAATGAAACAAAAACTCTGAAAATCACAGCTATGGGCAGTTGCTTTTTACAGCAAATAATGAATCTTCTGCCTTATTGTGTAGTTATCTGATCACTTGAATACTTGTGACATCCTTGTATACTTGAAATAATCTGTCTCCTTCTCCATTCATATTTTAACATCTTGGTGAGAACGCAGTGCAAATTTTGCTCTTCATTAGTTATGAATTGGTTCATTGGTTTCTGCAGTCTGAAGTCTGTGGATTGCACCATGTACAGTGTTAGCTGACTGCATTGCTTATTAAAATCACCTTATAAATTTCTACCAGAATGATATATGATTTTTAGAAATGCTTACTGGAAAAAGTTACCTACTTCTGAACATAGAAAAGATACCCCATTAGAAAATACAGACATATATGCTTCAAAAGGAAATGCGTATTTTGTTCGTTGGCTTTGTTTGTTTGTTTGTTTTCTAAGTTGCATATTTTAATAATTTCTTAAAGAACACAAACCAAAACATGTCTTCAAAATAATCTTTAAGATAACTTGAGGTTTCTTTTGTATGTAAAGGAGTTGATTGCAATCCAACAAATCTAAATTGCCTGAGTTCTTTGAAAAAAGTAGAAATTCAGGACAAATTAATGATGCGTTATATCAAGAATATCTTCATAATTCTGACTACAGAATTACCCAGTTCTTCCACTAATTTGTCTAAGACCCTTTATTGTCTTTGGTATGCCACATCAATATGCAGCACAAGCAGTCATTCTATTTCCCTCAAAACAATTAAATAAATAAATAAATAATTTTATTTTCTTTCATCTTGTCTTGAAACTTTCTGCCTTTTAAGACTGTGAGATTTTAAGATCCAAATTCTACTGTTCTGCAAATAAGCATTTAGTTTTCTGTCTATCATGAAGACTTTGCATTTTCAGCTTTCCAGTTAACAAGTCTAATTCTAGAATATTTGGTCAATCTACTTAGCATTATTCACTCACATGGAATATCTCTTGTTATCATTGGTGATTTTTAGTGATGATATCAGCTTTTTCAGACAGAGTGTCCAGAGTAGTGCATAATATTCTAAATGTGAACCCAACAACTATTGTTAATATCAAAGAGTTATTTTCTGATTTACTTCCTTTTCTTTTTTTACACCACACTGCCTCTTTGACTCCAGGGAAAACCTGAAAACTGAGTTGGCAAATTGAGAGATAAACAACTGTATTTCTGTATTCTCTGAATAGGAAGTATCAACTAACTTAGAGCCCATTACACTCTACAGATAAAGTGTTAACTAAACTGAACCAGGTTTTTAAGATAAACTTCTTTTAATGAAAAATAAGGAGCAAAGAATTATTTAAAAAACAGTACTCTCCACATCAAATGATATCTTACATTACACACATGAAAATACCCCAAAAACAACAGGCAGCATTTGAAGAACTCTATGATGTTGAAGATAATTAACCTATCTGATAGGTTATCTGATATCAAATAGAACAACTGCAGAGACACCTATAGCTATGTTTTAAAGAATGCAGTGCAACTTTCCAGATTTGGAAGAAACAGATACGAATCTGACAGGTAAAAAACACTCTTGTACACAGAAGCAAAGTTCAGAATTTGGCAGGTGAATTAATACTACTGGAGAACCAGAGTAGCTGCATAAATATTGCTTCCATTACACAATTTGTAGAAGAATTTGGGAACTTATTGAGGGAACTGAAAATGTGCAAAATCTCTTGACTCTTCTCAGAGATACCAATAAAAGGTAAAAAAAGCAGAGCCCTTGGGTAAGTTGTAGAAGGGTAAGAGTATGAATTTATTAAAAAAATGAACATCTGTTACAAAACACTGATTCTAATGACTTTGTCATTTGTCTAAAAACAATTTCCCAGCTTATACACTAGCAAAGACATTGGAAATCTTTAATTAATCAGAAAGCGGACTGGGGACAGAGTGGTCATGGTTCAATAAATTTCAGTTAAAAATCTTAATTTTTTTATGCTTGTTAACCAAAAAAAAAAAACAAAAACAAAAACAAACAAACAAAACAAAACAAAAAACTCAAGCAAAAAAATGCGTAATTCCTTATGTCAGTCATCAAGAAATATGGGAGAAGACTGTGGATTCATATGATCATGTCTTCTTTGATTCAGATGAAATATTGTAGAATTTTTCTTCCAAAGAATAGGCATGTCAGTTACACATGGCATTTTATGGGTATATAATGGGAAAGCGGGGAAAGAGTGTTTATGTTAAAGAAGTCATTGCTTTGCTTGAATGATCATCATCATTAATGCCTAAAAATTAAAAGTAACTTCTGAACACCTAATGGTAAAAAATCTTTAATTAATATTAATTTCATAAGACAGATTGCTTTATTCTGTATGTAATAGAGACACTATGCTACACTATATGAGTTAATGGAAATATATTTTGTCTGTCTCTAGAAGAGTATTTACTTACAGCTATAAAATGGAACAATTTCTTACACAGTTATTCATTCAACAAGGCCAGTTCAGGAGTGAGGTACCTTTGACAGACACAATGAAGGTAAGAATTAGTCTACATTTAGCAATAGCTTGGTTCAAATTGATTACAGTCTTGATTCATACATTTTGACATACATTATAAATAAAACACCTATGGAGATCGATCATTAAATCTCATTGTTTTTAATTTTTTTTTAAAATAAGACTGTAAAACGTGTTTTCTATATGTTTTGTATACCTTATATTGCAAAACTTCCATTTAGTTTAGACTAATTTAACTTTAGTCAGGATAAACACATTATAATATTAACAAACAGAGAAGGTATGAAACAGACATTAACTTGGGCATCCTGGGGGTCAAAATTTATTAAGAACTTACTGTGTGTTAAGCGGGAAATCAATTAAAATTATTTGTTTATGGCAAAATATGATTATTATATTTCACTACTTTATATATCATATCATATCATAGTATCATAGTATTGTGCGAGTTGGAAGGGACCTTAGAGATCATCGAGTCCAACTCCCGGGATTCGAGCCCTCTGTGTAGCAGAGCGGCACTTCTACCCCCTGCTCCACAGGGGGGGATTCGAACCCGGGCCCCCTGGTGTTGCAAACGGGAATTCTACCGCTGCGCCACCGGAGGCACACAGAAATATAGACAGAAATATAGCTATGTTTAAATAAAGGAGATGCCAAAATTTTACTTGAGATCCTGTGTATTTCAAATTATACTGTTATTAAGATTTCCTGCTGTAGATTCCCAAATGCTTCCAAAAACTCAATAAAATTTCTGAAAAAAATTTTAGAATATCTGTTTTTCACTTCTGCTTTTCTACTTTCATTCTCTTTAATCATTCTTCTATTCCTCCTATTTGTTCATCTTTTGTATCAATGTACTAAATCAGTTTGCCATGTCATATGTGAATTTCTTTATTTTGTATTTGCTCATTGTGCTATGTGATCAAGTTGTTTAACAATACTTCCTACTTGTGTGAAATTATTTCCCTTTGTAAAAAGTTGCTAGCTGGTGGTCAAAAGAAATGATCAACAGAAACAGAACTCTGTAAGATCTGTGACTGAATCACAAGATGAGGTCAGAAGTCACCCCAGGGGAGGTTTGTTTTGGCTACTAGGAAGAATTTATTTATGGAGAGGGTATTTAAGCATGAAAAAAGGAGTCCAGGGAAGTGTGTGGATTCCCTGACTCTGAAAGTATTTAAGAAAGTATTTAAGGAGCACAGAATAATGGTGGAATATACAGAGTATAATAAGGAATCAGGTTGATTATTTGACTTGGTGATCTTGAAGGTCTATTCCAATCTACAATTCTGTAAGTTTATGAGATTTCAGTATTGTATATGGCCATGAACATATTTACAGATACATACATATATATAAACACGTGCAGTCTCACTAATGTATTTATGCTTGAAGGCATAACTGGTACTGACATAACTAACTGTGGTTCCAAAGAATAAGTAACAAAGGATGATTCTGGGAATTATAGACCAGTTGGAACTTCAGCAATAGTCCTTAAAATGTTCTAACCACTACGTATTTATTCAAATCAATAGATTTCCAATTTTTGGTGCATTTTGGATTTTAATTAACCAGTGAAACAAGTTGTCAAGGAAAGCTTTTTGGTACACCTTCAGACAAACAGTGGGTTTTTGTGAATATCAACTTCAGAATCTCTTTCTCAGATAGATACTGCACAACAGTCAATCAGATTAGATTATTTCCTCTTACCACCTCTGTTAGAAACCTATTTTGTGCTGATGTCATTTTGTGTGCCTGTCTTCAGAGGTTTAGAAACACAGCTTTCTGTTTTCCTATTAGGATTTCTCATACAATTAAGTCTCTTGTTTGCATATCAGATTTATATATTAATATGTCTTTATGCCTTTTTATCATTACTGGACTGCTTTGGTTTGGTAAATGGCAAATGGAATGAGTGTGCTCAGATTTAAGCCAGTGATTTGGTAAAAGGCATTGTATAAACACTCATTAAGAAAAAATAAGTGAACGCTATGAGGGAAGGTAAGTGCTCAAGGCAGCTAGATAAATCATCCTCTTTTCCTCAGTAATAAAAATATATTTGCTATAGTTCTATTTTAAGTCAAAGCAGAGATGATACAGGCTTATCAAAACACACTGGGAATTCATGCAGATGACAAAGTTGTTTTTTTCACTGTGAAAAATGTTTTCTTTGTTTTCAGTAGCACTTACTGTGACAAATAAAAAAAAAAAAAAAGTCTAGATTTATTAAGACAGACTTCTATAAATCCTATGTATTATTTATGTTTTTATTATCATAAAGTCTGTTTGGTATGAATGTCTACTCAGTTAAAATAACTGCAAAGTAGAGCAATGTAAATTAATTGCATTCATACTGACTTTAGTACAGATCAATAGTGGTCTTAATTTACTTATACAAAAGGTTACGTTTTTCCATGAATATTAAATAACAGCAATCAAACTGAATTCGTAATTTATTACTCATTCTAATAAAAGCAACATCAATTTCTTGAAATGTTTTCTATGTTCCTAAAGATAGAATTGTTCTGTTGTATTTACTCTATGTGTACAATACTCCGAGAAATCCAGTATTTTATTGTTTGCAACTATGAGACAGAAGTAAATAATTTCTTTACCCTCCTTTCTCTCCAGCAGCAATAGCAGCAATAAGTAATTATTGTAAACAATGGAAAATGAGGGAGAGAATTAACATAGCATAAGAGTTTTGTTTTTGTTTTTTGTTAAAAATTAATTTTCTGAGGAGAATATTGTATTATTGGTATAAATGCAGGAAGAGAAATAGGTAGCATTTATAGCATTTATCATATTTTCTCCATTTCAGTCTAAGTGTGGAATCTTGCCTCAAACTGGGATCTTTTCAGGAAAGGAGTCACTAGACAAACTCCAATTAGTCATCCCATTGTAAATCTGGATTGCCTCTATTGAACTCACTGGAGTAAATCTAGAATTGCGACAGTGTAATTTGGCACATACAGTATAATGAGTTAAAAAGCTCAGTGGCTTGATTTGTAAATATACGTATACGCATAAAAATCGTAATTCTTTCCGTAATGCATTCAGTTGTTACGTGTAAAGTTCTGTGCAACATATTGTGCCAGAGAAGCAGGTTAAAAAGAATGTAAAATGTTCCCATGTACAACTACAGGGACTGGTATTTCTGCAGTTGTCCTTGATATCTGCTCATTTCACAGTGGTCTGACGTATAGACGCACAAGGATGACTGCAGGAACTGAAGTGTGATGGAAAATATCATCCTGTCCAAATGCTGGTAAATTGTTTAAAATAGCTTAACTAAGTAATGAAAGGTGTTCCGCTTTTTCTTCCCTATGCCTTTTATGCCTTATTTTGAAATACTGCTACCGCTTAAGCTGAAAAAATACTGAGATAAGAAACAAGGATTTCATAAGTTATATTTGTCTTTCAGTAACGTTATTTTTCATTGCTTCTTGATGTATATATTCAGAATATATACAACTGTGTGACAGAATATGAAATATTATTTACACGAACTAGGATGGCTGCAATTCCCTATACGGACAAAATAGCAAAGGTTACATCTGAAATATGTTTCTATAAAATTTGTCATCACATCACATCTGATTCTATTCAGCATATGAATGTCAAGGAAAAAAAAAAAAAAAGTACTGTTATAGTAGCTAACAGCTTTAAAAAAAGATATTAATCTACGATCTGAAATTGCTGTTGATGACTCATGTAAACACAGTAAAACTAAATGAAACAATCTCTATTCAGAACCACATAAGATATGTGAGTATTTGTAAATACAGCTTATTTAAATGAACTGTTATTGACTTACTGTTGGGGATAGTTTAAAAGACTCTCTTCCTTTTGCAATTTGGCAGGACATTACTTTATTCTAGATTTGGAAATCCTACCTCAAATTTGGAGGAGAAAAGTTGTCATAAATGTGTGCATGTAAATGTGTTCTGGGAAGTAAATAAATATATATATAAAGTACAATTAGATATTTTTTACTAACTCAACTGAGTATAAAAATTCACATACCCCACTGGCTAAATTAAAAAACACTCCGCCCGTAATAAAAGTATTCTAGGGCATATACAAAGCATAAAATACTAAAACCCATGCTTATAGTTTTGAAGTCTGGTATTCATTGGCTCGTATTCTCTGTGTCAAATATGGATACACACAATATTCACTGGCTAACTGCCAGCAACCCCCCAAAAATATGAAAAAATAAGATGCTATGTTGATTGTAAAGCAAGTGCTACCTCTCCAGTTAAAGAGAAATAAGCAGAAACATATTCAATGAGCTTTATTTAAAAATCAGGAGTAATTAATTTGTTTTCTCAAGCATCCAGGTTCTGATCATAATAATGGAGTTTAAAAAAAAAAATAAATAAATAAATTAAAAATATATATATTTAGAAACAATGCTTCACTCCAGTCACTAAGTCTGCATCTGAACATTGTGAATCTTTTTACCTTTTTCATAACAGGTCCACAGTTTGTTAGTACATATCTGTAGTAAAATAGGAGGATCTTTAAGAACACTGCATGCTTACCACAGCAGAGGAAAAGCTTTGCAGCTCCTGAAGTTAAATGCAATATTATTGATGTATCATTAGAGACATTAAGTTGGAAGTTAAATTAGTTATTGAACTACCTGCAGGCAGATACCATCTATTTAACTGTGACTGGACAGTAAGTCTGACAATCACATAAATCTTCATATCACACTAGAACTAGTTCAATACCTCAAACCATATGGAGACTGTTGTCCTTGAAAACTTTTAAAACGTTATCAAGACAAAAGGCTGGTTTTGGTACAGGGGGTGTTTTTATAATGACATTTTTATAAATGACAAATAATCTCAGCTGCAGAAAGATGGTGAGTAAAGAGTGGATGTGTCTCATTATTACAAGGAAATTTTTGTCTCATAACCAAGATTGTCTAGGTTCTACACGTAAACACAATACTCAGAAGCTTAGTAGCTCCATACATTCAGACCTTCAGGCAGCCAAAAAACTATAAGTGAAGAATCTTGCTGGCTTTGCTTCTCTGATTTGTGTGACTGCATTATTGATGTACCCTCCTACACTTTTTTTCTCTTTTTTGTTATTATATGTTTTAGTTTAACCTGGCAGGCCACAAAGTACCACACAACTAGTGGGTCAGAGAAGAGAATAAGAAAAGAAAAAGGAAAAAAAAATTGTAAAAGTTGGGGGAGAAGAATAAGATATTTTAATAGGATGGAAAAGTGGGGGATAATAATAATGATAGATGTAATAACAGTAGTAGTATAATATACTGAAAGAGGGATGTGCAAAGCAGTTGCTCACCCCCCCTGTTGCTCTCAACCTCAGACGCTGGTTATCTTCCCTCATTTTTATTGTTCACCATGAAAGCATATGGTAACTTTTGTTCATTTTAGAACAGCTGCCTTTTCCAATCTCAGTTTTTGTCTACCCTGCCTCTTTGCATTTGGGACAGTATGGGAAGCTTAACAGTCCTTGACTTAGTATAAGCACTGCTCAGCAGCAACTGAAACATATGAGTATTATCAAAGTTATTCTCATCCTAAATCCAAAACACAACACCACTATACAAGGAAAACAGATAATAAACTAAAGCTGACACGGTACTCATCCTAGTTCTAAAACAAAAATAGCATGGCTTATCCACTCTACTTTTAATTCTGGGAACAAGATCCTGGATATGGGTAATAAGATATTAAATAGTAAACACAATGCAAAACCACTTTCCAGTTTGCCATTTCCAACTCACTTATGTAGATTGTCAAAAAACATGGGATAATATTGAAACTAGTAAGAAAGTATGGTTTAATAATGCATTCCAAATTAGTTGCTGGCTGTATTTCGAATGACAGACTCAATGGCTCAGTTGTAGGAATTCTTAATAATGAATTCCAACATAGTTATCTGGTGTGTTTTCTGTCAAAGATACAGTAACTGAATTACAGTCACTTTGTAAAGCAACATTTTGTCAACATTTTGCAATCTGTTTACAGCAAGGGAGATGGGAATGTTGCACTCCTAATTTTTAGAAACAGAAAGCCCATGGCCATGGCATAACTATGTGGATTATATTTGAGTTAATATCATGTCTTTTTCAAGCACCTGTATTTCATACCACATTATATCAGTGACTTATAGACTTTTTCTATCAGTCTAAAGGGTATAAAAGATTATGGAAAGAACTACAGCAATAAAATGAACTTGAACAAGCTTACTAATCAACTGAGTCAAGTATAAGTAGAGATATGAAGGTGGAGTGTGAAAGTATCTTCTGAAAAGTAAATAAATATAAATGCATGGATTTTTTTTATTTCAAAAGAATGTTCTACGATCTTCTTTTTATTGTTCACTTTTCTGTCTGTACTTTAATGAATAAGCAAGATTACGTATCTATATGAGTAGTATTTTGGCAGATTCTTTGGAAGACACAGATTGTGCTTGACAAAATACGTCCATGACTGTACACTGCATGGGGCAATCTTATGTCAACATAGCAATAATGACTCACATATTCTTTTCTTTATTAAGAAATTTGCCCTAATTAAGTTTATAAATACAAATTGTTCTGTTTCAGTTATCTTATTTTTTTCCCCCAATAATAACTGATCTGATTTATGTAAAAAATATGTAAAAGGGAATTTCATATTTTATAAACTGTTTTTTTTAGTGATGTTTTTTTTGTGAAATGTTGATGAAATTACTGTTTTGTGACAAACTTTGCAAGTCACAACCCACAGAACTGAATAACTTTCATTAGCTTATTTTCTTTGCTAGATGCAGTAAAACTTATTATTAAAAAGAAAAATAAAAAAACACAAAACAACAAAGCTTCCTCCTTCCTACTTCTTTCTGATGCAGTTCAAGGAATGCTTGGTATCGCTCAGTTAAAAATCTACATTTGGGAGCATGATCCAGAAAGAAGTGATACCAATGAAAATCTTTCTATTTTTTATTTTTTATTTTATTTTATTTTTTAGAGGGATTTGCTTAAAGCATTTAGTTCAGCAGCTACTTGGTACTTCTAAGCTGTCCATATTGCTCTTTTGGATGACACACATTTTTCCATACTATACTGATACTCTATGCAAATTTTAAGTCCAATAATATGTCTTATTCCAGGTGACATTCTTTAATTTCATCATGTGTCCCTAACCAAGTTGCTATTAACTTGTAACAGGAATAATAGTTAAATGCGATAACTAATTTGATGGAAGAAAAAATCAAAGCTGCTTAACTAGAAATGCCAAATAATAACATTATTTCCAGGAAGTAACTAATACTGGTGACATTTTATTTCTATAAAAAGTGACAATGAAAATGGAATTTCTTAAATACAAATTCATGATTCATCTTAAATGCAGCCTTTAAAATAATGTCAGGATAAATGAAAAAAAAAAAATAAAGAAATGCCATTTGTAGACAAGTCTACATAGTCATGCCACTAGAAACACTGCTGAAGTTTTGAATAGCTACTTTTTATACAATGTCAATTCTATACATGAAACAGGCAACTTTTCTCCTGTCAAAAACACTCTTTAAATACAGTTAATCAGGCAGAAAATTTTAAATGCAACAGAAATACACTTGGAAGGGTCACAATATCTCCATTCTTGAAAGATATTATAGCAGGAGATCATTATGTTATCATGCTGCTAATAATGCTGTTGTTCTCAAAATGATGCAGTGTCCTGGATGATCCTTGATGAGACCAACTATTGGTCTACTGCTCCATGTTGTAGTAATATAAAGTACTACAATAGCTACCACAACATTTTTGTCATGTTAGCATAATGCTACTCTCCAGAAATAAGGAAATGGTTCATCCACATAACAACTCATTTTGATGTTCTTTTCTAAAATAAATCTGTTATGTTCTTGAATGTGGGTTGCTTTTCACTTTCCATGTCCTTTTTCTTTACTATGCTCTCCAAACTTTTGGCAGGGAATCCAAAAACTGCTCTTAGAAAATGCAGTACTGATGTGGAAAGTGTTGGTCTTTCTTTTTTTTTCATGATGAAAATTCTTCAAATGTTATGTGCTATTCTGAGCATTAATTTCTTGAACTTGCTGAAGTAAAATACTGTGATATTCTTAACCATTGTTTGCAATTAAGAGGGCATACAGAAGACTGATGTGATAGACATTATGGTCTATCAATTAAGCTTTTAAAATTAGTAATTAGATATTTATTTTTTGTTAAAAATCAAGAATCAAAATAATCTTAACCTATGAGTTCTTCTGAAATTCTGAAACACTTTGCAGAAGCTCCAGACTTATTTTCAATCTTTTCATTAGCAAATACATAAACAGTGATTTTCAGTTACTGGATGGTGGTAAAGTTCTTGTTTCAGCCTGTCTTGCAGAATAGGGCTGAAAGAATGAACAAAAGAATGAATGAAAGAAAGAACGAAATAAAGAAGGAGAGAACAGAAGAAAGAATGTCTACTTTTAGCTTACAGATGAGTTGCCCTTCTTTATCTAATACTGTGAATCCAGAATCACACAGAGGATCACAGGCTGACTGAGGCGGTAAGGCAACTCTTTTTGTCCAAACCTATGGTCAGAGCAGAGCCAGCTAGAGCAGGATGCTCAGGGCCATGTACAGTCAGGTTTTGGGTTTCTGTGAAGATGGAGGTTCCACATCTCTGGACAGCCTGTTGCAGTTTTTGCAAATATAAATATTTTCTCAGTTATATGCTCAGTCATAATTTCACGCATTTTGGTTTGTGCCCATTATCTCTTGCCACTGGGCACCCCTGTGAAGAATCTGTCTCTGTCTTTACTCCCATGGTGAGGTAGTTATAACCATGGAAAAAATCTTCCTGAGCTTTCTCTTCTCCATGCTGAACAGTCCCAGCTCTCACTTCCTCTCCTTACATGGCAAATGCATCAGTCCCTTAGTCATCAACACTCTGCAAGATGGGCTGTTTCTTATGGTATTTTTACACAGCATCACAATAAATGCTTAGACACAAATAAGAAAGTAGTCAGCAAAACAATATGTTAGCAATGCCAAAACATGTCCTGACATGGCCAAAATTTCAATTTATAACTTTTGTTCAAAAATAACAAATGTTTAGGTGCATTTCAATTCCTGTATGACCCACTTTCAGCAGATGCTTTTATTTCAACACAAGAAGATTTAGATTTGAGTAGCTCATACTGCATGTTTGTTAAGTGCCAGTTTCCAATAAACATGTAAAAGGAAGGTAGTGAAATTAAACACGATTGTTGTGGTACTCTAGATTATTTGTATAGACAAGCATTTTTCCTTCTTGTACATAGCAAAAGCTTTGAATTTTCTGAGTCTCTAGGAAAGCTGAGCTAGATACGCATAATTATTGAAAAAAAACTCCAGGTAAAAAAGGAAATAGTGATACTGAAATTGTGGCTATGAAATAGTTGACAATAACTGTAACTTCAAGAACTGTACTCTGTGTAGCACAAATTGGGAAATACTCAAAATATCAAATTCCCTTTTTGTTAGATGAATAGAAATGACTGACTCATTTTTGTGACAGCTTTCAAACTCAGCTCTGTGAGGGCTTTTTGTTTTTGATTTTCTGTTCTGCTCTCTGCTTGTTAAAACAAGGTAAAAGAACTTAGGGCATATGGGAACCCACTAGAAACTGGATATATAATTTCTGAGAACATTCTTCCATCTGTTCTGATTTTCCTCTATATAGTGGCTTTGTTTAGTCTTTGTAAATAATACCCAAAGAAGGAATACATTTTTGCATTTTTTCTTTAAAGAAGATTAGGATTTTTTTGGTTTTTTTGTTTTGTTGTTGTTGTTTGTTTTTGTTTTTCTTTTTGTTTTTCGTTTTTGCACAAATCCAAATTTTTCATATTTCTTTCTTGAGCAGCTGCAAAAGATGACATAACTTTGGCATCAGTATTTTAATTTTTAAAACAAACAAACAAAAAATAAATTTATGGAAACTTTTCCATTACTTCTCTACACCACTGAACTACACTTTGAGAAAAAGATTGATCATGTTACAGAGAGACTTGGAGCACACTGTGAAATATGTATTTACCTTTTGATCTCATGCTGGATATGGTCACTGAATATGTTTCTAATACCAACTGAAATTTGTCAAGTGGTTAGAGAACTCAAGACTTCTATTTAGATTATATGAAAGAATAACAGGATATTTTAGCTTCCACATACAGAGTCCGTCCTAGAAACAATTTCCTAGAACTAGATAAAGACACTAATTGAGTAAAGGTTTTATAACAACAATCTTCCAGTCATTGGTGAAAATTTCCAATTAACTTTTTGATTTCTTATTGCTGTGATTTCATGGTGCATATATATATATATCACGTATATCTGCCAATTCTTTTTAGAATGAACAGGTTCTATTCTGTACTCATGACTTGGTCACTACATAAAGAAAACTGTGACTTACATGAAAAAACACTACAAAAATTAACTTTATAACTTTTTCTAAATGCTTGAAGGAAGCATATAAGCAGGAGGCAGAGTGGCTGTTTATGAGGGTGGACAGCAATAGGAGAAGGGGGTGTGGTTTGAAAATGAGACAGGGGAGGGTTAGGTTAGATATTAGGAGGAAGTTTTTCACTCAGGGTGGTGACACATTGGAACAGGTTGCCCAGAGAGGTTGTGGATGCCCCATCCCTGAAGGCATTCAAGGCCAGGCTGGATGTAATTCTGGGTAGTCTGGTCTGGTGGTTGGCGACCCTATCCATGTCAGGGGGTTGGAAATCAGATGATCTTTGAGGTTCTTTTCAGTCCAGGCCATTCTGTAACTCTACAATTCTATGACCTATGGAATATGTCACTGATAATGAGCTTTTATTTTGATGACTGCAATTTGCTTACTATCTGAGTTACAAGCAAGCTTGAAGATAACAAGTGGGGGTAAGAAAACAGGTGTATCATAGGGCTAGAGTTCTCTCTGAAAGCTGTATATGCTGATAAAAACATATTCTTGGTCTATGCAATGTCAAGAAAGGTCTGGAGTAATTGTCATTCATGGCCAAAATTTTACTCTAGTAGTGCTACACAGAGTGCAGTAATTAGTCTTTGTACCCTTCTTGTGAAGCTTATTCCTATCATACTGAAGTGAATTCACATGCAGCATGATAGCCTTATATGATATGTAAGACATCACAATAAAAGTTGTGTGAAATTTCAGCACATTCTGAAATCTGTAAAGTTTCTGATCTGCATATACAATTTTATTTTCTGAATTCTGTCTGTCCTTTTTGTCAGAAGGTCCCTTTTGTAATGAAGCCTATACATTCTGTGTGTAGTTACAATGCAAGTATGATTTTAGTACAGAATACTACTAGTAGTGGACTTCTTATATACATAATGTGTACGTGTAGATAATGCATTATCTATTATGAACTCTGGTTCACAAATTTGACACCTGTCCAGAATACCATTCCAACACTCCCTAGCAACACACCTACTCTTTGCAATAACTATCCATCTGTCTGTATTACAAATCCAACTGTTCACAAGAAAACCCAAAGTCTTTCCAGTATCAATCAGTCTCAAAATCATGCCAAGATATTTTCCCCCTCCATGTTAAAATGACAGAGAATCTTAAGCAATAAACTACTGTGCTTTTTTAAAGGGCTGAATCTCTTGTAGCCCCTTTGTTTTCAGTCAGTCCTGTAGTTCAAATTTCAGTTAAAATAATTAGATGTGTAAAAAGAGCAGAAGAAAACCAATTAAATTTCTGTATCTGTGCCAGATCAAAAGAAACAATATTTTTCTAGAAATCCTATATACTCTTACAGTGTCTTCAACGCTGGGCACGTCTCCATGTGGGAGTACAATACATAATTTTGAACTGAAATTGAAAGGAGGATAATTTTCTGCAATCACTGAGTACATTTTACACTAGAAAATATTCAGTGTTCCTTTGGGTGTGTGCTGAGTACTTCATATATATTGCAAAATTCTAAATGCAATTATCTGTATTCATTTCTCTCTAGTGCTATGAAAATAACCATTTATGCATGTCATTTACCCTATTTCCAGTCTTATTTATTCTGTCCTAAACCTTCAGTGACTCTGGTTCCTAGTGTCATTTTTCTTTATCTCACAACAGAAGATCACAAAATAATTCCAGTACATGCTTTTGTTTCATATTGTCATGAAGGACAACTGATTCTTAAGGAATCTCAGAAGGTCTCTAGACTACACCTCAGTTCAGAAAAGGTTCACTTGTGTTGTCATACCAAGCTCCTCACAGCTAAGTCAATTTTATAAATATCTAAAGGCAGGTATGAGGTAAATAGATGAGACCAGGTTATTCAGGTGGTGCACAGTGATAGACAAAGAGAAACAGCCTAAAATTGAACATAGGAACTTCCAAGCATGTAGAAGAACTTCTTTATGATTAAAGTGATGGAGCACTGAAGCAGACTGCCCAGGGATATTGTGGAGTCTTCTATGGAGATACTGAAGACCTGTCTGGACACCTACCTGAGCAACCTACTATAGGGTACCTTCTTTAGCAGAGGGGTTGGACTCAGCAATCTCTTGAGGTCCCTTTCAACTCCTATGATTCTGATATTCTATGAAACCCCCATTAACAGAGATAGCTCAACCTTTCATTGCAACTTGCTCCACTTCCTTGCTGTCCTCAATAAGAAATCCCTTCCTTCAGATTAAACTTTTCTTTCTTGTCCTCCCTCTCTGAACTTCTAAGAAGGGCCTGCCTACATCTCCACAGAGCTTTTTGATGGTGCTGTGGAGCCTTTTATGTTCCTTGAAGTCATCCTTTTTTCTAAAATGAGTCAGATCATGTTCCCTAGTAATTTTTCACCATGCTCCAGTGCCTCAACCCTCAGGGTTCCACCCTGAACTGCCTCCAATTTGTCCATGTCTTTCTCAAGTTAGAAAAAAAAAAAAAAAAGAAAAAAAAAAAAATGAATGCAGCAATTAGATGTGGCCTGACAAGTGTGACATAGAAGGTGAAAGACATTCCTTTGATCTGTGCAATTGTTCACACACACCATTAGTTATTTGACATCTTTGATGCCATGGCACAATGAGGGCTCATGTTCCACTTTTTGCTCAGTACCTCCTCAAGGCCTTTCCCACAAAAATACTCTGTCTCTTGACAGTGATGTAAGTATTGCTGTTGACCTTGTAATGGGAAAAGATCTTTTGCATTTGGATAGACTGACTTTTGTCACTGCTGAATTTCATAATGTTCCTGTTCGCTCATTTCTTTAGCACATCTGGAGCCTTGCCCTGAAATGTTTTGACTGGTATCCTTAATTTGGTGTCATCCTTAAATGTGATGAGAGTGTGCTCGGTCACCTAGTCATAAGTGATAGAGGTGTTCAACAAAAAATGTTCTAGTGAAGATTCCTATGCTATTCCACCTGTAATAGAATCATAGAATCATAGAATTACCCAGGTTGGAAAAGACCTTGAAGATCATCAAGTCTAACCACAGCCCAACCTAGCCTAATAGGCAGAGTATGACCCATTAACCACTCTCTGTACAGCATCTTCCAAATTTTTTTCATCCATGTTTTTAGAAAAATATTCACTCACTACTTTCATTGTATCCATAGATCCCGTTATTTTATCAAAGAGGGTAACTAGATTGGTTGGGCACAATTTAGTCTTGGTCAGTTTAGTCTTGGTCAATCCATGCTGGTGGCTTGAAATCGTGTTTTTTTGTTTTCTTTTGTTTTGTTTTTTAACTCTTTTTATGTCTAGAAATGTGATCCGGGAGGACTTAGTCCATGATTTTCTCTGGAACTAAGTCATTGCAGACTATTCTTCAGTTCCTGAAGTTGACATATATGCCTTTTTTAAGGAAAGGTTGTCACATTTATATTTCTTCAGCCGTGAGAGGCATCCCACAATCCCCACATTTTTTCCAAGATGATATAATATCTCTTTGTAAGACCAGTTCTTCAAGTCACTTTGATGAAGCCAGTTTGATGTAGACATGGGTTTACACACATTGAGTTCTAGTGCATAATCCTTGACACAAACCTCACCCACTGCTGAGAGTTTTTCTGCTTCTTGGCCTCTTTTACTAAGTATAGAGACCCGGGATACAATGTTGGGGAAGAATAAAAAAAAAAAAAAAAATAGGCTCAGAATATCTCATCCATAACTGTGTTACCATCAGTAAATCGCCTACCATAAGCAGCACACACTTTTTGTCCTGTTCTGCATTGGCAGAAGCTTTTCTCGCTAACTTTGTCATCCCCTGCTTGTCTCAGTTGACCTTTCTCTTTCTTTTTCCCCATCTAGTGTGCTTGGGCATGACATTTCTGAATTGCTTCCAAGTAGCCTTTCCCTGTTTCCACATTGTCTGTTGCCTTTTTGTATTGGAGCTCTGGAATAGCTTTCCAGATCAGCCAAATTGGTCTGTTTTCCTGAGTACCTGGATGGACTAATCTCACACTTAAGAGAACAGTCATGTCACAACACTTATAACCATACATGAGTGCACATGCATGAAAATTTCCAGGTAGGTTCATGATAGACATAGATGAACATAATAGATAATTATTTGAGTTACGTTCTTATCCCTAAAGTTCTATGGCCATTGCAATTAATTTGAGATTGTTGTCAACAAATTAATAATTAACATTGGTAGATTTTGTTAGCTGCCTAAGTGGAAGTTATTACTACTCTCTCCTGGCATTTAGGCCACCACTTAGTGTAACTCCCAACTGAAAAGTGAAAAACAAATTTTCTGAAATCATACAACTAACTTACTTCTTTATATACAACCATTCAGACTTGCCTCCAGAAGCTGAGCTGCAAAACATTATGCAGTCTCCCACCAACTTTGTTTTATAACATAGAAGAGAATAGGCATTATTAAATCAAAAGGCTTTAATTAAAGAAACAGGTTTTCACTTTGCTCTTAGACATCATATATGGGGAAAAAAAAAAAAAAAAAAAAAAAAAGTCTAAAGCTCTTGGGCAAATTAATCTCAGAGGATCACTATTATTAGTGTTTGGAATATTCAAAATATTCCGTAACAGAAATGACAGAATTGCTGCTCTAAATTGGTTTTGTTTATCTTAAGGGAACTGACAAACCCAAATTTCAGTCTCTTGGATGTTTATGTAGTAATTTTTGCCCTTAGAACTCAGGATTCTTCTTCTATCATAAGGTAATCTATACACTAATGAATCCTATCTTTTGAGAACATCTAAATATAAAAGTAAGGCTGATTTTCTTTGGAAAATATTTGGATTTCACACAGGGATATGTGATGCATTTCTCAGGAAACGTCTTTACTCCACCTACTATTGTCAAAAAAGCAACAGTGTGTGGTTTCATGATCAGTTACACATGGCAAAATATTGAAAGTCACAGACTGGATAGCTGTGACAAGCTTTTCATGCATGGCTTATGGGAGGTTGCTACTGAGAAATGTATTAAAACCGAACTAATACATTAAATATGGGAGAAACCCTACTAATTCAAACTGGAAAAAGCTTAAGTTTGTTATGCCTAGTGCAAAAAGCTTTAGGCACAGTCTAGTCAAGTCAATGGTGCTTACTACAGAGATTTTGAGAATCTCATTATACGCTCATTGCTGTTTTTTTGTTTGTTTGTTTGTTTGGTGCATTAATCAACAGTGGTTTTAAGAGCCCTATTCATCATGTGTTCTGAATAGAGGACTATTACATTTGCTCACTCTTGTAGCTTTTAAGATGTCCATGGAAATTAGAGATGCATGGACATTAAAACATGAATAAACAATTCTTTCAGCTGAAGGATTCCTGAGTGATTTTAAATGAACCTGCTCTTCACTCAGAGGCAATTCAGGCAACGTTCCAAGTGAACAGTCTAAAGATTATTCACATGAATTAATATTGTAGGTCTGAGTTCACAAATTTGCCAATTCCAATTAGAAAACAGTAGCAATTAAATATGTTTCCTGAGAGTTTAGCAACCATTTTTAAGCAGCTCATATTACTCTCATTATTACAATTTGTCTAAACCTCATTTAATTCATAACTCATTTAAGGCTGTAGATCTTTTAAATAAAGCAGACAACTTATTTACTTAAAATAATGTAAATTATGAATAGAAAAACAAACAAAACAAAACAACAACAAAATCCATATCAGAAGAACAAAAATATATACAATTAATTTTCTGCACAATCAGTTGTATATAATTAATCTTTTAGACCAAGCTTTAAAAAATATATCTGGACAAATTTTAAATTCACCTGCACAAAAAGACAACTTTGTACTTATTTGTTATCAGAAAACTTTATTCATTCTCTCTTTTACCAGTAATATCAGCATGCAGTGGTAAAAGTTCTGTTATCATGTCAATAAGTTTAGCAGTGAGAAAACTAGAGTGGAGTTGTGTTCATTTCACAAGCAAGAATTTTTGAGGAAATTCTGGAGAACACCGGCAATGAAGAAAGGCTGTAGTACAAAATTGTTTGCTTCCACTATTGAACAGTGTTAATAGATGTGTTACACATTTTGCTTTGCTTTACTGATGAGAGAAAAGCAGTTTTGTTTATATTTAAATCACAAAATCTACATCTTATCGGTCCAACTATTTTTTTTAGAAAAAGCTATGTCCTTGTAAAATCTTTGATGAAAATCAGGACAACTTTATTGCTGATGATCAGTTCAGTGCTAGTATGCTGGGTATAATATCCTTTTTGCTATTTATACAAGCTATTCCACACATGCATATGCACTTATTTGTATTTCCATATTTTTTTTCCATGTCCAACATTTGCTTAGGAAGATTTTGATGTTAAAAAGTATATGTAGCCAGATAAAATATAATTTGAATGAAAAGAACTGTTCAAAAAGTGACTAAAATAATCAAACGATTGCTGGTATTGTAAGCAAGGCCCTAGATATTCTTGGCATTTTATTTAAAAGATTTCTGTTCAGAGAAGTCATCTAGAAGTTCTGGTCAGTAAAATCCAGCTCTGAACAGATGCTGATGTTTAGATGAATTGTGCTGTACATCCCGAATAATTAGATTGTTCATAAGTAGTTTGAACTTCACTACTTGGTACTAACAGTTCACACACATCTCATCAGGTCATGAAAACCTAATTTTGTATCTGCAGTGTAATGGAGTATAGGCTTTGTGCATAGTTCACATACTAGGCTAACAACAGGGAATTTGTGAAGGTGAGGACAATGAATTAATGAAAGCACTGCTGTGTTGTAGGCTCACACTTTAAACCTAATTTAGAGAGACAGAATTTCACCTTTTCAACTCTTCTCTAATTCAACTGCAAAGCACAATTGCTCAGGTCTTATATGTGCTGTGACTTTGGCCCTGAAGCTATAAGCATTTAGTTGATCTGAAATGGATATCAGTGCTAAAAACCACTTAGGAAAATGTTCAAAAACAAGTAAAACTAAGTGCTACATATTCAGATGTTGGTTGGTGTGTTAAACTGATGAGACAAAAAGTTTTGCAGAGTCTCATGAGAAGCAAAAGGAGGAAACAGTTGCAGTTCTCATACTGTGGAACTATTTTTATCCCCAGAATACTACTGAAGAAATTAAAAGCAGGAATGTTTTGTTTTCTATGATGAGCTTTAAAGTTTGTATTTATTATATCATTTATTTTTAATAAAAGAATAAAAGAAAGACTTTAATTATGTTTCTCTTTTCGTTCTTGCTTACTTTCTTCTAAAGTGTCAGAAAATGTTGGTAGAGCTTGCCATATTCTTGTCAATTAATGAAAGCTAAAGAACCATGTAGTTCTAAAAGCTAAATAGTGGCAGAAAAGCTGAAGCAACAATAAAATCAAGTGTAGGCTGAGGAAATATCATAAATATCATGCATTGAAGAAGATGCAGGCAAACTAGATTTTATACCACAGGAAAAGTCTGTGTGGGAAATTATTAACACAAATAAAAAAAAAAAAAAGAAAAAAAAAAAGAAAAAAACAAACAAACATAAAACGCTACAACTTATTTGTGTGATTTTACTATTTTGTTATTTTCTTTAATTTTCTAATGAAAGAAAGCTCAGAGATCAGGCTCAGAAGGTGGTGATCAATGGTGCAGAGAATGCAGTTGGAGACCTGGGACTAGTGGTGTTCCCCAGGGGTCTTGTATAATATCTTCATCAGTGCCCTTGATAAGAGGATAGAGTCCACTCTCAGTTAGCACACTCATGATACAAAGCTGGGAAGAGTGGTTGACACAGCAGAAGGCTGTTCTGCCATTTAGCAAGACCTGGGCAGGCTGGAGAGCTGGGCAGCAAGAAACCAGATGAGGTTTAACAAAAGCAAGGCTTGCGTCTTGCACCTGGGAAGGAATAACCACAAGTATCTTGTACAGGCTGAGGCATGACCTGCCAGAGAGGAGCTCTGTGGCGAAGGACCTGGAGGTCCTCCTGAACAACAGGTTGGCCATGAGACAGCAGTGTGCCCTGGTGACCAAGAGGGCCAGTGGGGTGCATTAAAAGGAGCATGACCAGTAGGTCAAGGGAGGTTATCCTCCCCCTCTATCCTGTCCTGCTCAGACCTCACTTGGTATACTGTATCCAGTTCTGGGCTACCTGGTACAAGATAGGGATCTCCTGGAAGGAGTCCAGCAGAGGGCCACAGAGATTATAAGCAGCCTAGAGCATCTCTCCTGAGGAAAGGCTGAGAAACCTGGATCTGTTCAGTTCTGAGAAAAGAAGATTAAGAGGTGATCTTATAAATGTTTATAGATATTCTAAGTATAGGAGACAAAGGGATATGGCCAACCACTTTTCAGTGGTCTGTGGGGGGCCATAAACTGGAGCATAGGAAGTTTCATACCAACGTGTAAAGGAACTTCTCCACAATGGGGGTGATGGAGCACTGGAACAGGCTGCCCAGGGAGGTTGTGGATTATCCCTCTCTGGAGATATTCAAGACCCACATGGACACTTACCTGTGCAACCTGCATAAGGGGACAGCTTTACAGGGGATCTGGACTCAATGATCTCTGGAAGTCCCTTTCAACCGCTACAGTTCTGTGATCCTGTGAAAACACAAATAGATGCTATAATAATAGTTCTGTGTGAAGTGCAATTTTAATATTTAGTTCTTCTGTTTACAGAAGAGTCTTGGAAAAAGGTTTTCTGTTTAAGTTCCGTATCATGTCTTGACATTATAAACTGACTTGTCCTGTAGCAATAGATGGAATACAAATGTGTATTAAATGAAAGAGAGAAAAAGAGTAAACCAGGATAAAATTTAGCAGGAAGTTTGTATGAAACTGTGAAAAAAAAAAAAAGAGTCTGAATGAGTTATCAGATGCACCTTGCCCCTCCCTCCAAAAACCTAGTAAATATTTTTTCCAATCCTCTTATTTCTGTTTGCCACATTTAGATATATTGAGTGAAAATTTCAGCAAAATAAGAATTTGGTATATTTTATTAAAATTTCATAGAATTACCTTCTATTGAAAAGAAAACATTTGGACCATATTCCTAGAGTTAGCTGTAAGCAAAACATGGCTGTGCCAGTTGAGGCATTAGAAATTGCATAAAAAGAAATAATAGATGCAGAAAATAAAGCTTGAATTTAAACCCACATTATGTGCAAACATAGCTAAATCCTTGACATTAAATCTTAACTTCTTAACTTAGTCTTGCACTTGGGTATTGTCAGTGGATTTAACAGAACTTCAGTTACACAAAAACTTAAATCTAATCACTAGCATTTGCAATCTGTAACCATTCAGCTCCTTCTATTTTATTTTTTAAGAAAATATTATTTATTTTAACAAAATCATAGGTTCATTATAGAGACTTAAAATTGTTTGACCTGGAAAAGATTATAATGATCATCTTGCTCCAAGCCCCCTACCATGAGTAAAGTTGCCAGTCACCAGATCAGGCTACTCAGGGCCCCATCCAACTCTGAAAGCCTCCAGAGAAAGGGCCATTCACAGCTACTCTGAGCAACCTGTACTACACTGAGTAAAGATGTCCTTCCTAAAATCTAACCTAAATCTCCCCTTTTTTAGTTTTAAACTCTTCCTTCTTGTCTTATTGTTATCAGACCATGAAAAGAAAACAAGCTCCCTCTAGGCACTGACAGGCTTCAGTGAGTTCTTCCTAAAGCCTTCTCTTTTTCAGGCTGAACAAGCCCAACTCCATCAGCTTTTCTTCACAGGACAGATGCTCCAGCCCCCTGGTCATCTTAGTGGCCTTCTTCTGGATCCACTCCAACAGCTGCATCTCTCTCTGGGCTGAGGGCTCCAGACACATCAGGAAGACTCAGCCATTCATTTTTTATAGAAAGCTATTTTGTAAACTGTTGGAACAAATGAGAACTGATAGCTAAAATTTTCCATGGAAACTGATCTTGCCTAAAAAGTGTTTATTTTAAGTTCATTTCTGAAAGCAGAAGAGGAAGAAAAGAAAGAACAAGAAGAAGAGAAGAAGAGGAACAAAACCTGACCTATAACAGAAACAAAGAACGATGTTTGCTTTGGTATTTCTCCTAAAGTATGACCAGCAAAGAAGGTCTCTGTCCTTCAAAACATAAAATGTGTAAGGGAGAGCATTCAGGTAAAAATACATCTTGGTTCTAGAGTCATCCTGTTGCAAGCCTGAAATATTTTTTATATTTCCACTGAATTATAACTCTCTATCCATCCCACACAGCCTTTATCACAACCTGACTCTTTCTTTCTCCTTGCTTCTCCAATATGAAAGAGAAAAAAATCTTCAATGAAAACTAACAAATACAACAACAACAAAAAATAAAGTCAGTGGAGGTCTAAAACATTTTGTAATAATATCTGCAATACGCTCTTCACTTATGTAATCAAATGTTATTTGTTGAGTAGTTTATTTTTTCTTAAAACGTTAAAAGTTCTTTCACTGGGGCTGGACTCAGTGATAGCTAGAAGTCCCTTCCAACCCCTACAATTCAGTGATTCTGTGATTCTGTGATTTGAAAATACAGTCCTTCAGTATTTTAGCAGAATTCCCTGTGTACTCAGCAACCTGGTCTAGTAGGAGTTGTCCCTGTGTATAGCTGGGGGATTGAAACTAGATGGTCTTAAAGGTCTGTTCCAATCCAAACCATTCTATGACTCTATTATTCCAACCCTGACAACCCTATCAAATTATACTGTTTATAGTGTACATCTTAAAAGGAAATCTCACTCTTAAAAGGAAATCTCAATCCTCATCCCTTAGAATAATGCTTGGAATAGTATTTTTCTGTTCTTCTTTCTTCTCTGGAATATAATATGACAGTGTGCTGGGGATAATATGAGTCACGATTAAATGTGTTCTCTATGATTCCCTTAGAACTGCTTCAGATCATTACTGAAAGCAAATGAATGCTGCCATGCAGAAGAGAAAAAGTATTTTAATCGCTCATTCCAAATCAACGAAATAACTGTGAAGTCTTGTAATGACTATAGAGACATATTTTATTGGTGCCATACTGTAAAAAAACATATATATGTTTAAGTCCTTGAAGTTAACTAACACTGATATTTCAAGGTCAGAGTTCTCTTATGTAGGGGCACATGTAGTAAAATGCAAATTTGTGAATAGACAAAAAGTTTGCATTACATATCTAAGAATAATTGTCCAACATACTGCAAAGAAAATTTTTTGTGCAATTAAAAAGTAGTAAGAATTTTTGTTTCAGTTTTTTGAGTATTTTAAAAATTGACTTCACATCTTATTTTCTCGATGAATTCTGAAAAAAATATTATCTTCATTTTATTTCATAAAGGATATTAATTTAATGAGATTTCATAAGCCTTACATGTTCCCTAAAAACTACGCATGAATGCTATCAGTACCTAAATGTTATATCTGGTTTCAACTCACAGCTAGATCCTGCAACAGCTGAGATAAGCACTGTCTTTCAGATTACATCTTGGCTTTCATTTCTCCATCAAGTATCATATGAAAAATTACTTCTCTGGTGAGTGGAGATGAGCAATCAAGGCAGAATGCTGAAAGTATTCAGTCTCCTTTAAAGGTGCCTGTCTCTCTTCGGTTCCTATAGAGGGAGTCTGGATGCCACGTTTTAAAAATCTGTAATTAGAGATGAATACCCATCCTCCACATGAAAATATGATGTCTAGTGATACATTCCAAAGAGATAAATAAGCAAACTCCAAACTCTTCATCCTCACAGAATGGAATGTGGTATAGAAGATGGAAATCTGGAGCTTTCCTAGGAAACACAGAAGCTAAAGAAAATAACAAAACAAAGAAGTACTATATTGATTGTTGTAAGATAGTGCTTAATGGTCTGTAAGCTGAACACAGATTTTACCCATGCATTACTTTGCCTTTGTCATTAGTACTGATAAATATAAAATAATAAAATAAGTATAGAAGAACATAAAGACCTTCCATAGTCTATTATCCTAGTATGTTCAGACAAGACTTTTTTTGTACAGTTGTGTCATGGTTTTGTGCTGTTGCTGTCAATATTCTACATCATGACATCATGTGCAGTATTAATCTTTAACTGAGGGTACAAATAGTGGCAAACTGTTTTGATGGTATAAGAAAGAGTAATAGAGGGTATGTGGAAGTGTAATAGAGGGTATGTGGAAGTGTGGAAGGTTCATGCTCCAGTTCCGTGGAATGGCAGCATCCCAGGTACTCAGCTCTTGGAGGAGAACTACATATCCCAGAGGACGTCACGGCCAGAGACGAATCACCGGAGGAGGACACATATATAATCTTGCTCCCAGGCTGGAACGTTCTCTCTCTCTCTCACTCTCTCTCTCTCTCTCTCTCTTGCAGCGTTCCAGCCCAGTCGCCTAGAGTTCACAGTAGGCCTCCCGGTTCCCAGGGACTTTCTTTCTCTCTTTCTCTCTTTCTCTCTCTCTCTCTCTGTCTTGTTCGATTTATTAGCCTTAATTATATTATATCATATTGTGTTATCTTGTATTTCAATATTGTATTTAGTAAAATAAGTTTTCTCCTTAGATTGCTGCCACTGTTTTTGTCCATTCCCATCCTTCCCTTCATTTCCAGGGGTGGTCCCTGTCACAGGCACAGATAAATCTAGGTAACCTGTGACAAGTTAAAAAAAAAACAAAAACCCTTAAGCATGTAGCTATAGCAAACAGTTCAGTAATATCAGCACAGTCTGTTGAGAAAAATGTCCTGTAAAATTAATTTAATTTCCTTTAAAGAAAAGGCAAAAAAGCTTTTAATTAGAGAAGGAATGTATTCTGAGTCATCATGTATTTGAATTTTAGCTCTATTGTGTTTTAAGCTTTGTAAACAAGTGAGAGAAACAGAAGAGTTGTTAGTCATTCACTATGAAACTGGAAGGTTGCACGGGGAGATGCTACTCGGAGTTCTGTTTTGGATCTCATTTTGCTATTTTTATCCCTCATGCTTTCTGTTGTACTAAATTTCCAGGTAAAGCCAAACAAGGAAGGTCTGTAATCACTCTGAAAGACAGGATTACAGTGCAAATAGTAAGAGATGCAAATAGTAACAGATGCAAGATGAAATTTGGAAACAAAGATCAAGAAGAAATTCTGTTAAAATATACACAAATTTGCACACTTTTATTCTTTGCAAATGCAGCTGAATGAAAAGGCTAGATGGCAACAATAGATAGCTGAGCAGATAAGAAACTTTTGATGGCAACAGAATTAGTTAGCATAAAAAGGAGAAGCTAGAATGGGAGATATAAATGTTTTTAGACATGTACAAAGTAAATACGTATTCTTGATGTCAACTACTATTGAGACAAAAATAATGGGATTCACCTACTATGAAGTAAATAAAAAATTCAGGTTAAGGACTATAATATTTAAAAGTAAGATGAAGAAATAACTTTCCAAAACACAGTATATATCATTCTGGAGACTCTGTGGGATCTTGTGATGAATTACTTACTGCACATTTTCAATTCTGATCTGCAAGAAAAAGAGGTACGTTTTTAATTTTTAAAAGGGAAACAACAATTTTTGTTGTTGTTGTTGTTGTTGTTTGTTTTTTTAACTTAATTCTGTCTATAATTTTAGTGCTGATGATTTAATAACTTTGATAGTAGTAAGCCCAGCCCTATTATTTATTTTATTTAAGACAAGTTAATAGGGGCAACATGCCATTGGCAGTCAAAGATGCCATGACAGTACCACCAGAAAAACTAACAGATTCAAAATCAAATCTAAAGTCAAAAAAGCCTGGACAAAGTGGAATCTTACAAGCATAACTTCTACTGGTTTAGAAGGAAACACAAAAATATCCATCTACGGTTACAGGATAGTTTGGACCAGTTCCATGACCAGCAGTGTGAGGAGACCCATGGACTCATGCCTCAGGAAAGGGAAAAAGGGAAGGAGGGTAGAGAGATAGGCCTAAAAACAAAGCAGTGGCAATGATCTGAGGAGAAGCAAACTAATTTACTAAATAAGGTGTGCAAAATAACACAATATAAACAATATAATTGGAACTGAAGATAGTAAATAAAATGAGTGTGTCAAAAAACCAAAGGCCATACTCTGAATAAGCAGAGGTGATACAGCACCTGCAGTAGAGATAAGCCAGATCAAAAGGGACATCTCATGATCTACAAATGATTTTTATCATTCCCTCTGAGCAGAAAACAGTTACAGAACAGTAGACCTCTGGGAGATGTAGTTCTTCTTCTCTTCTGGGACAAGTACAAAGAACAGGATCATTAATTCTTTAACACTCAGTGCACTACATGATGTTATGATGTGGAATACCAATAACAGAAATCATAAAACCATGACAGTATCTAAGATCAGATTTTGTTTCAAACTACAAGGAAATTTCTACTCTTTTAGGAAATGAAGTCTGTATAGTAAATGCTTTTGTTTCTTTTTTTTTTTTTTTTTTTTTTTTTTTTACATGTATGCTCTGTGTATAAGGACAATAACTCTAAAATTATATAGAAATATTGCTTGTTTCAGATCTTCATAATGATTGCTTCTCAATGTTTTAAGCCATATCTTAAGATCCTGTTACTTTCTTTTGTAATTAAAAAATGACACTGCAGATTTATTCCTAACACATAACTATATCAGATGTCAAAATCTCTTCTTGAGTTATAGACGTGTTTTAATATAATTATCTAATTAAATATAATTTATTATAGTTAGTATATGTTTTTGGAAATTTATGAACAGTGGAAAGCAAGTAGAATGTTCTATTTTACTTGTTCACGTACACTCCTCTGATTTCACAGAATCATCAATGTGCTGTTTGTCAGGTGACTAATGTGATTGACTAAAGTGAAAAAATGTTAGACAAATATTTCATGTGACTAAGCTGACTGAAGTTGCAAAGGTGATAAGTATTTCTTCCCTGTTGTGTCACAATGAGCATTAAGAAAGCACATTTCAAGGCACAGTCAGTAACTTACCAAGCATAAAAATAAACTCTTGAGATATAGACAGTTGCAATTCCATATTGTTCTGAGTCTTTTTTCAGTTTTGCAAAATCTACATCTTTAGGTAAATGGTTCAGATTCATCAACATGGAACAATGTTTGGGAAATGTCAGTGCTTAATCTTGTTTTCTTGAATGAAATAAACATGATTGAGTCTTCTGATTCTTTCTTTCCCTGTACTTGTCTTCAATTAATTACAACAATCAATAACCATAATTATTACTTTATTATGTTACTGAGCATTTGGAATGTTGGCATATGTAATTTGAAGGCTTTCTTTATATAAGGCAGAATACATTGCTTTTATTCTGTCACTTTTCTGCCTTACATCAAATGTTCATGACTTGGAGATCAAAGGCTATCTCTGTGGGATGTATTTGTGCAGTTGCTGAGTTAGACTTTGTATTCCCTTTATCTGCATCACTAAAAATAAGGAAGTCTGCAAGAAGTAAAAAGAAATAGGAAGAAATATATAAGAATGTAAAATCAGCCTACTTACTTTTGAGTTATCAGTAAAAAAGCTCCATGAGAAAAAGCAATAGAAATGTTGTGTTAACAGTAGTAAAGCAAACCTTCAGAAAAGCAAAACTTGCAAAAGATCCAAGACTTAGATACAAAAAGACCTCAGAAGATACAGTGGTATATAAAACTGATTGAAATAATGCACAGTACTATCCTGGAAGTCGTTCTTTTGTTTTACTTTATGCATCCTATGTACGCTCAGCAAAGTGACTGAGACTAGGTGGAATTCTCAAATCATATGCATAAATCTTTTTGGTAGCAGGCTTCAAAAACGAATACAGTATGTATCTGATACTTTTATATTAAGAGAATGCTGGCATAAAATAGAAAGCACATCATCTATTGGAATCGGAGGCATTTATTTCCTTAACTAAAAATGTTTTTTTTTTTAGGACATGATTTTCTGATCGAAGAAAGCCATCTTAATGATTAGTAACAAACAGATGAAGAATATATTTCAGTGTTTTTTGCTGTTCTTGTTCTATTTAGCTCCTTCTGATAATTTGGAAATCAGGACAAATCAATATGTCTCTCTTTTCTCTGGATATCCTGACAACTTCTACCTTTTCAAAAAATTGAGGAGGTGATAGAGCAATGCCTTATGCAAAGCTAAGAAGCCTGCTTGTCTGCTTTGTTGTTTTTGTTGTTGTTGTTGTTGTTGTTTAACTGTAAGCATTTTTTTTTTAAAATCATGGTTTATGTTTAATTTTATATACTTGTATTTTTGTATTTCAAATCAGTAAGAATAAGATTACATATGAAATTTAAAATAGGATAATAGTATACTTTATATATGTGTGTATATACATATATACATCTATATGATATCTAATTATTCTATAGTTGTCACTATTATTTAGATATATAAAGTTCCAAATATTATGAATGGTAAATCATTTTTAGAGGAACATATGTGGGGTTATATATCTCCAGGGATTTAACACCTTCAGTTATTGATTTCAGGCTCTACAATTCCCTATATTTCAATAAGAAAATTAAAGAATCAGCATTACTATAGTTAAGGGTGAAATCACCTTTCTGTATCAAGGTCAAGTCCTCTATCTAACCAGATATTAACATATTCATTCAGATTGTCTTGAAAACCATTGTCCCTCAGGGACTCCAGGATGAATTTAGTAATCTTTAATTATGGTCACAGAGAAAGAAAGTCATTAATGAGATAATGCCCTTAGGCTTACATACATAGAGCAAAAACAGAAGGGGGCAGGAAGGAAAGAAAAATGGAGTATAACAAACAATTAAAAAAAAAAACTGCCTCCAAGCTCTCCCAGATACAAATAATTTGAATTCAACTCTTACAGACTGGGAGCATAAATGTCAGTCTAATAAGAGAGTTTTCCCTTTCCATTTGTGTTTTGTTTTAGGGGAACCCATAGAAAAGATTGAAAAAGAAGTTCATTAAGGCCACTTTAATTTCTGCTGCATTTTAACAGATAGTGGGTGAGCATTTGGTAGCCTGGAGCCTAATGATGAATAAAGGAACTTGTGGTATTGATTATTACCTTCACTGTAAGGGAGGAGGGAATGAAAAGTATAATAGATATGGTACTACCACTGTAAAAAAGACTGTTTAAGATCTACGGTGATTGTTTTTGTTTGAAACTGCTCACAAGTTTTACCTTAGCAGACAGAAGACTTCACAGTAAGCCCACAAGGGTTCGTTTGCCATATTTACAAAGGATCCTGAATTGATAGATCATTTGTCAGAAAGTACAGAATTCAGTTTAGACTGACACACGCATACAAACTCCATTGTTATCTAATCCTGCGTGGTAGGAGTTTTGTTAAATCTAGTATGCTGAAGAGTCAATTATGACTTTCTTAGCAAAGTCATAGAATTTGTAATCTATGTACATTTATAAATATATTTCTGTACATATGTATTTGTGTATGTGTGTAAATAAATGTGTAAAACAAACAAAAAATTAAAAAATAAAAATAATTAAAAAAAACAGCACAGTTTTATTTAGAAACATAATGTAAGTAACGAACTGAGCTGAACGTGCAGCAATCTCAACATGGCAGAAGCTGCAGAAAGTTGTTATTCGTAACAGGAAGCATAGGTGGGAACTATGAATCTTTCTTGAATGCTTGCATGCACTGAATCTGATAAAGAATGCTGTTGAAAGACTAATGATACTCATAGCTATTAACACTTTTAGAAATCTAGACTGTTAGGAGTGAATCTGAAAGCATATTTGGGATTGAAGCAAGGCATACTTGCAAATGGTAATTTTGCCTCCCTCAACCTAATAAAGTTTTAATAAACCATAATAGGAACAATTCTTATCTAACAAAGAGAAGAATTTACCTTGCACTTAAAATAATCATTCTATCACCTTATAAATATTTGAAGAAATCAATTCTGAGAAGAATAAGAAAAGTAGATGTAAGGCAATTGAACCGTCTCCTAGGATTGATATTTTTGTGCTCATGTTCCTAGGCTTTAATATTGATGCACAACACAACAAAATCCTCTTACATAAAATTGAAAAAGTGCTATTCCTAGAGAAACTAGAGAAGAATAGCAAGTATTTCAAACCTTACAGGTTTTGCTCATGAGTCCTGAATATCAACAAATCATATTCTGTTAAACAATCCAGAGTGTCTTCTAATTTTCAGCACAAGTTCATACAGTAATGCTTCGGTAGTTTATCTGGTCTTTCTAATTAAACAAACAATCGAAAACACTCCCAAGATTAAAATGCCTACAGAGCTCAAGACAAATTTAATTTAAAACAACTTTATGGGAAGAACGTAGAAGTAGTTCAGTGTCTCAGCTGAAATAAAATTGCATACAGTGCAGAATGTTATCAAATGTAGGAGAAAAGAGAATTATACTTACAAGAAATAAATGTGTGCCTTTCTGTGTTTATCTTAAGAAACTAGAGGAATGAGAATCATAGAATCATAGAATCATAGAATTACCCAGGTTGGAAAAGACCTTGAAGATCATCAAGTCCAACGGCAGCCTAACCAGTAGCCTATCTCTTAAAAAAACAAAACAAAACAAAACAAAAAACAACAAACAAACAAACAAACAAAAAACACAACAACAAACCTCTGCTAAATCATATCCCTGAGTACCACATCCAAACGGCTCTTAAACACATCCAGGGATGGTGATTCAACCACCTCCCTGGGGAGCCCATTCCAGTACCTAACCACCCTTTCTGTAAAGTTCTTCCTAATATCCAACCTAAACTTGGCCTGGCGCAACTTGAGACCATTTCCCCTCATCCTGTCACTTGTCACTAGTGAGAAGAGACCTGCTCCACAATGGAGAATGGATGGAGAATGTGAGGAGGACTACAAAATCCCCTTCTAATTTCAGAAATCTTTACAGTGACATCCAAAAAATGTCCCAGCAAACAGATCCATATCCTGTTTTTGATCAAACACTAGGAAAATCTCATGTCATTTGAACATTATACTGAGGCACAGATAAACTGTTCAGGGCTAAATTAAGGAATGAGATGACCTGGGCTTACCATACATGTCAGGTGTGTGTATATATGGATTCAGTTGATCCCATTTTGTTGCAGTAAATTAATCAACATGTAATACCAATATGTCAAATACCAAAAGATTTTCCCTATGATTTCTAACTTCTAATATAGCTGTTACTTGAAGAATCTACAAGAAACAACCTGTACAGGATAGTACAGAACAGTAGTATATTTTTTAACTTAACACAGTATGGTAAGAGTAGATAAGAATTAAAATTATGGTGATAGATTATTTATTTACGTATTTATTTATTAGAATGGCACATTGAGACTCAGAACTTTACATCATGTATGTTCAAATTCCAACTGAATTTTTCTCTAAAGCATTTTCCAGTTCAAACCAAAACTTTAAACAGATGAGTAGGCTACAAGAGCTAGCCTAAATTTTCAGTTATTCTAATGTGATGAGGACATGTCTAGAATATGGGACACCAGAGTTCATCTACCTGTTCAGTCTGATTTTAGATGTATCTTTGAAACTGCGTCTTTCATATTCAGGGTGAGTACTATTACCAGAAAACTACAGCTAACTTCTTTCTCTAATGAAATGAATATTTATGTATTATGTATTTTATGGATTACAGAGGTAAAAAATAAATAAATAAATAAATAAATGAATAAATAAATAAATAAAAATGCTGACATTCATGCATTCTGTCGAAAGGGAATCATAAAAAGCACACTAAAAGTAACAGGCAAATAAGAATGGCAATTACTGATAAAACTACATGTTTTAAGGACCATAGATACCTCTAAGAATGACTTGTTTCATTACCAGTTGAGTAGATAAATTTTGTGATTTCCAGTAAATGAATTCTTCTTCTATATCTCCCTCCACATCCTTCCTATTAATTTAAACACTGCTTATGCAGCTGCTGCCAGTACACAGCAGCTGCAAGATCAGCCATTAAGGGAGCAGATCAACTGGATGCATATTCTTCAGCTTGTAAACTACGTTCAGACACTTTTTACATCATGCATTTACAAAAGCAAAAATTATAACCTTTGTAATTTTCAAAAATTCACCACCGTCTGCTAGCCCTAATGTTTTTAAAGTTGCTCTTGTATATCTCTGTTTCTATTTTAGATATCTGAAGCTAACGGACTTTTGTTAGTGTTCAAATTTATTTAACCTGAGTTCAAAAGATGTAATATCTGTTTTTAAGAGGAAAAACTGATCCATATGTGCCATACATACCAAAGATATTATGAACTGCTAAAATGAAGAATTAATATCACAAGGGAAAGTCTCAAAATCTGTCATTGTTAAAAATCATGAGCTTTAAATAAGTATATATATATATATATGCATAAAATTAGGAGATTTAGTTTTGTTAATATAAAATATTTTCATTTTAATAGATTCATTAAGTTAATGAGGAAGGAAATTCTGAATAATTGGAGACATTTTTAAATTCGACTTCTACAATATATTTCTACATATGTAGCAACATGGAAAGAAAGAAATATACTTGATATTTCTCCGCAGAAATATATAGTTTGCATAATTACAGATTTTGAACATTAATACTTCACTTTAAAAGTTCCCATATTCTTTTACTTCATGTCTTCACTAAAGGCCTACTCCTTTCGTGTGTTAGTTTACCATATTTTGAACATTTAAAGTGCAATCACATTCTTATTGTCCCCAGCTGCAAAAAATTATTGGCATTACTACATTGTCCTATACTTAATCACTTGGCAATATTACACTTAGGCTTTCACCTAAACAGGGCTTATATTTTAAGTTTGCATTTTTATTGTCAGATGTAATAAAAAGAACCCACTAACACTGAACAAGCAGAGAAAGTACACAAGCTAAAAAAGGGTACAGCACAAGAAACTATTCAGTGTTAATTGTCAGTTTTCATGTGAGAAATACTTTAGACACCTTTGTCCTTTTTGCATCAAGATAAATGAGTTTAAAGTAGGTCAGATGGCTTCTCAGTAAGTGTCTGTCTCTGTGTAATGTGGTTCATATGGCTGTAGGGGGGAATGTTTCATGGTACATTCCACAACCCTTCTAAATATAACCCCATATTTTTGTGTGAAAATCATGAAGAATTATTTTTAAAATAGTGCTCCTATGCACATACATTTTTTGCTTTGTGTTCTATAAATTTACCCATATTTAAAATTAATCAGTATGTTTATCATAATGCAGGATTTTTAATCGATTGAACTAGTTATTCGTGTTTATAAACACATAAATGAAATAGCATTGTTCAAAAATTTATGGAAAATATTATAACTAGAATATTTACTGATATTTAGTAATTAGAATGTATGTATACATATATATAAATGCTGTATGTGTGTGGGGGATAAGGGAACATAAACAAAGATACCAAGCATGTAAGGGAGTTGGCTATTGTGCTTATATGTGCCTGAACAGCAACAGATTTTCTATTATAATTGGCAAAGTATGGTGCATTTCAAGGCCAGGAATGAACATTGTTAATAAGCTGTTAAGAGAGACAGATATTTCAGAAGAATAAGTTTACTGAATTAAGTAGATGTTTGTTTTTTAAATTATTAGCAATACACTAGTAATAGATTAATAGGTAACATGGAAATTATTATTTCAAAGTATCTTTTTTCAAGAATGTTAAATATTTACATTTATAGTATTACTTTTAGATAAGCATTTGATTCCCTCATCAGCTCAGAGGATGTATATAGAGCACTTGACAAATTAGTGGATCAACCACATGAAATTTAACAATAAAATTTAACAATACAGGGCTGGATTCTGCATTTGGTATGGGACAAACTTGGATATGCATACAGACAAGTAGACAGGTTAGAGAGCAGCTTCATGTAAAGAGATCTGGAGGTCCTGTTGATGGCAATTTGATTATTGAGTTGGCAGTGTCACCTGGTTTCTAAGCTAGCATTTGGCATCCAGATGGTTACAAAGCTACAACCATTCAGGACTTCCTGTACATCCATTTCCCTTAAAATATTTTTTATTACAGGCCACAATGGGGTCATTGTCCATAAGTATTGTGATTTCTTTGCTAAAGTTAAGATGGCTACATTGGTTCCACTTGTTGTGGAGAGAAAGCATACAACTGGAAAACAGTCTTACTGCACTTGTCTCTTAAAGGATTGTAAAAAATGGAATAACTACATTTTAATGCCAGGAATTGAAGGTTTTTTACTTGAATCTAATCTAATATAATCCAATCTAAATCAGTACTAGGATCAATCAAAATAAGCATATTCAAAACTGATTATTAAAATATACTACATGGCAATGCTTATTTTTTTGTTATTTACCTAAAAGTATTGTAATGCCAAAACATACTGTAAATCAAAATGAATGTTAGAGAGCAGGTGAATGCTGAGACTAAGGATTGTGATCTGTTCTGAGTTAAAGTGCATTTGAATGGGACATGGAAAATGGCTGTACTTATATACATAACTACATACATACATACATACATAACATACATAACTAACAGTGAAATGCAATTGCACAGCACAGGGCTGGGGAGGCAGCAGGATGGTGTAAAAAATGGTCAAATCGGGTAACTGGAGAGGAAGATGGGGATCCTTTGAGGAAAGAGCCTTTTGGGGCCAGCAGGGCACAGATAACCCAGACCACAGTGTCAGACTTGACCAAACATGATTACAGGTGCAGCAGAACTGAGACTGACAGGAAAAATTAATCTGTTGGTGGTTTATTTAGGAAGAGACTGGGGCAGAGAAAGAGAACAGCCAAATGGAGTGTAACGAGATTAAAAAAGCTGTGCAAGTCATTGATGACCACTTTCCAGTATACAGTCCTGCTGTGGAAACAACAGCAACAAACATACATAATTTCTTGCTTTGACCAGATACTTTCCTGTGTGCAGGAGAATCAACTGGAGGGGTTACTTTTAGGCTGGAAAAAGACCACCCAGTTGGACATATCGAGCACCTTGATATCATTCATGCTGGTGACTGCATCAAGGCTGGTGACAGTGACTTTTTCCAATCTCCAAGATAATGACTTACATGACTATAATCTAAAAAAAATGATAAAAACATGCATGATTTTCAAAGTATACCAACAGTAAACTTGCTTCTTTTAAAGACATATTAAGATTCCTTTCCGTGCTTTTGATAACCATACAGTTTTCAAATACTCTGTTTGTTTCATTCGTTAGAAAAATATACTTTAAGGTCTGAGAATTCTGAGAACTTTTCCTGTTTTTTTATCATCATTTACAAATAGTCACTGTGGATTTGAGTAGATAATTTGCTAATTCACATTTGTCTCGCTCCAATTTATAGGAGGGAGGCAAGGTTCTTTGATATATTACCAGCGTGCGATTAAGAAACAACAGTTCAAATATTGGTCTGACCAATTTATTGCAAATAATAATCAACTGAGAAGATGGGGAAGGAAGAGCAGTGACTACTAAGAATTAGGGTGATGGGGAGGGGAAAGCGGGTGATAGGATAGGTAGGAAGAAAGCAAGAATTGCGTAAAGCGGGGATAGTCACCACCCGGATTCAGCAGCATCCCGTCACACACCATTCCATTGGTCCAAGGCAAAAGCGCAGAGGAGAGCAGCAGCAGAAGGGAGCAGCAGCAGAGTGGCTGGCCACAAGCAGCAAGCCAGTGCAGTGCAGAGCAGGTGGTGGAGAAAGCAGCAGGTTTTCACGCAGCAGGCCCAGGAGAGTCTATTGGCAGCAGCAGAGCAGCAGCGAGGGATCTGAAGCCAGATACCTGTCTTGTTCTTCAGCATGCAGGTGTCAGATCGTGAGGAATCTGTTGTCAGAAACCTCTCTTGTTCACACTGTGAGGAATCTGATGTCAGAAATCTTAACTTGATCCCTCTTTTATCCTCCTTTCTCTTGCCTACATGACATTCCTGGGTGCTTGGGTAAGAGTCATGTGCAGCACCGCCTGAGATGGCCATCTTCCTCGAGATAAGTCCACACAAAAGACCACTTCATGACCATTCATCTGCAGCTTATCTCTCATGATCATATTTATGTGATATTCATGTTCTACATGTTTAAGGTAGTCTTAGCTGACAGAAAAAAATTTAGCAGTAGTGAACTGCCACCCTATTCCATTGTTTCCCTAAACTCCACTTCCTGACAAAATTCAATTTTAAAGATATATATATATATAGAACAAGGTTTAACCTTCAATTTCAACTGTCACACTCCATGTAATGACTGAAAACAAGGTAATTTTTTAAAAACTGATTCATTGCTTAGTATATTTAAAGTTATCTGTAAGAATGTGTTCACTTTATGTTTTTCTTTGCTTTTTTCTCTTACCTTACTAGGTTTTTAGAGTGTAAATGGTTTATGGGCTGATTCAGCCCAGTTCCATAACTACTAGGGGTGGAGGGACCCAGGCCCCAGGAGAAGAGAAAGGGAAAATAAAAATAAAATAAGCAAAAAAAAGTAGGGAGATAGGTTTGCAAGCAAAACAGCAGCAACGAGCTAAGGGAGAAATTTAATTCACTAAATATAATAGTGGAATGTGAGATGACACAAAGTAATAAAATATAATAGGAACTGAAGCTAACAAATCAAATAAATGAGCAAGAGTGTGTCCAAAACTGAAGGCCTAGCTGAAGGTAAGATGACTAGGGAGAACGCACCACATAGAAGAGCAGTAAAAGAAGAGGGACATCTTTTGACTCAGGGCTCCATACTTAATTCATTTAGCCTACTTGCTAAAATAAACTTTAAAAACCTTATTGAGAGCAAGAACTATCATGAAACAAATGCCTCTTGCCTTAGGTAATTTTTGCTTTGTTTTATTTGAAACTGAAATCTTTTATTTTGATGGTACATAATGCTTTCATTTCTTTGTTATTCCGTTGGAGTTTTAACAGCATATTGTATTCTGTGTAGTGCTTCTAACTGAATGGATAGAAACACAGTGTGTCTCACAGGTTATGAGTTATTGTCATTAATAAGAAAATAAAGCATTCACAAAATATTTGGGGGGGAAGGGGAGCAGAATTAATTTCCAATATTAAACACATTTTCAATGCAACTTTTTGCACTCATTTTCCAAGTTTTCCTTCAGTATTTTTTTTTTTTTTTTTTTAGTTTCTATAAGGTAGAAACAAGTGTTTTAATTTAAGTGAACCATATAACATCTCAACGCCCCCAGCAATCATCTTTGGTAGATTTGTTACTTGTTAAAAATAATTTAACCAGTTGTGATAGCAGATTTATCCTCATTCAGTTCCTGTGATTCTCTTAAAAGCTCTTACAGACTTGGAATGAGAAAGGGAGATGTTGTAAAGTAGTTATTGCAGGTTCTTCACAAAACTTAAAAGATACTAGGTATGTCTAGGGGATGTTTTGAAGATATTCTTTCTGGAATAATTACTGTGAAATAAATATGAGGTTAGGATTTCCTCAGCAATTTAGGAAGGAATTTGATTACTTGATGAATAAGTAAACTAATATAAGGATTATTATTTGTTCAGATAATGGTCGTAATAGTAGTTGTGTTATAAGCCTCCGACATCATATGCCTCCATTCCTTTTGTGTAATTGTCACTGGATTACCTGTACATGAATTTTCCTTGCTTCAACAGAGTAGAAAAATGGTTGAGAATTTGATATCTTCTCCAGCAAATTGCCAAAAGGAAGGGAGCTGCTGAATGTGAACTGCCAGTGGGGAGCAGAAGGGGGTTGCTGGAAGGAGACCAGATGAAGGGTTCATCTGTGATACAGTGTTTCATAGATTAGAGTAATGAAACAATAGAATGAACTAATAAGTCTTCATAGAACCGTAGAATGGCCTGGGATGAAAAGGACCATAACGATAATCTAGTTTCAACACTCCCTCCACATGCAGGGCCACCAACCACCAGACCAGGCTGCCCAGAGCCACATCCAGCCTGGCCTTGAATCCCTCCAGGGATGGGGCATCCACAACCTCCCTGAGCAACCTGTTCCAGAGTGCCACCATTCTCTGTGTGAAAAACTTTCCCCTAATCTCTAAACTAAGCCTCCCCTGTCTTAGTTTAAAACCATTTTCCCTTGTTCTATCTCTATCCACCCTAGTAAACTGGCATTTCCCCTCCTGTTTAAACACTTCATTCTTCATGCTTCATTGTTAGGCAGCTTCTGCTAGAGAAATCTCTAGTAATATCATCAGTTGAAGAGCAGGAGAGGAATGAAAGGGAGACTTAAATTCTATACTTACAGCTCTTCAGACCTCACTGATTGTTCAAAGGTTTAATGATAATGCTTACTGAGATGAGAGAAGGACATTTTTGGTCTCAGCACTGTGAAGTGTTCAGATGTCATCACCTACCATAGTGCCTGTCTGTTTCTCAGAGTGAGTCTGGTTGCAAACTCACTTCAGAGGTGCTCTGTGATCATAGTTCAGTTTCTGGAAGAGAGTATATATATCACAAAAAGACTTGTCCCTGTATGACTAAAGCATTTTGAATAGCAGTCTTAGCAGTCTTTATATGCTGGTAAGACAAGCATTAGTTATGTGAGTGTCATTTTGCAATCAGAGAGATGTCTGTCTAAAGCTTTTGGAAATTCAAGCCCATGATGCTTTTATCACCTGTAAATATCAAATAAAACCTAAAGTAGAAAGGCCTTGGGATTCTGTCAGTCATTTATGTGCTTCAGTTCAAGAATCAGTTTGCATACTACTTCTCAAACAGGAACACTAGAATATGAAAAAATAAAGCGATCTTACCCTATGTATGACTTCATCAAAATTAGACTAGCTGTTGTTGGTGTGTAATACCCAACAAATTTATCAGGAGGTATATCTACTACTTCTATTTATGGGTTTTCTTGCATTGTCAGGAATATTTTTCTTGTCCTTCTGTTTCATTGCCTACAGTACTTCTAAGCTAAATGATTATCAGGATCCCTTCTGGAATGATAGTTTCATCCCAGAGAAAACTAAGCATTTGTTCCTGCAGGTAGTAAGAACCAAACTATACCAGGTCTCAGACTTGAGTCAGTCCCCAGGCTTCCTTCTAGCATTTCTTATTCTTTGATATACAGCATGCATATTATGCTATGAGCATGCTGTAGGTCACAAAAAAGACCTGCAGGCATTTACCCAGAAAGAAATATTTCCCAGTTCTTCAAAGTATGGGCACAAGTGAATACCCAGAAAACAGCATAGGCCTTTCTCAGAAGGAAGTTGAACATTTATACTGTACTCAGAAAAGAAGCCTGAAGTATGTGGATACAAGCTGTAACATGCACCTAGTCTTGACAGCACAAAAAGATCCTTGGACTGCTTTATTTACTTTTTCATATTACAAGGGTAAAATATAAGTGACAAATGAAGCAGGATGAAGATAACAAAATCATTTATTTTTTTTTCTCTATATTTTTGTCATTCTTGTCCATATTAACACTTTCAAATTATTGGTCAACAAATAATGGGTGAAAAGAACTACAGTGAAAGAGTAAAACCATTCCAGCTTATGTAGGTTGTGCAGAAAATAATGATGCAGACTTGAAAACAGAGCATTTCTTTAGCAAATGGGCGGGTAATTACCCTTCAGAGATGTCATTCTCCTCTTCCACTCATCTTCACCTACCACCTTTATGAAGTTATCACAAGAAGATGGATGATGACTATTTTTTTCTGTAATGATATTACATTTGATTTGTTAGTTACTGGAAATGCATGTCAGGAAAAGAGCAGGTCATGAGCTGCTTTCAAGTTATGCTATTTAATGCAAGATCAGGGGGCTAATTATTTTGGTATTATCTTTCATTATTCAGTCATAGCTAAGGCTCTGAACTTGGTGTATAGATATTGCTGAGGGATAATACAAGACAATTATAGCTGTAGAGTTCTATCTCATAAACATAGCACAAGACTGTATTCAAGAGCATGCTAATTATGTAGACTTAAATCCCATAATCACAGCAACAGGAGCATAAGCTTTCAGACTCACAGGACTCTGTATAACCTTACAAACTCAGCATGGGAACTAGCAAGCACATCTATGACTACTCAGATTTTTGTAGCTCATAGGAAGAGAGTTAGAGCTTTAATATGCTAGTTAATAACATACTAATTTGAGCCTCTCCATTTAAGTAAGTCACTCCAAAAGTAAAGCCTCTCATTTATTTCCACTGAAACTGCAGCAGATACAAAAAGCACAACACTGCTTGATAGAACAAATTCTGATTTTTCATCATAATCACCACTAGCTATGCATTTTCATCAGTGCACTCATAAAAATCTGTACCAGTAGAGAAGTACTGTCACTGTTGCTACTGCTGAAATGCACTACCCACAACCTCACTGTACTCTCATCCACTGCTTGCCCTCTGTAAATGTTCAGCAAGCATCAACTAATGTCAATGGGTGAATTTTTTTCCACGTGGAGGAATTCAATTCCACACCTTTGCTTCATTCACATTTCCGTGTGAGATGCCATTCTGTAAGACTGCTTCTTTACTTCCATCTGTCACATGGCAACAAAATTTAATAGAATATTGGTGGGAAAGTTCATTTTGTTGATATCCACTGAATTCCACTGGATTGACTATGATGTGTTTTGCTTGATTTCAAATAGCAATATAAAGATAAGCTAAAGGAGTTATTTCATCTGTATGAGACTACTTTGGTACTTAGAACTATCCCTGAAGGAGAAAAGTATTCTATAACAAGAGTTCCAGGCAGCTCTTGTTTGTACACCTCTAGCTACCATTTCTTTCTATGCTGTATTTATCTGAGGAAAAAACAAATAAATAAATATCACTTAAATTGCAGTTAAAATCTGGACATTTGTGGATAAAACAAGTGGTAGATAAAATTGGGACTGTGAACATGCAGCATTTCTTCTGACTATCTCTGAAGGTTTTGCTTTCTCAAATGCAAAATTTTGATTTTCTCTGTATTTTATCTGTTGGGTGTTTTTTACAAATTCTACAAATCAGCCTCTTTCTTAATGAATTAAACTGTTTTTGATGATGCAGATGTTTGTAACAGTAGGTAGAGTTGCTAAATGATGTTCCTTGGGAGGAATGAAACTACACAGTTGCTATTTATGGTTCCTAGAATATTTGCAGTTTGTCTTGTTAATAACATTTTTACTTCTTATTTTATTTTCAACATGAAATAATCAATTAATATGCAAAGTTATATTCCACATATGATGAGGGAAGGCTTGTAAACAATACCTACATTGTTTTTAGACCAAAAAGATACAAACAATAAATCCTAAGTCTTTTATTATCAAATAATTTAAGTAGTTCTGACACAGATGTTTGTATTTATAATTGAAAATTTAATTTTAGTTCTGATTTCCCTGGAGAATGTACACAATGCTCAGACACTTGGGGGTAGGTTGGGGGGGGGGATAATAAAATTGTTAGAAAGTGATTATAAAAGAAAAGCACAAGCAATTAGAATATCCAAAACTTTGTTAAATTGTTTATGATTCTTTTAGAGCTCTAATTGATTGCTAGCTCTCATTTAGTGGTGCAACTTGCTTATGAAATGGAGTATTCCTTCTTTCATGTCAAATAAAGATTGTAAAATGATATAGCAAATATAATTTGACTACAGAGGATTCAATTGCTCATACTGTGCATTTACTTTATTTGATTTAACATCCTAATCCTGTTAGAGGCTTTCTAATCAATTCTTCTTCCTTTTGTGCTCCATAAACTTCTTTTTCTTTATGATGAGAGCAGTAATATCAAAATTAAGTCATTTGAACTGAAAGCAAACTAGCCTAATTCTCATTTATGTTCTTTTCATCAGGATGTGTTGTTCTTAAACTGTCAAATAACACACAGATTGTTATTTGGTTATTTATCTGTGCACCAAAAGGCATAGTGAAACTCTTCACCTTGGCTGAATTGGTGAATTACAGGTACCTGAAGTAATTCTCCTAGTGCCAGAAATGTCCTGGTGACTTGCAGAAAGCTGACTGAACCTAATTCTATAAAATAATGTGTTTGTGTCAGTACTTATTAAAAAATTATATTTGTTGTCTAATGCATGTGGATTCGTCAACTGAACAGTTGCACAAAGATGGTAGATAATTAGATACTTAATTATCAAATTCACATATAGTGTCTTAAGAAGGCAACCTCTCACAAAAGATTCTTCTATAGTTACCGGAGACAGAGAAATGAGTAGGCGTTTAACTCTGTTCACAGTTCTCAGCAATTCTCTCCAAGTGCTGGACCAAGAAAAAGATTTCCCAGTCTTCACCTTTATTTACCTCCCACTTCGACCATTAAGCTTTTCTTTTACTAATTTATTCACAATCATTTTAAAATTTAAGAAGTTATGAACTCCTGTTCTACTTGGGTAATATCTACTTCACATTTATTTTCCTTTTTTTCTTTTTCTTTTTCTTTTTCTTTTTTTTTTTCTTTTTAATTTTCCTTTCTCTTCTTTTTATTTCTTTTCCTTTTTCTGTTCTTTTTTTCTCTCACTCTTTTTTTTTTTCCTTTCTCACCCCTATTTTATGCATTTCAAAGCAACTGTTAATAATGCATGTATAAAGCCCTGAAATGTAAACAGCATTTACGACTCACAATTCAAGTTTTTTCAATATATAACATAAAACCCATTTTCCTTTATAGTCTGAAGACAGTCATTATTCTCTTGAAACAAAAATCTGATTACCACGACAGGTGAAAAATTTTCTTGAACTCAGATTTTGGTTGAACTTCAATATGAACTCCACCACAACAGTATCTCTTGAAAGAATGGACTGTGAGCTGTGACAGACTGAGAAACAATCTTAAATGCGGTTACTAATCATGCTGGCCAAGGGTTTTAAAGATTAATATCAAGATCAGAAAATAGTATAAAGCATCAAGAAGTGAAGTCAAAGCATTAATTCAAAATGTTCCCATAAGCCGTTTTTTGTTGTTGTTGTTGTTTGTTTGTTTGTTTTTGGTTTCTTTGTTAGCTACAGGCTTCTATGTGCTGTAAACTAACATATTTATATTATTTATATGTACTTATGCCATTTCTACATATGATAAATTAAAAATTTCATTCTCATTTTAGAATGAAAGAAGAGGGCTGATAAGCCATAAAGCAGTAGACCACTTGCATGAAGAATGGATAACTTCTTTGTGATAGAGGGAAACGAAAACTGCCATTATTTTTATTATTTCTATTCTAAAGAACATTACTATCCCAGAACATTTTATTCTACTGACAATCAGAGCATGTGAGATATTTGAAGATAATGTGCTCTTTCATTAGTGATACTCAGTTAACGTTTAATTATGAAAAAATATTACCTCAAATATTATTTTGGTTCTTTCAAATGTGCTTTCTTTCAAAGATCTTTCAGTTTAATCTTTGAGTGCTTTGAAGTTTTTGAAGGTTTATAGGTGATATATTGATTGAAGTAAGATGCAGAATAAATGTTCTATTTTAATTACTTCCTAAGCATTATAATGTAAATATGTACATGTAAATCTATATATATATATCAAGGTTGCATCCTCCAAGAAGAGTCAATTGTTAGTTGTAGACAACTCCTCCCTGAGGGAAACTGGATGCCCAGTATGTCCAACTCTCATATTAAGGAAGTCTGCTACTTTCCTGGGGCTGAATGTGAGGAATACCACCAAGAAACTGCCTAGCATGGTGTGACCAACCCTTTACAGCTCTTTCAGTCCTGGTGTGATGAAGGCTAATAGTTACAGGGCCACCAAAAGAGTCTTGTCCTGTTGAGTAATTTCAACCACACTGACATCTGCTGGAATGTGCAGCAAGCTCTAGACAATGCAGGAGGCTCCGGGAATGTAGCAAAGAAAACTTTGTGAGCCATGTAGTTAATAGCCCTACCAGGGAGGATGCAGTACTGGACCCATTGCTCCTCAATGCAGGTGAACTGATTGGTGACATCAGGATTGGAGACTATCTGGACTGCAGTGATCATGCAGTGGTTCACACTCCTGAGGGATTTGGAACAGACAAATTTAGCAAAACAGATTGCTAAAATCTTCCTCCTAACATCTAACCTAAATCTCCCGTCTTAGTTTAAAACCATTCCCCCTTGTCCTATCTCTGTCAACCCATGTAAATAGTCACTATCCCTCCTGTTTATACACTCCCTTCAAGTATTGGAAGGCCACTGTGAGGTTTCCCCAGAGACTTCTCCAGGCTAAACAAACCAGTTCTTTCAACCTCTCTTCATAGGAGAGGTGCCCCAGCATTCTGATCATCTTTGTGGCCCTCCTCTGGACCTTATCCAAGAGCTTCTTGTGCTCTTGGATAAGTACTTATCCAAGTACTTCTTGTGCTGGGGGCCCCAGGCCTGGACACTACTCCAGATGGGGCCTCACAAGAGCTGAGTATAGGGGGACAATCACCTCCCTCTCCCTGCTGGCCACTCCTCCTTTAATGAAGACCTTTAATGAAGACCAGTTGGCCTTCCAGGTGCACACTGCTGGCCCATGTCCAGCTTCTTTTCTATCAGGACCCCCAAGTCCTTCTCTACGAGGCTGCTCTCAAGGAGTCTTTTTTTCCCAGTCTGTATAAATACCTGGGATTGCCCTGGCACAAGTGCAACACCTTGCACTTGACCTTGCTGAGCCTTGTTAGATTCACATAGGCCCACATCTCCAGCCTATCTGGGTCCCTCTGGATGACTTCCTTTCCCTCCAGTGTACTGACCATATTGCTCAACTTGGTGTCATCTGCAAACTTGCTGAGAGTGCCCTCAATTTCATCATTTGTTCCACTCATAAAGATGTTGAAGAGCATCAGTCCCAAGACTGACCCAAGAGGGACACCACTGGTGACCAGCCTCCACTCAGACACAGAACCGTTAATCACAACCCTTTGGCTGCAACCAGCCAACCAGTTCTTAATCCATCAAACAGCTCATCCTTCAAACCCATACCTCTCCAATTTAGACAGAAGGATACAGTGAGGGACCGTGTCTGGCAGAAGTCCAGATAGATTATATCCATCCTACTTCCCCTGTTCACTGATGCTATCACTCCATCATAGAAAGATTGGTCAAGAATGATCTGCCTTTGCAGAAGCCATGCTGGCTGCCTCAGATCACCTCTTCATCTCATATGTGCCCTGACAGCTTCTAGGAGGATCTGCTCCATGATCTTCCTATGTATAATGTTCTTCCTTACTGTAATAAGTTTAAGACAGTGTATTTTCTCATTCAAGACAATGATATTCTACCTCATTTCCTCTGACAAACCCATGATTGGATAAAGTGATATACTAGTGCAAGAAATTCAGGGTGACATGAATATTTCAGTAAATTTTGTTCAATAGTCTTCAGTCTCTCTACAATGGTTCTGAGTCAGAGGTTTTTTGTTTGCTTGTTTGTTTGTTTTTTGTCTGTTTGTTTTGTTTTTTTCTGATTGTGAGGTTGGCATTGCAGGTTTCTGAGAAGGAAAAAATGTCATTTTTAGTTTAAGTAGTTTAGGACATCACTTTAAGTGAGTTGGACTTGAAATTTAGTAGACATCCTATCTTCTGTTTGCCAAGGGCAATATTTTAGCAATCTAGATGGCTGCCACCAGTCATGAACTATACAGAAATATAATGATGATCTAATCATATGTTTGACTGCATTCTGATCTCCTTTTTTTTCTGCCAGGGCTTTAATCTCTGAATGATGATCAAGGTGGCAAATATACTACTTATGCCAATCCTCTAAATGGATTTATATCTAATTTATAACCAAGATAGATTTCTGATCATACTTTAAACCTTCAACTACACTTGTGCCTTTTTGTGCTTGCTTTTGTTAATTAAGTTATAATTATTTTAAATTTAATATAATGTCTTCCAATATATCAACTAGGAAATCATTCAAACCTGGGAGTAGTAATAATTATGTAACTTCTATCAGTATGTACATAGTAATACACAGTACTGCATATCCTAAAATACCTGTCTATGTGTGCATTTGATGTATTGATAATGAAACATTTTCTGGGGGGGAAGGGAAGATTTTTAAGGCAATTTTACTGTTTGAGTCTTGTGGTAGGACACGTCAGTGTTCTTGTCTTTGATCAGGAGACCAGCTCTCCTGACAGACCCTGAGGCCACAGCTTCAAACATGGTCTCTACCAGACAGCAGGCTTGCCTCAAGAAGACTATGGTGACCCAGACGGAGGGCCTGCCCAGAAATGTGGAGGTTCAGGTCTCTGGCTGCAGGGATTGCCAGAGCCTGCTGCTGCCATGGGAGGATAGGAAGGATGACACCTGTATGAGGCGTAAGCAGGTGGACAAGTTACTCAGTCTGATGGTGGAGCTTAGGGAGGAGGTAGAGAGATTCAGAACCATCAGAGAGTGTGAGCAGGAGATTGACTGGTGTTGTAACTCTCTGCAAGAAAGGCAGATCTGCCTGGGGGTAGCGAGGCCCTGCAGAGGGATCTGGACAAGCTGGAGATCTGGGCCGAAGCCAATAGGATGAGGTTCAACAAGACCAAATGCCGGGTCCTGCACTTCGGCTACAACAATCCCGGCTGACGCTACAGGCTTGGGGTGGAGTCGCTGGAAGACTGTGTAGAGGAAATGGACCTGGGAGTATTGATTGATGCTCGGCTGAACATGAGCCGACAATGTGCCCAGGCGGCCAAGAAGGCCAATAGCATCCTGGCTTGCATCAGAAACAGTGTTGCCAACAGGAGCAGAGAGGTGACTGTTCCCTTGTACTCAGCACTTGTGAGGCCGCACCTCGAGTACTGTGTCCAGTTTTGGGCCCCTCACTGCAAAAAAGACATTGAGGCCCTGGAACACGTTCAGAGGAGGGCGACAAAGCTGGTGAGAGGTCTGGAGCACAGGCCTTATGAGGAGCAGCTGAAGGAGCTGGGAATGTTCAGCCTGGAGAAGAGGCGGCTCAGGGAAGACCTCACTGCTCTATATAACTTTCTGAAGGGAGGTTGTAGTGAGCTGGGGGTCGGCCTCTTTTCTCGTGTCACTAGTGATAGGACCAGAGGGAATGGTTTCAAGCTATGGCAGGGGAGATTCAGGCTGGACATTAGGAAGTATTGCTTCTCAGAAAGGGTGGTCAGGCACTGGAATGGACTGCCCAGGGAGGTAGTGGAGTCACCGACCCTGGGGGTGTTCAAGGAAAGACTGGACGTTGTGTTGAGGGACATGGTTTAGTGAAAGCTATTAGTAATAGGTGAACAGTTGGACTGGATGATCTTTTGGGTCTCTTCCAACCTTGGTGATTCTATGATTCTATGATTCTATAATTATACAATTATATTAATAATAGATTAATGTGTGATCAAAAATGTTTTCCAAAATCATCTTTTACTCAAAGGAAAAATTAAAAGAAATAGCATTTAAGAGAGTTTTGACTCTTGCAGCTGCTTTAACAGAGTTTAATTCAGTTTTTGATGTATCTTTCCATATTTTTAAGTGATGATTTAGTCTGAAGCTGTATGAATAGATATGAAATTACTGACACTGAATTTTATCTGCCAGTCATTGTTAGATATGGCTGTCCTAACCAAATCTGAGTCATTTCCTGGGTCATATTTAGGTGAAGGGCCAAAGATGGGGAAAGGAAGAGATCAAGGCGGATCAGTGAGGAACAAGTACAGAAAAACAGAGGGAGAAAAAACATACTCCTTCTCTTCCATGAGGTTCCCTGTCTCTCCTAAGTGGGTATGAATACTCATGAACTTCAGGCTGGACGAGTCAGCTAGTAAAAGATGTCTGAGCACAGGCTGTTGGAGGGGGGAAATGAAATATATGTGTGTAAGGGGACATGAAAGTAAAAGTGGTGAGGGGCTCAGATACTAGACAAACTGAGAGCTGAAGACCAGCTACTGTAGACAGTCATGTGTACTGTGCATATGCAAGTGGATTTATGTGAGTACACTTCAGTCCTGACCATCTAGAGAGCAGGAAGAGAGCCAAAGAATTTTTACTCTTTTCTGTTAATATGGGTGCCTATAAGTTGACTTATGTAATCACCTGTGATACTGTAGTACACATATGTGTGTGAGTGAAATTGTGTTTATAAGTTGAGATGATGTGGTCAACTTTGCTGTTGGGTGGACCTGCAGATGTTGAATTACAATGGTTGCATTATTTCACCAAGGGCAGGAGAACATCCCTGAGCCACCAAATGGACAACAGTCGGCAATCCCTAAGACTTAGCAACTATGTTATCTTCTTTATAATAATCATTATACACACAATATAAGGTTTCACTAAAAGGACACAAACTGTTTTGCTACAGTTCAAAGATAAAGACTTTCCTACTTTTATGTTACATATTAATTAAAAAAACAAAACAAAAAAAAAACAAACAAACAAAAAAAAAAACACTTTGGTGTTGTTTCAGGTTTATTTTAGGTGTCTCAAAAATAGAGGTAACTGGTTAAGCAGTCAGTGATTACCTGCAGAGATTAGAAGAGTATATACACAAGATAACAAAATGAGAGCTAGCCAGAAAAATGCAAATCAGCCAAAGAGTGATAACAAAGAGTTATGTGGAAGGAAAGAGAGTCCAGAAAATTATCTATGGATAGTGAAAAACATAGCATACTTATTCAAGCAGCTGTAGCAGACTATAAGACATCAGACTAAAAAGCCTTAGGAACTTTGAGCTGCAAATTAGAAACTGGACAACAGTTGAAGTAACCATTGGAATAAAAAAGAGAAAACTGAGAAAAACAGATAATGTACAAGATTGAGCATTGTGATACACAAAATATTTCCAACAAATTGAATTAAATTCATAGGACAACTCAGAAAGCAAAAAGAATGATGTCTACCAATCAGCCCAATATGATCTTTCAGTTAATAGTTATTGAGAACAGAAAATTGTCCATAACTGTACTATTTAAGATCCAATTCCCATAAACCTTTTCCTCTCTGAGAAAATGTGTTCATCAAATACAGGGAAAAAAGGCGATTATGATAAAGTTTAACAGTTTTATCAGAAAAACACATTGTCTCATTTACAGGTCACTCCATTCACAAAGAGGAAGTTTTCATATCTTGTCATAATTTTAAACCATTATGATACTCATTTATCAGCAGGATTCACTGTCACCAAAATTGCTTCTATGCATATAAGAATTTTACCATATGCATAACAGATGGAAATGATTGGAAATATATTTCTATTCCAAAGCATCATAGGGAATTCCTATATGCAATATGTCTTTTTATGCAATATTTTTCATATAAACATGTAATGAATAAATTCCTTTGTTTCATAAAACCATTAAATTTTAAATTGCAAGACTGGAAATCACCAAAGTAATTATACAAATTGCAGCACTTTATAATACATATTCATCACCATGTTTTAAGCTACATTCAAGTCATATTTCCATTGAGAAAAGTAACATACAAAGGGCTAGTGTGGTATCTTTATTCTAAAGAAAGTCCTAGACTCATCTGTAAAGTGTATTTCATTTCTTAAGGAACAAATATTATACACAGAAAAATAGTTATGCTTAAATTCATCTAACATCTTTGATGAGATTCAAAATTATTTGAGCTAGATTTTTATAAGAAATTAAGTTTCAGGCCTTTAGCATCATTTTGCTAACAGTATAGCCTTTTGGGGGAGAACCGTGTGCCCCGGTGGCGCAGCGGTAGAATTCCCGTTTGCAACACCAGGGGGCCCGGGTTCGAATCCCCCCTGTGGAGCAGGGGGTAGAAGTGCTGCTCTGCTACACAGAGGGCTCGAATCCCGGGAGTTGGACTCGATGATCTCTAAGGTCCCTTCCAACTCGCACGATACTATGATACTATGATATGATATGATACTATGAACAGGGCAGAAAAGAAGAAGGGAGAGATAAAGATAAAGATTTTCTCCATCACTGTGTTACACTTAATTTGCTACTACTCTTCGCTCACGCAGTCACTCACAGTTTTTATTTAGTTGTATAATCTACAATAATTCCCAACAAGAGTTTTGATAACCTGGGACTTATATGACATCTTGCATACTCCAATCTGTTCAAGATGTCTTGGGATAGATAGAAAATACTATACTTCTGAGGTCTGTTAGTCATATACAGTGAGTAATAAATCTCACTATTTATTGATTTCTAGATTTGCCTATTGCTCATAGTCTCAAATATTTCATAAAATTATGTCATAGACTAGAAATGTTGCAGGTATTTAGTTTTCCAATTGTAAAGGAAAGTAAAAGGTCAAGTGAGAATCAAATGGACATATAGATGCTAATCTGAAACTCATGGGAGAGCAAAGACTATGCCAAATACAAAAAGCTCCCATTACCTCATGGATGACCATTAGGAATCCCTGGACAAGCTCTGGAGAGAGTCATCCTAGATCTTTTAAGACATAAGAAAGAGGAAACTAGAGTATGCAGTCTTGAAACCTTTGAGCAGAATGCCAGTTGGATCAGGTAAAATGTAGAATAGAATATTTAGGTGATAGGACTGCGAGCAGCAGAAGGGAAACAAAGAGAAGTATGGGATCTGGCTATGTGCAGCCATGATCAGTCCACATACTGATCTGACTTAACCCTGAAATTCATCCTCACAGCCCATCCTGTCTCCTTGTTAAATCCCACTGCAGCTGCCTGTAATAGGGTCCCAACTGCTGGATGGCATGAGTGGGGAAGGGGCTGCCATCAGGAAGGGGTGAGGAGTCGCGGAATGGAGTCTCAGTTACTTCCCCTGGGAAAGAACTGACAAGTACTTGTTTGCTGGCAAGCATGAGGTAGGACCAACTGATGAGCCTGGGAACTGCAGCGGTGATGAGTGGGACCAGGATTGGCTGGTTTGCAGCATCCATTAGCAGAAAATGTGACCATCGTAAAATGTGACCTCTCAAAAATACCTTTATAAATGATTGTTTGGAGAAGTGGGAACACAAAACACGGTTAATGTAAAGTAGTCCGTGTTAAACCCTTTAATTCTGGCACTTTCAGGAAAGTTTAGACTTTTCTGTTTCTGAGATCGTTTATTACAAGACAAGATTACATGTGATGCATATTCTAGAAGTATTTAGCAGTTGCTGATTTCATATGCTCAAACACATTTCTAATTTTAATATTCTGTTTCCTCATGTACCTTCAGGTATTTCAAAGTCAACAACCAGCTCTATCTTTTCCAAAAGTTCTTTCACCCAGGATATTATGCTAACATCATTCTACTTTTATACTTTAGCCTTTCACAGAATAATTGATTTTGTTTTTTAACCATAGCAATCAAAACAGGAGCCAAGGAACTGCTCAGGTTTTTTTGAGAACCAGCAGGGATTGGCATTTTACACATTTGCCAAATGCTCTGGCAGCAATTACATCCCAATCTTGCATTGTTTGAGTGAATCGCTCAAATTGTCTGACTGAGCCTTGCCTCACATGAATTTGTTTAGCATCCTTACGCTCTGAAGAGCAGTCTGTTTGCCAATAATTTTGAATTGTTTCAAAAAGAATTATGAAATTACAGTAATTTTTACTACTGTGGTGTCAGAGAATCTTCATCTTGAATAATAAATTACTCATGTTAAGTGCTACACAAGTTTAACAGAAAAAGATAGTCCTTGCCTCGATGAGACTAGAATACTAGTATAAAACAGTGACACAACAAATTGATGCAGACTGATAAAGAAAAGCAAGTAAATATAATTGATCAAATCTTAGAGTCATAGAATCATAGAATTGCTTGGAAAAGACCTTAAAGATCAGTGAGTCCAGCCACAACCTGACCATACTACCCTAACTAAAAATCTACTGCTAAATCATGTCCCTGAGTACCACATCCAAATGGTTTTAAAAAACGCATTCAGAGATGGCTTAAATGGTGACTCAGTCGCCTCCATAGGGAGGCTATTCCATTGCTTAACAACCCTTTCTTCAAAGAAGTATTTCCTAATATCCAACCTAAACTTACCCTGGTGCAATTGAAGGTCATTTCCCCTTTTCCTGTCACCTGCCACCAGTGAGGAGAGACTGTAAGCACCTTTCAGATATTGGAAGAGAGCAATAAAGTTTCCCCTCAGCCTCCTTTTCCCTAGACTAAGCAGTCCCAGTTCCTTCAGCCTCTCCTCATAGGGTGTATTCTCCAAGCCCTTCACAAGCCTTGTTGCCCTTGTTGGAACTGTTCCAGCACTTCATCTTTCTTTCTGTACTGAGGTACCCAAAACTGAACACAGTGCTCGAGGAGAGGTCTCACCAATGCTGAGAACAGGGGCAAGATTTCTTTCCTAGTCCTGCTCACCACACCATTCCTGACACAAACCAGGATGCCATTGGCCTTCTTGGCCACCTGGGCAAACTGCTGGCTCATATTCAGCCGACTATGTGCCTTATTAACCCAATCTTATTACACCAGCCACCAGTTAGTTTTCAAGTTTAAGGGGCACCATAGCAGCATAGGATTATTTAATTCCAGTAAAATACAGGAGGCTGTATCGAATGAATGTGTCTTCAGAATATAGCTGATTTTTAGTACACACTTCAGTGTCTCTGCATCTCAAGTAACACTAAATAAAACTTTAGTGATCTAATGAATCCTTCCTTAGTGCATTCATCATTTTATGCAAAAAGCACTTTCAAAAAGGATTTCTTCCCAGCACAAATCCAAGAGCAAAGCTGCAGTTTTAATTCTTTCTGCTACTTCCTACACTGACATACATTTCTCAAAAGAAACATAACAGAAAACATGAAAATGTACATATCCCTGTATGATCTATTTCATTTACTGCTTCATGCAGACCAAGTCGCTCTTCATTATTCCCTTATTTCTCTACAATCTACTCTTTCTGCAGTCATGCACAATTTCCTTGATTCCCATAAGAACATATGAACATATACATCACTAGCACAGAATACAAGTTTTTAAACCAGATATGCTTGACATCTTAGTTAAGCAGATAACCTCCTGTAGCTGAATTCAAAGCCCAGTGGTTTGTCTCTGCTTTCTGAATTTATCTCAGAAATGAAGCAAGATGGATGTATTGATATCCTGACTCTGGAGCAGAAGAGATAATCTAACTTGTATGGAAAGGCTTAACTTCGTGTCAATAAAATTATCAAAAGCATGTAAAATACTACTATTGTACTGAAGAACAGGAAAGGCTGGAATATTAAAGTCATACAAGTATCTTTCAGAGACCTTTCATTTTATTTTGTTTATTTTATTTTTAATTCTACTTGTCTTCATATGCTTCAGACCTTTCAAAGACAGCAGGAATCACTAAAATCTTCTTATTTTTCAAAATTTTTGCAATTATATACACATTTTTTAGAACTGGAAGAAGATCTTGGCGTGATCATTTCTTAATAACTGTTGAGAAACTTCAGAATGATTAATATAGATATCTAGTTTTTAACATCCCAGGTTACAGGCAACGAATCCAAACACTGTTTTTCTGTTTAGTTTCAAAGGAGTGCTTAACAGTTCCATCATTTAATATTTTATCTTAAATTATTAGTTAACAATTCCAATTTCTCTAGTGATTGCATTATTCATTGCCATGAACTCTATTCTTTTTATCATTTTATTATTCAGAAATATTAACTTGTAGTAGACAAAGGATGTAATTTTTCTACTGCCATTGAAAATTATAATATAATTGAGGATATGTTATGCAATGTAGTATAATATAATGTAATTTAGTGTGACCTATAACATAGTGCAATGTATAATATATGATAGGATAGGATAAATCACAAACACGTTATTCTATGGAGTAAACTGTCCTTTAAACTTCCTAAAATATTATCTGCTCATCCACTAACTCAAGAGACAAGTTGCTGCTTTCCTTACAAATCTCAAAATTAATCTCTCTAAAACTATTTCACTTCATAAACCCAAAGGTTTATAAGTTTAGAATTTGTTTACATTTACCTCTGTAAATATAATTAAAATGTTAATGAAATTTCAGTCTATCTGTCAGAGAAAGAAACACTGATTTAATTCTTATGGAACACACTATAGGCTGCTTATCTTTCTTTCTAGTAGTAAAACAGAGCGTAAGTATTTGGAAGTTGAAATACTGGTGAATTTATCCACTCACTAAACCTCAAACAATTCCTGATGTGCATCTTAATAAGCTTTTCTATACACCGTTTTATTTTTTCCTCTTTTTCTTAAAAAATCAGATTTTATATGTACAGCAAAAATACTACTTAGAAGCATTAGTATTAATAACAAAGTACGTAAGAAAATAAATGTGCATCACGAGACATTTTTATCTATTTATTTTTTCTTTAACACTACAACCTGATAAAGAATTTACAATAGTACTCATTTTGTCTCTGGTTTCTTAGTTGATTTTCTACTCTTTCCAGGTTTGTTTGTTTGTTTGTTTGTTTCTGTTTTCTGGTTTTGTTGTGGGTAGTTTTCCTGTTTGTTTGTTTTTTCTTTTTTTCTTTTTCTTTTTTATTCTTTCTTTTTTTTTTTTTTTGTTGCTGCTCTTTTCCTGCTTTGGATTCAAGATAACCAAGCTGATGATCTCCTGATCTCCTATTTGTATCTTTTCTGCTTACCACACAACTACATTTAAAAAAGACATTAAAAAGACATATTTAATAATAATAATAATAATAAACAGCACAGGATTTACTTTTAAGAAGAAGCTTACCAGGCAAAACAGAGGACAATAGTGGAGATGTAGGAGTTAAAAAAATAAATCAGGTCATCAGACACTGGGAATTACTGTAGATCTCAAAGCAATCTCCCATCTTAAAGAAAGGAAAGTTAAGTGTAATGTTAAAACTCCAGAATCATGAAAAATTCAATATACAGTGAAAAAAAAATGTTGATCAAAATAAGGTGTATTGTTGTTGTTTCGCCTTGCTTTCCCATGCAGCTTCATACTCTGTATCTAGTCATACTAAGAATGAAGAGTATTTTGGTAAGGATCTTATGCTTATTATTCCCCTACTTCCAATTTTCTTTAAATCTGCCTCTGACCGCTCTCCTCTCTCATTACTACACACCTCCCTTGTGCACAAGTATTTTCCAAGAAAAATATCAATCAATATCCCCAGATGCCTCAATTTTCTTTCCCAGGTGAAAACGTGTGGAAGTAACTTTTTTGTATACTTGGGTTCAGAACTGGAAATATTATCGGTGTTAGAATTGTCTTTCAGTATTTCTAGGAGACATACTGACCAAATATTTTGCCTCTGCACAATTTTTGTAGCAATAATAATCTAACATATCACAGTGATAAAGAACAAACTGAAATTAGAGGACTCATGGCAGAAATTCTTTTCTAAAAATGCATTTTTAATGTAATTTCTGAAAGGAAGATATGACTATCTGATGATTCTGGTGCTTAAGCAGTTAATATTTGTGACAATAGAACATAATTTACACATGACTGTTTTGACCTATGGATCATGCAGTCTAATTGTGATTCACTGCCTACTCATTTTTCACTGTAAAACTTGGGTACATAGATGAAAACAAATACTGTCTTTGTAAGCACACATAATCCCTTCTATGTAAATGTTATTCAGTACACCTACTATTCTTAGCTTATTTCTTTAGAGAAGTGTGCTAGAACAAAAATGTGTGGATTGCTTTGACAGAATGGATTTGAAAATCTTCACATTTATTTCTGACACTCTAGGTATAACTGAGATCACACACACACACACACACACACACACACAAAGTTGCTTTTTGTGTTTGTTTTTTTTCACCATTATTGTTTTAATATGTATATTCCAGCATTCCACATTCTTTTTCTCCATCTTGTGAGTGGCAAAAGAAACGAAGGAAAAGCTCTTCCACCAGTTATTGTCATCAGAAACTTCCTAGGGTCTCTGGGCAATTTTTCCATAAATATAGCAGTCAAATGTTCAAGGCATAATTGTGCAAGTTATTTTGATGTATGTTTAGAAGACAGGATAAACCCAATACTCTAGCTAGGTGTTTCAGAGCAGATGATATATTTATGATGGGCCCAACAGTGCTGGTTACTATTCCTTTAGTTCTACGAGAGATCTTGCCATATCTCAAACAACTTCTTCTTTAAGATATGAAAAGATGTGGATGTTCTGCTTTTTTCTTAAAGCCATTTTACAGCAACTGGCCAAGACTTGGCATACTTCTTCATTACTTATTTAGTAACTCTCTCTGCACAACAGGGAAGATTAGAAAATATTTACACCCAATCAAATGTGAATTGTAAACAAAAGAAATGGAAATGGAAATAAATGGAAATGGAAATGGAAATAATGAAATGGAAATGGAAATGGAAATGGAAATGGAAATGGAAATGGAAATAATGAAATGGAAATGGAAATGGAAAAATCCCTTTTCAGAGGAGAAATGATTCCTGAAGCCCTCTTCAGAAATCACCTCATATTCTCACATTTTCCTTTCCAATGATTAAAGACTGTAAATCCTTAGCCAAGAATATCAGAACTCCAAATTATTAAATCAAATATGTTGTCCAAGAGCAGTCAACAACCACCTTTATTGCTTGCTCTGTTGCTTCAAAGAACAGTATAAAAACTGTATATGGATCATTGTAGTATATGCCTTGTTTAAGTAGTCCTTATCCACAACTTCTTCTATGGCAGATTGTTAAATTTTTATTTGTTTCAATAAAGATATAATTCCCTATATATATACCCATATATAGGGAGAGAACATGGGAGAAAAAGATATTATATGACTGAATACTGTTGTCATTTTATTTTATTTTTTTCAGAGTAATGCAGATTCAGGCATTTTTAATTCTTTTTTGATTAATTTGACAGAAGAAGATGGAACACCTGTATTCTGAAATATTTGGTAACTTGTAAATGTTCAGATCTGCTTTTTCCAGCAGTAGGGATGACTAATTCTTCCTAAAAATTTAGATTTTTGTTTTCTTATCCTCCTTCTATTTTCTTATGAAGAGATGATAAGTCACCATTTATAATGTGATGAATGCTTATTCTCTAAGACTGCGTGTTTTTGGGTCAGGAAATTATACCTGGTTATTAGATTAAACATTTTGCGTACTCTTTTTTCATTCAGCAGATTCCGAGTCTTAAAACATATCATTCCACACTACTAAAACATTACAACAACAAAATAATTATCAATACAATAACTGTATGATGCCAAAAGAAGATAATTAGACTGATCTGCTCTTATTGTTCTGTTTATTTTTAGCAACATAATGGTGCTTATGGTCATACTTACAGTTCAGATAATCAAAAGATTTAGCTGCTTGTAGTGTATGTCCATTCAGATACAGAATGAAATTATTATTTGCTAGAAAAATTTCTGTTTAATTAAACATGTTCAGTAGTTAATGATTAGTTTCTGAAGGGCTAACCTTCGAGGAAATTCATTATCCACTGCTTCCAATCTTTGCTTTTAGCTACCTCCAGGAATCATGTGTCCTTCAACTTTAGCTTCTCTGTATTTTCTCCAGTATCCATTCTGTAGTAACACATTATATCTCTTTTTCTCCTTATGTTACCTACCTTCTGTTCCTTTTGTACATCTGAAAAGTGATGGCTCTTTAGAAAAATTGCCAAATTCTCTGGAGAACCATACAGCTACTTCTCTATAAACAAGTACAAAAAAAGGTGGTGTATGTTTTGTGTTTGTCTCCTCAGAACCAAATCTGTACTACATATTGTGTTTTTTGAAAAATTGTCGTCCATCATGTTTTTAGTGTTGGTATCATCTGCATTTGTTTCAAGTTATTTTGTTGTTTTTGTTAGGTTTTTTTGTTGTTGTTGTTGTTGTTGGTTTTGTTGGCTTGTTTATGTTAATACTTACTGGCCTGGGAAATGAGCCTCAAATATGAATTTAAAAAACTACATTTAAATAGTCTGTGAGCCTTCTTGCATTTACTGTGATTTTTATCCTTTATACTTGATTATCACTCACAGATTTATTATTTCACTCAGCTTTGAATCATTTGCTTGTGATGGTGTCATTTTAGTTTTCCTTTCTATGTCTTACTACACGCATGTGATTTATGCTTAACTTGCTCTGATAACAAAAAAGGATCATCTTCAAACAGCAAGGATTACTTTTTTTTTTTCTTTTTGTTTTGAAAAAGTGATGTCATGACTGCCTCAGAGCATCCCCTTAAGAAACAAACAAACCTTGATGGTGCTCTGAAGGTTACCAATACCTTGGATCTAGGGTGGTGGCATCCACAACCTGTTCCAACAGCTCCAGAGGAGGGCCATGAAGATGATCAGTGGGCTGGAGCACCTGCCCTACAGGGATAGGCAGAGACAGCTGAAGCTCTTCAGCCTGGAGTAGGGAAGACTCTGAGGAGCCTTCCAGTACCTAAAGGGAGCCTACAGAAAATCTGGAATGGAATTTTTTATAAGGGCATGTAGGAACAGGATGATGGGAAATCACTTTAACCCGGAAGAGGATAAATTTAGGCTGGATATCAAGAAGAAATTCTTTACTGCGAAGGTGGTGATACACAGGAACAAGCTGCCCAGTGACATTGTGGGTGCCATCTCCCTGGAGGCCAGACTGGATGGGGCTTTGAGCAACCTGATCTAGTGGGAAGTGTGCCTGCCTTAACCCGGGGAGCTGGAACTAGGTGATCTTAATGGTCCCTTTCAATCCAAACCATACTATGATTCTATTATTAAAAGTTATGATATTCACAGCACTTCTTATCTTTAATGCCAAGTGTTAATAATAATTTATAGTTAAGTAATAATTGTTAATAATAAATTATGAATAATCCTTACACATCCAAGGTATCAATGTCCTTTTAATGTGGCATAAATGTTAGTGTGTTTCTGAAGGGTGTACTCTGTGTGCTCAGTCATGACATCATTTTTTCAAAACTTACCATGATTGCACCTATGGGAGTAAAGTGAAGATCCAAAGAAAACTGAAATACCTTTCTCAAAGAACAAGGGGAAAAGAGAAAGCCTTATAGCCAAAATTGATGAAATTAACCTTTTCTAAATTAAATTTGTTTTGTCTATTACATATATCTATAGCGAATATTTACTGAAAATCTAAAATGAAATAGTAAAAATTGTGATAGTGTGATTTAAAAGTAGTATGAATGCATTTTTCACCTTTCCATCTGAGCAGATTATTCTAGCTGAGCTAGAAGTAGATCACAAGCTGTGAAATGACTGCCTGGGAAATATCTGAATTCAGTACACAGTTTTACTTTCTAAAACACTGAGACCCACGTCTAGGAATTCATGTTGCACTAAAATGAAATGGCCTAATAATTTTTTCCCAAAGGTTTCCCCAATCTATGCATTATTAAATCTCACTTTCCAAATGCTAATAAATTGCAGCCTTCAGGTATTACATATTAGATTAGGTACTGTAGTTTGAAGGATGGCACACAGATAGATGATTTGTCTGCTTATATTCAGAAACAAAACAAAGCTTAATATGAACCTTTTTACTCAAATCTGAACATATATAACTTAGCTTATGTATTCCATTTACACAGGGGAAAAAAAAAAAAAAAAGAGGAGAGAGAGAGAGAAGGAAACAAACAAACAAACAAACAAAAAACACCAAAAAAACCCACATCCTCTACTCCCTTTTTTTTTTTTTTTTTTTTTTTTTTTTTTTTTTTCTTTCAAAACTTTCAGGTATTCTTCTGCACCATCATCTTTTTTACAGGTTCCTAGAAATGAATTTTGTGCTGTCCTATAATATATGGATGAGGACAAATCAAAATTCAGCCCTACCAACCAACTGTATCTTGGAAGATCTATTTTTATGAAGAAGTGGAAACAAGGACATGTCACCTGGGAAGAATACAGAATACAGGGATGCTGTCCAGGCAGAGATGGGATTAGGAAAACCAGGGCACAGATAGAAGTTTAACTTGGCAAGGGATGTTAAAAACAACTAGAAGGGATTCTAGAAGTCCATTTGTCAGAAGAGACAGGTCAAGGAGAGCAGCTCTTCTGATAAATGAGAAGAAAAGTATTGTCTTCACAGAACCACAGAATCACAGAATTTTTCAGGTCGGAAAAGACCTAGAAGATCATCTAGTCCAACCATTACCAATACTTCCCAGCTAAACCGTATTCCTCAACGCAACATCCAAACGTTTCTTGAACACTTCCATGGTTGGTGACTCTACCACCTCTCTGGGCAGTGCATTCCAATGCCTGACTACCCTTTCTGAGAAGTAATACTTCCTAATGTCCAGCCTGAACCTCCCCTGTCGCAGCTTGAAACCATTCCCTCTAGTTCTATCACTGTCTACACGAGAGAAAAGGCCAACCCCCAGCTCACCACAACCTCCCTTCAGGAAGTTATAGAGAGCTATAAGGTCTCCTCTGAGCCTCCTCTTCTCCAGGCTGAACAATCCCAGTTCCCTCAGCCGCTCCTCATAAGGCCTGAGCTCCAGACCCCTCACCAGCTTCGTAGCCCTCCTCTGAACATATACTGAGGAAACTGAGGTCTTTGATGTGTTTCTTGCTTCATAATTCAATGGAAGGCAGAATCCTCATACTTCCCACATCTCTGAACCTCACATCTCTGAACCTCTAAACAGGAACCAGCAGAGCAAATTCACCCCCACTGTAAGAGCAGAGCAAGTCTGAGACTGCCCTGTGAGACTGAATTAATACAAGTCTAAGGGGCTTACATGCATCCCAGGATCCTAATTGAACTGGCTAACACAGTCTCCATCATATATGAAAAGTTGTGTTCAACTGCCAGTTGAAGTTCTCTGTGACTGGAAAAAGGGAAACATCACTTCCATTTAAGAGAAAGTGAGGAAGAAGGGCCCGGGGAACTACAGGCCAGTGAGTCTCACTCCTGTGCCTGGGAAGATCATGGAACAGATCAGCCTCGAAGAGATGTTCAAGCATCAAGTGCCTGATTGATCTGGTGGTCTTCTGTGAAGGGGCTACAGCATCAGTGGACGAAGGGAAGACAACTGATGTCATCTACCTAGACTTCTGCGAGGTCCCTACACTGCATCCTTATCTCTAAGTTGAAGAGATACAGATTCAAACGGTAGACTACTTGGTGGATGAGGAAGTGGTTGGAAGGTTGCAGCCATAGGGTTGTTGTCAGTGGCTCTATTCCAGTTGGTGGCCAGAGATCAGTGGTGTCCCCCAGGGGTCTGTCTTGGGTCCAGTGCTATCTTTATCAGCAACAGAGATAATGGGACTGAGTGCAGAGATCAAATGATGACAGTAAACGCAGATAAATTAGGTGTAAGGAGATAAGAAAATGCATGCAGTGATATAGAATATTTTGGATTCTTTTGTTAGAATCAATGAAAGATTTGTTCAAAAATACATACTAAGAAGAAAAAAATTCAAAAGAAATTTTGATAGTGATGACCATGCTGATTTAGGTGAGTCAAAAGATCTATGAATAAAAAAGGAAAACTTTATATTTTGTGCAATTTTCAGCTTTTATATAGGACTGTGTGTTGTATTTGGTGCTAGCATGCTGTGGAACTAAATAAAAGAACTGTGATAAAAATGAGGTCACTGTATGTATACCTAAGTGCAAATCTTTGTATAATGGCTACAGCAATATATCATTATCATTTTAGACATACTGAATTCCCTAAATAAATTAGAAATTATAGTGCAATTGGCTGTTCTGTCTTTAGAAAGATATTAGTCTGACTCTTTAATAAAATCTGCAAAAGTTGCATATTGCAGGAGCATTCTAAGCATCCTGTTGTGATTTTAAAAAGAAAAAAAAAAGTTATAATTTATATAACAAAGCTGCTAGAAACCATAAAAAACACTATTTATTCTTGTAACAGTGCAACAAATTGGTGTATTGATTTATCTAAAAACAAATAAAAAAAATTACTCTTTATCTCAGGCAGCTGCATAATTTGGATACTTCTTTTCCTATTTTAGACGCAAGTAATCAGTGTAACTTTCCCTTTTCAGAATTTCTTAAAAAAATTATTTTATAGATGACCTCTGAAAAAGAGGGTAATATAAAACACTATTATTTGCCACACAGTTCATTGACATATACACTCCTACCAAACCATAATTTAAGAGAACAAAAAAAATTATAGGGAAAGTATTTATAAGACACTCATGGCAACTGGATAACAGCTTCCACCTGTGCATCTGAAAAATTTCTTTCAATCCATTTTTCACTTCAGTCAGTGATGCAGCTGTATTTTTTTTTTTTTTTTTTATTTCTGATACTAGGAATGAAATTTTATGTTAGACAGGTATGTGCCCTAATGGCCCTAATCATGCAGCCTCTTATCAGTGGCTGATGTAATGACCTGTCACATGGTGATTGTGTCTGATTCAGAGCTACAGGAAGGATTTGCTTCCACTTGCAGCTCAGAATTGTCACAGAACGGCTGCTTTTCTAAGATCCCTATTACACGCTGAGTTCAAAAGGCTCATGAATCCTGCTTATGATTTTCTGTCCCCTGTGATTACCTACAAGATCTGGCTAATGAGATTTTATTGTTGCAAGTGAGATTCGACTCTGTACATCGTGAATACACATAAAACCTGGATTTCTTCCAAAGCTTAATTTAGTTGATGGAAGATTTTCAGTTTATTACAGTCAGCCTTGGACAAGGCTTTTTCCTGTGCTAGAAGTCCTGTTAAAGAAAACACTGAAACTCAGAACCTTCCAAGAGATTCCATACCTTCATTGCCACTGTCAGCTACTAATCTTCACTGAAGTTTGAAACAGATGGAAGACAAGCAGTGAGAATTTTAATCCAAAGAAGGAATGGACAGTGACTGATTATAGGAGTTGGATTAAACTTGAAGACTTATGTTAAGAACAAATCTGCAATATTTTTTAAGGAAAACGTGATCAAAGTCAGCTTCTGAATCTCTCTGTTTTTGGACCTTATGAGATCTTAAAGTCAGCTTCTGAAGCTCTCTGGCTTTGGACCTTATGAGGTCTCTGTAAGAGATTATTCTTTTATACCATTCTCTCTAAGCTTGCTGAAGGACACAGACGAACAAGTCTCAAGCAAGTCCTGGTCACGGGTTGAGAAATCCTTTGCCTGTGGGACACAGATGGACAAGGCCAGGGGCAATGAGAGAGAGAGAAGATGCAGATGAATGGCCATGAAGTGGTCTTTTGTGTGGGCTTATCTCAAGGAAGATGTCCATCTCAGGGGGTGCACCCAGGGATGTCACGTAGGCAGGAAAAAAAGAGGAAAAAAGAGGAATCAGCAACCATGCAGTAAAGTTTCTGACATCAGATTCCTCACAACTTGACACCTGCATGCTGGAGAAGTTGCCTGCATGCTGAAGAACAAGAAAGGTTTCTGCCATCAGATTCCTTACAATGCAATGCTTGTGTGCTGAAGAACAAGAAGGTGTCTGCTATCAGATCCCTCACTACAAACGTTCTGCTCACTGACGGGTTCTCCTGGACCTGCTACGTGAATCCTGCTGCCGGCTCCTGGACTCACCCTGAGGCTCCTTCTTGCTACCCACTTGCTGCCCAAGGCCAGCAACACTGCTGCTGCTCTCCTCCTCTGTGCTTTTGTCTCAGACCATCAGAATGTCTTGCAACGGGACCACTGATGGATCCTGGTGATGACTATCCCCACTTTACACAATTCTTGCCTCTTTCTATCTTTTCTATTGCATGCCTCCCCTTCCCCATCACCCTAAATCGTCCGTCCTTCCTTTCTCCATCTCCCTGATTAAGATTTGTTGTTCCTTAATCTCACGCCAGGTATACATATATCAAAGAACCTTGCCTCCCTCCTATAAATTAGAGTGAGACATTCTCAAAATCTCCTTCTTTCCCAGGTGTATGCTGGGAGGGCTTTGTATATTTTCATTTTTTAATGACTGGTTGTCTGCTTCTTTTAACCTTACTGAGTAATTTAAGTCTTAGTACTTTGACTAAAAAGTTACTTCAAAGTCTTCTACTGATTAAAGGTACTGGTGTACTTCAAGAGCCACATTTTACAAAAATGAAAAGAAAATCCTATTTAATTATAGTGAAAACAGTTGAACAGGTCAAGTAACAGATTTCATGATATTTAGAACAGAATATAAGACGCATTTTTCAGAGTACAGAAGCAGCAGCAACAGGAGAAATTCAGAATAGGAATACATACTAAGGAGGGAAAAAAAGAAGAAAACACATTTCAATAGCACATTTCAATAATATTTCAGAGAGGAAGGATAAATACATTTCAGTTGTTCAATCATTTTTTAAATTAAAGTTCTTTTTTCTAAGGCACTCCAATACAATACTGATGTTCACTGGAATAAAACTCATGTGGATAGATCTGAACTTTTCTTGAAGTCAAAATGATTGATGAGGTCTAAGACTGCATGAAGAATGGGTAAGTGGCTGTGAATGCTGTTTTATTGTCAGTGCTTGAACTTTGACTGATTTCAGTGGAAAAACAATATATATACTATTCCACATAATCACAGGAAGAGCTTTTAAGACACTTCACAAACGGTTTGTAACAATGCTTTACCACATGAATTTCAGATACTACATTAACTATTTATTGTATCCTCATGAAGATAAGTGTAATTAAGCATAGTTAAGCCATTCAAATTTACTGATAAGAAAAAAAAAAAAAAAGTCTTTATAAGAAGAAATGTCGTAACATGTACTTCAGAGATGTTAAGCATTTAATGTGCTTTATAGCAATGACCATTATGAGGACTCAAATACTTTTTACTCTGAATGCTACCTTGTGACACTGACTAAGCTGAAGGCTCTAACATTCAAAGTTAGGCCAGAGAAGAAGGCAGGATTTCTATTCCAAAGCAATACTGCCAGGCTCTATACCAGTTTGAAGACTGGAGCACATCATTGACAGTATTGGCTGGCCTGTCCTATCACATTCACCGTATAGGCTGACTTCCATCTATTTGGACCGATACAAGATGCACCACGTGGGAACCATTTTCTTAGCAATGATGCTGTGGTAGCAGCTGTGGAAAAGTGGGTCACCTCTGCTGGTGCAGATTTTTATGAGTGTGGCATGCTGGAGAAAATGCTAACAACAGTGACTACATTGAAAAATAGCGTTTTTTAGCTGAGAATTTGCTCTACCAAATAGTGCTATTGTGCTCTTTGTATTTGTTAAAGTTCCCATGGAAGTAAATGGGTAACATGCATATATCAGTACAGTGCTTCATGAAGTGAGTATTTACATCAAGTTGGGTAAACTGGAACACTAAGGTATGTTTGAAACCAACTGAACCTCCTAAATCCCACTTTGAAGAAGACTGCTATCTGCCTTTTTTTCTCGCCTCAGCAATTTTTCTTCTAGTTATCAACTAAATCTTCAGTGGAAGAAGGTATTCCTGATGAAATTTTTGCAAGATAAGTTTTAATATTTCCTTTAAAAATATTTTGGAAGATTCTTACCATTTTTATTTAATGTAACAAGCTTCTGCTGTTTAATAGCTTCAGAACCATTTTTGCTGTGAAAACATACATGGAAGAGGAAAGAAAAATACTTTGTCATTAGCAAATGCTTATAAAATATTTTTCATCCTTCAAGTTCCTTGAATAATTTTAAAAATACAGCTTTAGTCCTGGGATTATTAATAAGCCTTGAAATAATTTTTTGTAATGAGGCAAACCACACATTTAATGGTAAAGAGCACAAAGATTTATGGAACTGAGATTTACCTGTACAGCTTTATCTTCAGATCTTAACCATTTGAATTTTAGAGTAGAATAGTATAGAACTATAGAATCATAGAATCATGGAATGACTTAGGTCGGAAGGGACCTCATCAAGTCCAACTGCCTAGACATTTCAAGACTAAACATATAACATAAGGTCATTATCCAAATGCCTCTTGAACACTGATAGGTATAGAGCAGAATCATCTCTCTAGGAAACCTCTTCCAATGTCTGAACCCCCTTGTGGCAAAAGTATTTTTCCTAATGCCCAGTTTCAACCTTCCCTGGGACAACTTTTCCTGTTCTCACATTTCTTGTCATTGAGTCCTCCAGAAGTTTTAAAGATCAGTGAGGTTAGACTTCTTTTCCACACTAAACCGAAAAATTGTCCTCAGCCTCTCTTCACAGGGCGTGCCTATGAGATCTTAGTTATTTAAAACTACAGTTTGTCTAGAGAGCTTGGATTTCCTACAGTCGCTTCTCCCAGGATTTTCTACTTAGTCTATTTGGAGAACAAAACAGACATAATACGAAGACTAGAAACAGACAACACATGCTAATTTTTCACTTGTTTTCTTTTTTCCTTCTAGAAAATATCTCACATAATTTAACAGATGGAATACCAACAATGCATATCATAACAATAAGGTTATGACACTGGAAATTTTAGGAAGGTGAATATACTTTCATTTTAAAACTTCAACGAAAAAAACATAATAATGTAGCCTACATACAGTGAGATGTTTTCAATGACATGAAACAAGCATCAGATTTCTGCGCCGAATTAGTTGCAAAGAAGATGTTTCTTTTTACAGTTGTGATTTCTGTTAATTTAAGAAAAAGCTTTAAGATTTCTAAGTCTGAACAATCTGTTTTGCAATCTGTTTCATAAATAACAAAATGATTTCTAATTTGTGAAAATAAACACAGAAATGTAGCAGCATTTTTTGTCAACACTTGTTATAGTTCTATAGGAAACAGTCTGTACTGGCAGGTACCAAAACATTCTAAATGAAATGTTAGCTTCAATATTTTTTCACTTTGAAAACTGCTTACGAGATCTAACCATATCAACTTAAATGCATTATACCACTAAGTAGGGTGAATGCTTGCTCTTTCCATGTAGGTATTTTTGTATACTTTTAAACTTCCCTTTGTGATATATTATTGATCAAAAAAAGTAATAAAAAAGTACAATTTTCCTTTCTTCTATCAACCTGCAAACCAAATAAGTTATACGAATGTAAGGAAAAATAAATCAGCAGATGGCTTATTCCTTCTTACTTTGCTCTTGGATACTTTAATGATAGAAAGTAAATTTGTATAAACCTATATAATTCCTCACAGCCTTGAAGACCTCAGAACATATTTTTTCTAGTTTTGCTTTAAGACAAAAGATATTATTAACTTATTATTAACTTATTATTAGCAGGTATCTTTGAAATGCTCGTTCTGAACATTTTTAGAGCTAACAAATACTAAAATCTTATTCAGTCGGCTCTTGATAGAAATATAGTGGGACATATGGGCTTGTCTATTCTCTCCTTTAATAAAAAAAATCCAGAAGAACATTTCTTAAACTTTCAGGACTTGGGTAAAATGTTCTCTGTGAGGCTACTGACTGGTGTAAACTTGTGAAGTAAGAGACCTGTGTATAAACAATTTTTTATGGCTAAATTCTAGTAACCACTTATGACCTATGTGACTATATAATGTTAGTGAGATAGGTTTAGTTCACTCTTCCTGTGAATAACATCATGGTAGCAGTAACAAACTAAGAACTGAAACTTAGAAAAAACTCAAAAAAATCTCATAACTGACCTTAAACATATTTTTAGAGACATGGTGTGCCCCTGGTGGCGCAGTGGTATAAGGTGCTGCTTGCAACACCAGAGGCCCGGGGTTCGAATCCCCCCTGTGGCACAAGTGGTAGAAATGCTGCTCTGCTACACAGAAAGGCTCGAATCCCGGGAGTTGGACTCAATGATCTCTAAGGTCCCTTCCAACTCGCATGATACTGTGATACTGTGATACTGTGATAATAATAATAATAATAACAATAATAATACAATAATTTCACCACAGTACTACCTACAGACATAAAGTTCACAAATTGGAATGATTCTTACATATCATTATGTTGAATTTTATATGATTTTAGAAACCTCAGTTTACGTCAGCAATCAGAAAATATTAATGAAATCTTACAACATAAGTGAAACCAATTATGTTTGTTTTGTTTTTACACTTTGTTGCTGTTCAATTCAATTTTGATTTAGCAATGAAGCAGATATATCTACACTGATCAGAATTTTACAAGGCTTCCGATTTTACCTACAAAATAAGTAATACTTGTTAGTGTTCACCTTGTAATTACTGGAACCTTTGCTATCATCCATACAAACTATTTTGACCATCAGGCTTCACTGAAGGAATAAGAGGAGTAACAGAAAAGCCCCCCCCCCCCCCCCCAAAAAAAAAAATGCCTTGCATTCAGCTGGCACACCACAAATTTACAAAAGCTTAGTTTCAGGTGTTCCAAAAGTTTTCTAGCATGATTTTAGTTGTTTATACCTGCAGCAAAACTTTGGTAGAAGCAGGCCATCCACTATTATTTTCCTTAGTTAAACATAATTAATATGCTCAGCAACTAACAAGATAAAACTCATCTCAGCCGATGTATTGATTAGCTATGTAGGCCAGCATCTTTAGTCAAAAAGAACTTCTCATAATGTTAAACAACTCTCTGAAACAAAGTCTCTGTTTTAATAAAACTATTTAATAAAACAACCATTAGATAATTCACATACACAATTTGACTGAGATGGTGTTCCAGCTATGCATGGTCATCTGGAATATGACTTATCTTTCACGTGAATATCACTACTGCTGAAACATACCACCCACTGCCTCCCTGTCCTCACATTCACTGTTTGATCTCTATCAACATTTGGAAAGCATTGATGAATGTCAGTGTGTGCAATTTTTCTGCATGGGGGAACTCAGTTGCACACTTCTGTGTCATACACATTTCCAAGTCAAACATCACTTTGTCAGACTGGCCCTTGGCTGTTATTTGTCACATAGCAAAAAAATGTAATGGAACACTGTTGGGTAGGCACAACCCTTACCGCCATACCATTAGCATTAGCATCTGATGTCATGGGCCAATGTAATAAAATAGGAGGCACACTGTATCACAGAATCATGCGAGTTGGAAGAGACCTTAGAGATCATCGAGTCCAACTCCTGGGATTCGAGCCTTCTGTGTAGCAGAGCGGCACTTCTACCACTTGCGCCACAGGGGGGATTCAAACCCTGGCCTCCAGTGTTGCAAGCGGCACTTCTACCACTGCACCACCGGGGGCATTACTTTCAGAGCCTCTTTCACTCTTAAGAACAAAAGATATTGCTCCCTTATTCTGTTGTTAACTTTTCTGAATGCTTTGTCATCATTTCAACTGATTTCCATTTTCTCTTAGATCTTTTTTGATAGCTTTTATTTTGTTAATATCTAGAAGAAAAGACTGATGTCATAAATGGGTTATTCCTTCTTTAGAATTCATAGGTGGAGCTGCACCACTCTCCTCATCCTGATGAATATTACAGCTATTCAGCTATTACTGTTTCTCCTATCCAAAAAAAAAAAAAAAAAAAAAAAAAAAAAAAAAAAAAAAAGTAGCATATTCTTGCCAAGGCATCCCTAAAGTACATTATTCATAGGTTTCATTTTCTAGAGCTAGTAAAATGCATCATTTTGGAAACTGCATAACCACAAATCAAGTGCTTATTTTTAATGGCAATGTAATGTGTAGGTATCTGATTACATTTTGTACAGTACATGGTAAAACATACAGACCACATGACAGTTATTAGCACTCAGTGATCACTACAAATGAATTTGCTTTATTTTAAGAGTTAGGATTGTTATTAAATATAGCTTAGGTTAGCCTCATCAAATTATTTATTGGGCAGTAACCCTTAAAATGAATTTACTTTTGCTGTTGGTTGGCCAGTTATAGCTGTTTAACAAACCATTCATAATAAAATAAGTACAGCCATAAATGTTGCATAAACATCAGGAAAGCAATTTTAAATTAATATAATCATGTGTTTATAATTTCAATTCAGTGAATATAGCAGCTCTTTCCAAGTAAAGAAAGACAGCCAGGGCTATTTTGTATGGTTTTATTTTGTATGTGTACTCCTTGTAGGTTTGTTGGGAAAATATTGGTGTAATAGTAAGGTCATGCAATAAACTTGTCATAGATTTGATGAGTGCACATTTTTTGCCTGAGATATATGCACATACCTGCTGTTGCTAGTTACTACTTTGAAAAACAACTTTGTAAAGAGGACCTTTTATTGGCCTCCAACAGTTAGCTCTTTTTAGCTTTCACATGATCAGTGTGCACAGCGAACAGCCAACAGCTGTGCTGATTCATTCTCCTTATACAAACGGTAATGGCAGAATATGAGTCCATGATATATACTTAGTCATAGTCTATTAGAAGAGCCACTGAATTCTCTGTTTTTGTAAGAAAATGTTATGATACCATTGCATAAAAAGAGAAGTTTGGCAGAAATAAACCCCCATGCATTCCAGCTTGCCTTCATATATTAGAGGTAACAGAAGTGGCTGAGCTTAGATTTTAGTGATAGTTCTATAAGTCCAGTTGAGTTAAATATATGAGATATCATGCTTACAGATTCACAAATAGCACAATGCCCGATAAATCTAGTTGCATTCTAATGGACTCTCAAGTCCACTCTTGAATTTAGCCATGTTCAAAGAGAACTGTCGATTAGATTAGTTTATTAAAGAATAGTTTATTAAAAGAACAAACTACAGATTATTTTGGATAACCAGTGATAAATTCACTGCCTACAGAGCGCGTGAGGTTAACAAAGAACTTGAATAATATGACTGAGTACAATCACAATGAATTACAGAATAACTTTATAGAGATTACTAAATTTCCCAGGTAAACACTCAGCCTTACAAAGAGGGAAAATCTTACTCAACTGGCATCCCTGTGGGTCTCTGCAAGGAGAGGAAACTGGAGAAAGAGATTCATCTCATTGACTCATTCTGTCTTGTCCACAATGATATCCGTCCATGCCCCATTCATGATGGTAATCTTCTGCCCACTCAAACTTCTTTCTCTACAATGCTATTTTATACTATTTTATTACTTTCAGGTAGAGTATGAGTGACTCAAACATACCTTTGTCTTATGAAGTTTACTCAAAAAACATGTTTTTGACGAAAAAGTGGGAAAGTGCTGTCTCAGGGTGGGTTCAGAAAAGCAAGATAGTTTACCAATTCTAGTTGTATCATCAAATCTCCATCCCTGCAGGATCATGGAATTTGGTTACAGCAGATTCCCCCCACTCTACACTCTATGTTGTTTTATTCTTAGAGTCTGCATACCAGGCTCCCCTGGTGTTTGCTAAGGTTGCAAGTCATGTTGCTTAGGGATTGATCATGGAACAGATGATCCAGCACCACGGAGATTTGCATTCTCTCAAGAGGTGTACATTGCAACAAGTTGCCTCCAGTAAGTATTCCACAGTCATGTAATTATGTTCTACAACAGCTGAACTCCACTGTCAGTCTCTACATTCTTTCACTCCTCTATTGGAATTTTAACTATTTTGATGGATATTTTCTATGGCAATTCTCTGCCTCAAGTTGACACTGTTTTTTAAAAAGTTCTGCTAAAAATACTTAGCTTATGGATTTGTTGCTGGTCATATTTCCTCTGAATTAACTTTGCATTTTGGAGTGTGGATTTGGATCTTGGTAATGATTTCTTTTTCTTTTCAAACTTAGGGTGTTTTGGTTGTTTTGATTAAGAATATCACAATAAAATGTTCTAGATATTTGTGCTTGAACATAAAATTCCATAAAAAGAAAGACTAAATGGAGCAGCTGACTTTAAGATGAGAGCAGGGTAAAAGGGAGGATAAGAGTTTTGATGAAGAAAAGGTAAATCTTGATTAAGAAGATTACAAAATTTAACTTCTCCATCTTTTCATGTTTCTTCTGTGATTTTGTTCTCAGCCATCAGTTAATGAAAACTCTTTGGGGAGCAAAAGAAGATATTATTCATTTATTTTTACAAACAAGAGAACTGACAAGATTGCATCCAAATGTCAGTTTTGTTTTTGTTTTTTTTTTTAAAGACATCTGGTATGGTGTTCTTTAGAATGCTACAATAAGGTGTCCTTCAAAAAAAAGCTAAGTTATATGTATTTTCTTCTGTAAAGATTAGTTAATGCTTCCTCAGGGCGTACATGCTTTGCATGCTCAAACAAAAGACATACAGCAAATATTTTTAAAACTCATTGACTACATCAGTCATGACCAGACTGAAAATACTTTCACTAATGCCACTAATCTATCTCCTACAGTATAATTAAATACACATTTTATAATGGCAAGCTACCAAAATAGGTTACTATTTATTTTCTTTGTTATCTACTTTGCTCCTAATTATTTTGATTGCAAATGAAGTTACTATTCTATAGATACTGAAGTTCACTTAAAGTATATTATAGTATTGCAGGTAAAAGACAAACAAACAAACAAACAACAACAAAAAAAAAACTGGTAAAATTTGCTAATTGTGCACAATTGGGAGAGAATCAGAAGTCAATGCAAACTTGAAAACTTTGAGGGAAAAATAAATCTGCTTTACAAGAATAAACAAGATTTGCTTCAGTAGATTAATATAATGGAGGCTGAAAGAGAGTATCATTCTGTGATTATAATGACAGCAGAAAGGTATCTCCATACTGTGACATTTGGTTAAGTGAATGATATTAAAACTTGACTTGTTTGATCTAGTATCTCAACCATTAAAATAAACAGAAGTATTTTCAGTTCAGTATCAAGTTGCACTTTGAAGACTCAACTCAGGTAAACACTATCTGAGAAAACAACAGGGCACAATTAAGTGAATTTGTCCAAAAAGAGGTAGGATTAGTCAGATCATTTATACAGATCATTTTTACTTATGGTTAAAATGACATTACTGGAGCAGCCTAGGAGCTCACATTATTTTCTATTTTATTATGTTTATCCCAGGTCTTTTTCAGTGTTTTCACACTGTCTTAAAGAAATGCTTATAGTCATATTCTATATGGTTTTCTTCCTAGAAGGCTATCTAGAGGGGAAATGAATGATTCTTTTTTAACTTCTAACTTGAATAATTACTTGTATCTCTAATATACTGATACAATAAGGTAAGATTTTAAAAGATCTGTTTTTATCAGCTTTACTGTGCTTTCTATGTAAGTACAGTGAGTATGGTTAGGAAAAACTTTGGGATACTGTGAAATTAAATATCCAATTCTTATGGCTATTTTCATAACAAACATGAATTGCATGAGTTTTAAATCAACTTATGAAGACTTTTTCTGGAATCTTGCAGTACAAGGAGAAGAACAACCAAAGTAGGCATGAGATGACCATGCTCACTGGAACTGGAATCTATCCTTTTAGATAATGATTTTGCATCCCATTTCATTTAGTTCTGACATTAACTTAAATGCATTTGTATGTAAATCAACAGAGTTTTATTATACATCTATACTGTTGTGGTTTGATGGCTAGCTAATCTCCAGCCATCACACTGCTCTCTCATGTCCCCTCATAAATAGAACTGAGGGATAAAATACAACAAAAAGGAATCAAGGTCTGAGATAAGGATAGGGTGATCAGTTACCAGTTATCTTGGTCAGGAAATACTCACTACAGGAAATTTAATAAAATTTATTGCCTGTCACTAAAAGCAAACAAAAAAATATCTTGCACTCATTCACCCTCTTCTACCTCTTCCTGTCACACAGTTCAGAGAAATGGGGAATGCCAAACTGATCCCCATTGGCTTTCCATAAGCTGCAGCTCTCCCAGCACCACCCAACACAGCTCCATACCACAGGGCCCACCCTTCAGACATTACCCCACATGGTCCCAATGGGTGACAGCTCCCCCAGCCCTCCTGCCCCACCAGTGCCCCTCTCCACAGGCAATAACTCCAGCCCAGGCCGCTCATGTGGGATGTTGCCAGATTCTCATGTTGCTTATGAAAGTGGAAAACCTGGGAAGATGGTTCAGACAAGAAACCCAAGAACAGCATCTAGGCAGGGCTGAGCCTTAGCTAATAAACACTTCTTAGAGATAATATGAAGAGGCTTGTAATTAATGAGTGATATTATGGTTGTATTGAGTTTGATTAGTAAACTCTCAAGGACACTTACAAGCGTGATCTCAAGAATTCAGCAAACCCATATGCATATACTTAAGTATATATTCAATCTTAAAGAAAAAGGCTGCATTGATGTAACACTAGGAATGTACCCACTATATAAATTTCTAAGACCAATCCTACTGTCACTAGAAGTAGTGAATCTTTTCATGGAATAACATTGGGGAATTTCATATAAAAATTGCATAAACATTAATGCATACATTTAACATTAATACACCTTTATATTTTAGCGTGTGGATGGAAGCCCAGAGGAAAATAGAACAAGTTGTGTGGCGCTGAGTGAATGTCTGTTGGAACGTAAATAATTTGGAAGAAATATTGATACTCCGAGGGGAAAAAAATGAAAATGTCCTAAGTTATAATGAGAGTAAGTAATTTGTAATGCTACACTTCGGACATATTTGAAACACTAATCAAAGGCTGAGGGTATAGAACTGTAGCAGCAGTCTTTCTTGACTGTGCTCTGGTAGTAATAATCTGAAGGGAATATTTGATGTAATGATAAAGGAGTAACACAGTTTGAATTTTGTAATGTTTTATTAAATATAGATAATTAATAGTCCAGTATGTTAGTGTGCAACAATAATTATATACTGGCAACTGGAGGGAAAAGTAAAATAAAGAAAATAGAAGTAATTTTTTAATAAGATCAATCTTTGAAGAAAATTGTAATGAACAATTACTATAATGTAGTTTTTTTGCAAATTCATCACAGCAGGAAGTTAGTTTCTGAAAGAATACCAAAGCAGATGATAGAATCAAGACTGCGGAGAAAGCACTGCACTGTGTAGTTTTACAATTATTCCTTACTCCTTTAGCTTTTCTTCTATCATTAAATTAAATCTAGCTAATATAAACATGTTTAATGTACTCCAAACTTCTTTTCCCTACAGAGACTGCCCTGATAAATCACAGTGTTGCATGTTCTTGATGAAAATTTTGCCATCTATCAGAGAACTTGATGTTAATAGATGTTTCAACTTCTATTCATACACATGATGGGGAACAAAGATAGATCTCCATTTCTGTTTTTACCACGTAATTAAACAGACCTTATTGGAAGGGAATATCATACTAAATTTATGTCTCCAGTACAAAATGTCCCTATTCATGGTAGGAAAAATAAGTGCTCTCAGAATTTGTAGGGGTGGAAAAGGAGAGCCTACAACTTACAGTAAAGCCCTCTTCTATTTATGGAATGATATTCTTGATGTTACAAGGACTTAGTCATGTTTTTGTTTGCTTTCCTATGCAAACCATTAACCTATTACCAGAACATTTTCAGGTTTTGTCAAAATGCCTAGGATTGTTTTCACAGCTTCTATCAGCACTATTCACATGATTATTTATTTATTTTTATCCTCTTTGAAAGAGGAGTTCTTAGTTAAAATATTTACCAGAAACCTCTAAGAAGAGCTTTTGAAAGCTCCTGCTATCAGGATAGAGTTCTGTTCACTTATGTTCTGCAACTGCATCACTCACATTTTTCAAGGTGAACTGTAATTGGTGAATGCAAGTTTGGGTTCCCGTCCCCTATATTGTATAGTAATGTTGATGTGGTTGATATGCATATGCTTGTGCATTAGATACAAATCAAATTATAGAGTATTCAAACACACACACACACTCAAAAGCTATCTTCTTCCTACATACACAAAAGTATAAAAATAAATAAGACGTAGTACTATTTGTTCTTTGTGCACACTTTTCTTGATTCTCTGCCATGGCTTAATTGGGTTACTGGTTTAACATCCTAAAAAAGACTACTCTTTGTTACTTGATGCTAAATGATTATTTGCATATCATTTTAATTTAAGTTAGTGGTTAGGCATATAATGAGTTCTGTATAAGATAAAAAAAATATAATAATATGCTAATTTTGTGTTAGAAAGGAGGGTAGGTTTTTTGACTTGATTTCCATAAGGTATGCAGAGTGTAGAACATACTAAAATTACCCTTTTTGAGAAAGTCATTGCTTTCTTGAAAGTGCAGCAACCTCAAGCATGTCTCCAAATCCCCTAAAACTTTTTTATAAGCACAAGGAAATTGTATTTATGTTGCACGTTCAAAGTAATCTCTCCTAGAAAAAAAGTACCAAATGATGAACTTATCTGTGCCTAATTTGAAAAAGTCACTTTAACTCCTTTTATATATTGAAACAACTGGAGATATTAACAAATAAAAACAGTAGTGGATAACATCCAGAGTTTTGCACTGGCCAACATGGCCTGATCAGAAGAGAAATCATGAGTAATGTAAAGTCTGCCCACTGCAAAAATATATGTTTTGAGTTGCTTGGTTAACTGAGTGAAGAAGACTTGCAGCAGTATTGCCTAGATACAGAATATTCTCAGTCAGAAAGAATAAGGGAATTATCTGCTTCTGATAATTGTGAATCTGTCAAAATAGAGTATATGTATATAGTCTTTGCAAGAGAAAGAAGCATGCATTTAATGAGTTTTCCTTCCGAGAACAAGCCGGGAGACCAAATATACTTAGTCATTATGGACAAACAAACAGCAGCGAACAAAGTGTAAGTTAAAATGGACATCCATTTCACTGTCCACTTCTCCATACTAACAGTTACATTAAGTTTCTTCAAAAGCATGATACGTTTGTACTATAATCTGTTATTAGACAGAGGTCCATTTCTTTATCCCTCTGTGTATATGTCTTCTAGTGGAACAGAACAAGTACTAAGTAAGCGCAGTGGAGAGAAGACTGATTTTTCTGAAGTTGTAGCTGACTTCAGTGGCCATTTGTGAGCCTGATCCATAATATATATTAACAAATACATATATATATGTTGCATGCATGTGTACATATATTTGTACATTTATGTACTAAATAAATAAATACTAATATGTATATAATTTGTATTTTCATATAATGTGGGCCAATAACTTCTGGTGTATCCATGTGAATAAAGAAATCAGTGTTTTTCATGGACTTTTAAACTTTGGTATAGACTGCAGTTTCATCTCAGATATTTTCTTGCAATATTTCACATACAACTTAGGAAAAAAAAAAAAAAAAAGTATTTTAAATTTTATTAATAAATCTGGATTAGATTAAACATGTTAACAAACAGGTCAGTTTTATATTTGGGGACAGAGCTTGAACTTTTTTTTTAATGTTATGCTTATTGGAGTCAAAAAATTAAAAACTAGAGCTGTTGACACATTGTAAGGGATTCATTCAGAACAAATTATTATTTTTTTTTAATATATGGCTGAACAAAAATATATGACATTAACAATAAGATTGTGAAGATATATTGTTTGAATTGTTTGAGAATCTGACTTTCTCAAACAATAAATAAATAAATAAATAGGGGAAAAGACATTATGACCTTCTTTCAGTATAGTTTATATCTGAGACTTAAGTAAGATAAAAGTGCTGACTTTTGCTGAAAGAAATATATTGGATTATTTAGTCTTTCTAATGATTCTATATGATTTAACATTGCACTTAGGACAAAAGGAGCTTGCATACTGTATCAGAGAGAGGCCAACTCTTCAAGCAGTTCTTGATAACTAGCGATAAGATGAGAAGGAATGGACCAGGGGAGATTCAGGCTGGATATAAGAAAAAGAAATATAAGAAAAAACTGCAAAAGAGTGGTCATACACTGAAACAGGTTGCTGAGGGAGGTGGTGGAGTCACTGTCTCTGGTGGTGCTCAAGAAATGGAATCTTTTTCAACCTTAATGATTCTATGAAATGCTTCATAATAAGTTAGAAACACACCCCAAAATAAAGCTCTGCTTATTCCACTTTTCACTGGAAAAGAATAAGAAAAATAATTTGGTTCTCTCCACAGTGTTATGAACAATTAAATGTTATTTAATGTATGTGGCATTGCTTCTGAGTATTGTTAGCTTCACTTAACAGGAGAATAAAAATGCTTAGAATTTACAGGATGGAGAGGAGTGAGAATGAAGCTGTGGAGCATATATTTGCAAAAAACATGAAGGGTAGGGATGAACTTTTAGAATAAACTGAGTTTTATTTAGGCTTCCCTTTGGTAGGTATTACAGATGAGCTATGAAAAGGAAAACAAATCTGATTCCTAAAAAAAAACCTACATAAAGAATTATCATCTGCAGAAAAAAGAAAAAAGAGAATGTAAATGGGAGGGGTGAGGAAGGAAGTACTTCAGTATTCCTACCAGTATCTCAAAAACTAGGCTTTTGTTTCTTGATTGTATCCTATGTTAATGAAGATAAATGAAACAAAAATGATCAAGGCAAAGATTTCAAGAAACAGTCCACATCATTCAGCCTTTCTGTGAACAGGAACATGGACAGAATACTAAGAAGAAAAAATGATGTCATTAATAAGCTACAAGAAAGTACATGCATACAGAGTACTTCAGCATTCACTTTTTGACCATAAGAATGTAAAGGCTTAAGTTACAATATTAAGGACCAAAAAGTCTGTCTACAGATGTTGCTCAGGAAGCAAGACACTGACTGGGGGAGGGATACATTAAAAAAAAAAAAAAAAAAAAAAAAAAAAAAAAAAAAAAAAAAAAAAAAAAAGGAGAGAAGGGAGCAAGGGGAAGAAGTAGAGACTGTAAATTGTAAAAGATTTTACAACTGAGTAACTGAGCTCAGAGCTTTGAAAACATATCTGCTGCTCTTATAGCATAATACTCAGGTGGAACACTGAGGTGTCCCTAAGCTAATAGATATGAAAATTAGTACATTTTTTAATCCTGTAAGAATGAAAAAGAATGAAAAAGGCATAAATCACTCCACTATACATCTCTGAAATTGTCTATTGTGAGCACACTTTGGAGTTCATTAACCTGAATGCAAGTTTCATTTGGTTCGTGTTGTCTGACTCCAAGTATTAAGGAATAAAAATTCTGAAAAAGAAATGCAGGGTTTATGTGGAAGTACTGGATTGTATAGGCTTAGCAAAAGACTACCGGAGAGGAGAAACCTTGAAGGCATAAAAAAACTTGACCATACTGGCCTAACCAAAGCCATAGTAGCAGGCCCTTGAGAGGAGGGAAAAGGGGTTGCTTTTTTTTCTCTCTCTCTTTAGTTGATGTCCTCTCTCTCAAGAAGTTTTAATATTCTGAGGCTAATCTTTGGACTTTTAACAAGATGGTGATATGCAAAAAGTTCAAGTATATTCCTAGTAATCTGTCCTTTCTCACTTTCTGAAAAAATATCAATGCTGAGTATCCCGAGCACTCAAGTTTTTGGAACAAAAATAATGCGGCCTTAAATATGTTTCTCCATTGTATTGAAAAATAATAACTTTCACATGAGCTCTTATTTAGTCACATGTAATTATACTTCTTTGTGTTCTTTGTTACAAAAATTATGATTGCACATCACTTTTGTCACTATTACTTCTTTACAAGCAAAGAAACTTTTCTTCTGTTTCATTGATCAGTGACTAGAAACACCACTTTGGTTGTAACATTGCTGTCTGACAAAACAAAAAAAAAACAAAACAAAAAAACAAAAAAATTAAAAAAAAAAAAAAAAAAGTACAGCTAGCAAGATCGATAGCTAGTATTTAGGCCAGACATGACTTAAGAATTTTTAAAATAATAAATCACTATTGCATTTTCTAGCACAGAAATTCAGATCTATTATTAAACAAAAATGTGAAGCATTTCCTCTTTTTCTTCAATGTAGACCTTGATCTCTGTTTCTGAGTGTTTCTAAGCACTATTTGCTACTCTGGTATGAGGTATCACAGTTTTCTTTGTGGTCTCTCACTTCTCTGTTTAATACCAAATTCAAGAGAAAAAGAAAATAATTGGGAATACAATGGAACCCAATGGTCTAAAAGATTTTTCAAGTGGAGAAAACCTACCTAAAGCATTAGATCCAAGTAACCTGGCAGTATCAGTTCTCATGCGAGTCAGTTCTCCTATGTGAATTGCTCCTGTGTGAATTGCCCTGGTATAACTCTCTGCTGGTATTGCTACTTTAACATCCTAAAAGCATCCATTCCCACATTACAAAAGCTGGTGACAGGTCAGGGACTTGGCTTAGTGTTCTTGTTTTTTTTTGTTGTTGTTGATTTTATTTATTTATTGTTGTTTTTAATTTATTATTATTATTTTTGTTGTTGTTGCTTTCAACAGAAATCAAAGACTGTTTGCAACCTGTCTTTTTCATTTCACAGTAAGAACATGATTTTATTTATTTTTTTTAACTGTGAGTGCCAAGAACTTTCCCTGTATTCTGGATGACTTCTGTATTTGTATTAGTACTGGAGACTAGCAGGAGCAAGCAAAAAGAAAACTCAATAAAAATATTTTCTCATAAATACACCTTGAATGAAGAGCAGTGGATCCTCATAGTCCTCCCAGTTAATCTGGCATGAAAGCTCCTGGTGTGGAATTAACTCAGACTTGCCATTTAAAGTTATTTGTTGGGCTCTAATATATGATGGAAATTAAAGGAGATGCTGTGGTAGGAATTTAGCAATATTTCATGTAACTGTACTACAGCTCCCAGTGGAAAATATTTTACCCTCTCACTTCCCAGTGGAAAATAAATAATTCAAACTTAGTGTCTGCAAAAAGAAAGTTTAGTTAAACATTTTGTGTTGAAAGGAAACAGGGGAGAGGAGGCAGGTATAAAACGCTGACTTGTATGGGCATGTTTTTAAACTAAATTTTCTCAGCCTAAAGCAAAAGTAGGAAGGAAAAAAGAGGGCTATGAATAATATTTATGCTATTCAGTTCACATTTTTAAGAGATAGCCTTTACTTCAAACCAATGAAGGAATAGCATGTGGTAAAAACTGTACTGATTTCTTTTCACGTAAGTATAATGCTTTCCAGTGTGTCTGCTTAAATAGCTAGGTTCTGTGTACCTTTATGTTATGTTCTTTATAAAAAATAAGCAACAACAACAACAACAACAACAAAAAAAACAGTAATGCAACTTTTATAATCAATGTTTAGCATATATTATAAAACAAAATTAATTTTAATGCAAGCAGATTTTACACTCCATATAATGAGTTTGAAATGTAGTAAGATATTAAACCAATTGGAGGATTTCAAATGAGATTGACTTGTCAGAGTTTCACAATTTGATTTATCATGCTATGGGCCAACTGCAGAAACACCATAAAAACCTTTTTAACATTAGATTGTTTCTGAATTTTCTTTTAAGAAATTATAAATTAGAAATACTGCTACAAAGAAAAACAAAGTATTTCTGCAAATCTCAGCACATCCATCATCACAATAAATTCAAACTTAAGGGTCTAGAAAATCATTTTAGGAAATATCCGAATTTAAATAGCACTTTGGTCATAATACACTTTTCCAGATGTGTATTGTCATCTCAGGGCTATGAAATAAAGTAAAACAAGTTATGTAAGGTTTCACTTTGTTGGTTTTTTTTCAGTTGAGAAAGCTGGTGATCTCACATTTGCTAACAATAGGGCTCGTTCCAAAGACAAATTACTGTAAACATTATAAGAATAAAAATATGTATCAGAGGATGCATTTGATTTTATATCTTGAAAATGTCTTCATCTGTATAAATGAAGCTTCTACATTGAAACTGATGTTGATAAGGGAAGAGAGGTGACAATGCGCATTAGGAAACCTTGATTATTTATTTATTTATTTATAAATAAGGGAGGGAGGGAGGGGAGGAGGGAGGAAAGGAGGGAGGGATAACAGTTCCTCAAATACCCAAGCTCAAATTAACACATCTTTTACTTTTCTATGCTTGAAATTTCTGACCAGGAGTATAACTTGGTATTGCAGTAACCTTCACTCTCAGTTGTGAGCACAGTATCAAAAAAGTGTCACTATGAGAAACTAGTAAAGCACAGAAGTTCTGTCAACAACTGGTTGAATATACAGTTCAGATATGCTTGCCATTAAAAAAAATAACATGTTAACTTAAATAATAAATATAACAACATGGTGGGTATCCTGTCGATTCAGTCTTATTAGTGTGTTGGTTGGTTGGTTGATTTTGTTCCTATTTTGTGTACCTTCTAGACACCAAATTCTGTAAGATTTCAAACAGTGAAAAGAATATATGTGTAAAAGTCAACATACATTAAAAAATAAAAATAAATAAATAAATAAAAGCTATGTGACAAATATTCCAGTTGGGAAGTACAAACATTAGTGGGCATTGTTGTTTTTTTTTTTTTTTTGGTTTTTTTTTACTGCATGCTGTAACAACAACTTAATGGACAAAGAATAACAGAGATAGACAGTATTAGTACTGTTATTCTATTCTATAGGCATGTACAAAGATTCCATTTATAACATTAAGAGAGTATAGGATATTAATGCATTCCAGGAAAAAGCATTGGAAATATTTTTGTTTATAACCAACTAAGAAAAAACGGGCTGTGAAAAGCCACCGTAAGATATACGTTATGCTACCAACTCTGCAATCTGACACTACTTTGTTCTGTAGCCATGTCAGAAGTATAAGCTGACTTGCTTTTTTAGTAGTCATGTATATGAAGTGTAAGTTCATTAAAACATAGAAGACTGCTGCAGAAGCTCACTTGTCATGCATGGGTGAAACTCTTATTCTTCAGCTTAAACCACTATTTAAATAGCATTAACAAGAGTGTGTGGAATGGAAATCACGGGTTACATAACAATGAAGAAGGAAATACTGAGGGATATTTCTTGCAAGTGTACCTCAGGCCACTGTCACTTTGGTTACTAGTAAGAGCAAACTAATTATTGTAGAGTGAATACTATGATTCTGTGAACAAAAATCACAAATCATTTAAAATATTTTCCAGTTTATGAAAAACATATTAAAATACATTTCTACTATATGTAACAGCTTTACAGACAGCATGAATAATCTGTATCTGCTTTACTTTACAGAACTGCTTTTCATGGAATCATTTGGAGAGCAGCATACACACCACGTACATGAGACAGATTTGGGTCTTCAGTCATATTTGTGATTAATCATAATAAAAGTGGGACTCACATATGGTACAGAAAGAGCTGTGACTATATGTCAGAACTGTCATTTAGGTACTGTGCTCATTTTCTGGACCAAAGATGAGAGGGGTTAGATTCACCATTATTTTATTTCATGTATTTACTACTATGAGACAGGAATATTAACCCAGGGGAAGCAGGGTAATCCAGTCTGAATAAACATATCACGAGGTATTTTTTTGTTTGTTTGTTTTATTTTGTTTTGTTTTGTTTTCTCGTTTTTAATCTAGATCAGGATACCTTGACTATAATAACTTCAAATATCAAGTTCGTATTCATATTCAGTTTATGTCCAGTTTCTATTATGCTACGCATGTAAAAGTATTATGAAATTCTCTCAGTGGCAAAGACACAGTTTATCTTGTCAGGTATCTGATAGGACATTAGTTGGAGAGGCAACTCCAAGCAATTTTATGATCTTGTTAATTCTGACATTATAGAAGTATTATTTCATCTAAAGAAAGAGAAAGGTTCCAACAGACTTGCCTTGAACAATGTTTTATTTCCAAATTGTTATATTCAAGAGAATATGATTACTAAAGATTCCTTTCAGAGTAAACCATTGCTCATTGCAGATTAAGGAAAGAGAATTTGTTGTGTGTTCTAAATATTTCTTCCTTTAGTTTTGAAGGTACAGAAAGGCCAATAAAACAACAATCCTTACCATGCCAATGAGCTATTTCTCACAGAAAATATTTTCTATAGATATTGATATCTGTATAATGAACCCAAACTTTTCAACACCATATTTCAGTACATAATATGGCTTATGCACAAACTGTATTCAGGGCTGTATTTCATTCATGTAAAGTGTTATGTAACCAGAATTAGTGAGATAAAAAGTACTAGAAAATAAAAGCAGGAAGCAAGTCTGTTTGTTTGATGCTTGTCTTTTTTTTTTTTTTTTTATCCTACACTAATTTATTATTATTTATTTATTTATTTATATATCGTTATATATATTTATATTATATAATATATTTATGTAATATTTATTTATATATTGTTGAATATACTAGAGAGCAATTGCTTCCATAGAAGAAGTGGAGACTTATGCACTCATGAGGAAAAGTGAGTGCCAATCCTCCTCTTATCACTCATATGCTCTGTGACCTTAGAAACCTCTGTTCTATACTTTTAAGCTGCTGAATGAAAACCCTTTAACGGCTGATGACAACTGTTATGCACTTCATGCTTGAACTAAAACAATGAAAAGCACACCACTTCCACCATGGCTGCATGTTCTGGGTATTACTATATTTAAAAAATAAAATGAGTAAGAACAGATTATATTGTAAAACTGAAATCTTACTCTGAACTTAGCTTTACTAAGAATTTGTGCCATAACATGGAATGATGTCTGAAAATGAAACAAACTGGAATTAATTTAGAGTGAGCTGGTGAGATGTTTAGTCAGTAGCCTTTTAAAGTTGTCAGAGGACTTGAGATCAACATATTGTGTTATATACAGTGGGAAAATACAGTAGGATATACAGTGTTAGAAGTAAAAAAATTATTTCAAAATGTGTTGATATTTGCCTTAAAATGACATCAATATTTAAGTGTGATGATAATTTCAGAACAGACATAGCATGTCATTCGCCCTACAGCTTTGTATAGAAATCTGGGCTGGTAAATACTACCCCGCATGTCAGTCCAAATTGATTTTTGTTTTTCATAACAATGATTTGCTATAAAGGCAGTTTTCTGGAGTGACTTGCAAGGAAAATCCTCCCAAAGTAAGGATAAGGATGTTCTCAATAGTTAGTAAACATATTCTTATTTTGATGTTTCTGGACGCTTGATATGGACACATGCATGTGTATTGACAGCATAGACAGTTTGTCATGTACTGTCTTGTGTTATGGTTATGTTAAATACTTGACTAATAGATCTAAGTAGCAAACAAACTATGAAACTTCTAGATAGAAAATGCAGACATCTAGGACAGGACAGGCTAGGTCACCAGCATCTTTATAAGTGTGCAATTGCAATTCTCAACCTTTTCAAACTATGATTAGTCATCTAATTGTGCGTCCAAATTTAGCTGATGCATTTTGCATACATAATTAATTGATTTTCCTGAAGATATCTCCTAATTTTTAATTACTGCTGAAGCTAGTGTTAAATAAGAAGTGAGCCAGTCTGCACACCAACTTCATTTATAAACTGGATGCAGACAGCTTGTGACAGGTGTGAGTATTTGTGGAATGCAGAAACTAGGTGCTGTCTAGGCTGGGATATGTGAACTTGACCACTGATTCAGGTTAATTCTCTTCCTGTCTGACTATACAAAGTCACCCAGTCTTAACAGGTTACTGAGATATTGCTTAAATGCTATTATAGGATAAAAACTTTTTTTGTTTAGAGACACTCCTCTGAAACTACGGCCATTTACACTTGTAACTATACTGAAATGTAAAAACAGACTGCAGAGTGACAGAAACTCTATCAAATCTGATTTTGAATTTGATTCAAATCTGAATTTGAATCACTGTGAATGACAGTGTGTCTGCCTTGTTCTGCTATGTGTTTCCATACTGTGCTAACCAGATGAAAATCTGTGCATGCAACTATTATTTGAACAACAATACCACTGAGACAAACAGGAACTTTGCACTCCCCCTCCCCCTGCCTTGTTAAGCTCATAGTGTATAAATTATAAGAGCTGCTCCAAAAGTAATGCCTCCTATTTTATCATGTGGGTCCACAGAGTCAAAGGCAGGTACTGATGGTGCAGTAGAGGTTGAACTTTCCAGACAATCTTCTGTTACATTTTTTTTTTTTCTGTGTAGCAGATAGCAGCAAGAGGGGCAGACTGACAGAATGGTGTCTGGCATGAAGGTACATATGAAACAGAAGCGTATCATTGAACTCCTTCATGAAGAAATAATAGAACCCACTGACTGATGCTTGTTAAACATTTACGGATACCAAACAGAAGATGTGACCACAGTGAGGTGGCAGGTGGTGTGTTTCAGCAGTAGCAACAGAAACAGGGGGTCACTTTCACTGGTGCAGATTCTTATATGTTCATCATGAACGTTTGTTGTTCATCACTGTTAAAATCCATAGCTTATAGTAGTGACTGTGTTTAAAAAATCTGTTTTGTAGATAAGAATTTGCTCTATCAGACAGTGTTATTTTATTCTTTGTCATAGTTTCCATGAAAATAAATAGGAGATATTTCTTTTGGAGCAATCTGCGTAACTTGAATATGCTACAGTAGTCTATTGCAAACCACAGAGGTAGTGTTGATCAAAAAGGAGATGATAGGAAACATTATTTTCCACTTTTATGGCTTCTTCCTTCTTACTGTCCCAAAGCAAATTAAGAAGTTTGACTGAGATGTCTCCTGTGTTGTATGGGGTAAATGTTCAGATCCCATGGAAGAAAAAATCATGCAGAAAGAATAATTGATCCTATCATCTGCAAAAGAGCTGTAGGGTTTAACCCATATTAGGTTTAGCCTTATGTACTAAATTTCTATGTCAGGAATTATTAAATATATTTTCTTTTATGAATTTTCTAACTACAATGAAACAAATACTTTATTTTATTATCACTTTGGTGGCAGATGTTATCAGCAGGGTCATAAAGGATCCATACAAATTTGTGTGTAACAGATGAATAAATAGACACTGGAAGGACTTGTAGAGTTTTTTTAATATGCCTGAATAATATGTTAACGGTGAACCAATAAGAAGTTTCTGAGAGCATACCCCCTCTGATAAATGGGACAGGAGAACTGGCTGCAACAGACATGGAGAAGGCTGAGGTACTCAATGAGTTCTTTGCCTCAGTCTTCACCAGCAGTCAGGCTTCCCATGTCTCTCACATCCCTGAATCTCAGTGGGAGTTGGAGGAGAAAAGGCCCCCTACTAGGAAGAGCAAGTCAGAGACTGCCTCATAAAGATGAACATGTCTATGAGACTGGAAAACATGCATCCCAGGGTCTTGAAGGAAATGGCTGATATGGTTGCCAAGCCACTCTCCACTGTATTTGAAAAGTCACGGCTATCAGGTTAAGTCCCCAGTGACTTGAAAAAATGGAAACAGCACTCTTCATTTTCAAGAAAGATAGAAAGGAAGACAAAAGGAGCTACAGGCTGGTGAGCCTCACCTCTCTGTCAGGGAATATCATGGAGTACGTCCTCTTGGATGTGGCAGGCGTTTATGGGGATTCGAGTTGTGACAGGAAGGAATTCCCCACCCTACTCCATCCCCTGCTCTGTGATGTAAATTTGACGCATGCTTTTCACGCACACTTAAGGAGCATAGACAAAGTAATTAGAGTAATTAATGTGCTAATTGCACTCCAATAAATGCCATTTGCTGCATCCCCATATTGGTGTCAGTGTTGCAATGGTCCTAGCGAGAGAAGATTGCTAGCCCCCAGCGGAACGCGTCTCAGACATGGGAGTGTCAGCTGCATCATCTGGAAAAGATGTTAAGGCACACGTGAGAAAAGTAGGTCACCCGAGACAACCATCATGGTTTCACCAAAGGCAGGTCACAACAGGACAGTATGATGGCCTTCTATGATGGAGTGATGGCTTCAGTAGATAAAGAAACAACAACTGATATTGTCTACCTAAACCACATTCATATTTCTAAATTGGGGAAATATGGATTAGGAGAGTAAACTGCTCTGTGGATAAAGAATTTACTGGATGGTCACAGCAATAGGGCTGTGGTCAGCAACTCCATGTGCAGGTAGAAGCCAGTGGCAGAGGTGCCCCACAAAGACCCATCTTGGGACCAGTGCTCTTCACCATCTTTATCAATGGCATACCTCATCAAGTGAGATAAGACACTGACCCCTAAGCAAGTTTGCATATGACACCAATCTGAGTGGTGCAGTTGATACAACAGAAGGAAGGGATGATATCAAACTAGACCTTAACAGGTTTGGTTAGAGGGCCTGTAGGAATCTAATGAGGTTCAACACATCCAAGAACAAGGTATTGTACTTGGGTTGGGGCAATACCAGATAAGTATGCAGACTGAGAGAAGAATTCATTGAGAGCATTCCTGCAGAGAAGGGCTTGGGTGTTCTGATGAATGAAATCTTGGAAAGAAACAACAGCATGTCCTTGCAGCCTGGAGGGCCTACAGTACCCTGGGCTGCATCAAAAGAGGGGTGGCCAGAAGGGAGAGGGAGGTGATTTTTCTCCTCTACTCTGTGTTGCTGTGTTCAGTTTTGGCACCTCGATACAGAAAAGATATTGAGGAGCTGGAGCAGGTACAAAGAAGGGCAACAAAGCTTGTGAAGGTCTTGAAGAATATGCCCTGTGAGGAGAGGCTGAAGGAACTGGGTCTATTTAGGCTGGGGAAAAAGAAGCTGAGGGGAGACCTTATTGATCTCTTTCAATATCTGAAAGGTGCTTTCAGTGAGAGTGGGGCTGGTCTCTTCTCACAGGTGACAGGTGACAGAAAGATTGAAAATGGCCTCAAGTTGTGCCAGGGCAAGTTTAGGTTGGATATCAGGAAATACTTCTTTACAGAAAGGGTTGTTAAGCACTGGAGTAGGCTCCCCAGGGAGGTGGTTGAGTCACCATGTCTGGATGTGTTTAAAAACCGTTTGGATGTGGTGCTCAGGTACATGGTTTAGTAGTGGGTTGTTAGAGTTAGGGTAGTATGGTCAGACTGTGACTGGACTTGATGATCTTGAAGGTCTTCTGTAATCTGAGCAGTTCCTTGATTATGATTCTATGATTCTGTCCTCATGAGGCCCAACTTGAACTACTGTGTCCAGGTCTGGTGTCCCAGAGCAAGAAATAGATAGTGCTGCTGGAGAAAGTCCAGAGGAAGAGACATAGAGATGATCAGAGGGTTGCAACACCTCTCCTTTGAAGAAAGGCTGAAGGAGCAGAGTTTATTCAGTTTGGAGAAAGCTCCAGAGAAATCTCACTGTGGCCTTCCAGTACTTACAGGGAGCTTACAAACAGTAGAGAGACTGATTTTTTACATGGGCAGTTAGTGAAAGAACAAGAGAGAAAAGTTTGAAACTAAAGAGAGGAGATTTAGATGAGATATTAGGTGGAAATTCTTCACTCAGAGGGTGGAAGAGAATGCCCACAGAAGGGGAGGATGTTCCATCTCTGTAGGTGTTCAAGGCTAGGTTGGGTGGGGCCCTGAGCAGCCTGATCTGGTGGACAGTGTCCTTGCCCATGGCAGGGGTGTTGGAATTCATTGGTCTTTAAGTTCTGTTCCAACCCAGGCTATTCTATGATTCTATGGTTCTATAATCTCAGTGGCAACAGATTATTTAATGAATGTCTTAAGTATTAAAAGAATAAATAAATTTACTTGTGTATTAAATAAATAAATAAATTAATTAATTAAAAAAATTAAAAAAATAAAAAAAATGGGATTTAGCTTTCTAAATACAGTATTAGAACTAAATAGGAAAAAGTTCACACTTAAACATCTGCAAATGTTCAAAGCTTTTCAATGTATGTAATAGATACAGCTATATAATTTTCTCATTGGCTTTAATGCTTAGCAGTGTAAGAGAAAAGACTTGCCCTGTTGTTTTATGTGACTGGATTTTTTGTTCTATAGATGGTAAAGTTCGCTTTACTGTCTTTTCTGGTTTGCTTTATAAAACTCCAGATAAATTTTTCAGATGAAATCTAATCCTACACCAAATCAGCATTTGGAATTTAATCTAGTGGGTCTACATGGACTTCTTCTCTGTGCAGTAGAGTCTAGTTGTCTACAGTGCACGCAGAAAGGGATCTTGTTAATGTTCATAGATATCTTAAGTGTGGGAGTCAAAGGAACACTGTTGTGGATTCTCCTTCTCTGGAGATATTCATGACCCGCCTGGATGCCTACCTGTGCAGCCCGCTGTAGGGGCTCTACAACCCAGCTCTGCAGGGGGTTGGACTCAATGATCTCTAGAGGTCCCTTCCAACCCCTGCAATTCTGTGATTCTGTATTTTCTGAACTCAACTAAGCTTGGCTCAAAGCTCACTTTGTGAGTCCTTTTTTTGTTATAAGACTCTAACTGATAAATGTGAATTATCTAGGGGGGTGAATGGTGGGTGTCACTGTGCTGCAATACTTCTACTCATGATTGTAAAGATAAGCAGATGCAGAACAAGCAGTCTTCTTTGGGGGACAGCTTGAAGAAGCTTGCACATGGCAACAAAGGCACCACTGCCTGCTGGCTTCCCTGTTGGGCCAGGTGTGTCATGCTGACATAGAAAAAAGAAGAAGAAAAAAGAAACGGAGTAGTGGGGGCTAAAAGGTCCCCACAAAACTAAGTACTTTGGAGGAGAAGAACTCCCAAAGAAAATAAACATTTGATGGAGGAATCCCCAGGGAGAAAAAAACTCTTAGGAAAGAACCCCCCGGGGCGTGCTTGCTGCGAAGCTTCCTGGCTTTCTCACATCCCCTGCAGTGAGTTCCTGAGATCAATGAAAATCCTACAAGCAATCATGGAATAACAGTGTTGACTATCTCTCTTGGTTTCTATAAAGACCCCTTGATTTTATTTCTTATCTACCTCTTTTCTATCACCTGTCTTCCCTTCCCCATCTCCCTAAGCAACTAGGATTTGTAATAAATTAGTCAGGCTAACATTTGACCTGTTGTGTCTTAATCTTGTCATTGGGCATACATATAACAAAAGAACCTCATTTCCCTCCTATAATTGGATTGAGGCATTCTGTGAAGGGGTACTCTGTAAGAAACTCCTTTCTGCTGCTACATTTTCCACATATACAGTCCTCATCCAGAAGTTGCAGAGTAGACTGCTGGAATAAGATCATGTATGACTGATGCTTCTGCTGTAACAAACACAATGCAAATACAAAAACTACAGAAATGTGATATTTTTAGAGGCTTTTAGAGACTTCAACAATGCTTTCAGTTCTAATTTTTCCTCATGGTGTCTTCTCATTTCTGTTTCTAGCACATATTTCCATTAGCATATCTTCATGGAAACATCAGGGAAGAGAAGTTTCAGAAACTAATTGCAAAGTTTTATTAATAGCTGGCGCTGATTACATGACTTGGAATCTGCTAAATTAGAGTATGGCCAACTAATAACATTTTCCCAGCCAGAAATTTGCAGAGAGATTGGTCCAAAAATTGCACACGGTTATTTTGTCAGGGTAGGTCTTAAGGAGAAAAATATTTGGATACATTCCAAAGCTTAAGGGAAATCATAGTACATTTTGAAGATTTATGAAGTTAGAAAAAGATTTTTAAATTTTTCTCAAGGTATCCAAAATCAGGTTGCTCCTGCACCCAACTCAAATGCATTCATGGAAAAGAAAGAAAAAAACAAAAAACAAAAAACAAAAACAAAACAAACAACAACAACAAAACAAAACAAAACAAAACAAAAAAAAACAGAATTAACATTCTTACAAAATAATGTATTATTATACAAATAGGATAGCACATTTCAGACCACCTGAAATTCCCTAGCTGTAAGATACATTCACTGTCATAATCTAATTTCAGAGTGAAAATCAATAAGTGCCATTTGCAAAATTAGTATTCAGGAGAAAAGATACATAAAAGTGAAAGAAAAATATTTTCCTTGCTACAACCTTATGTATGTGTGTGTGTATGCTTGTGTCTGAAAAAATGCAAACTTATTTAATAAATTTCAAACACATACCTTCTTCCCACAGTTGAATTCTTAGCCTACCTTCTAAACAATTTCACTTTTCTACCAATGAACATTAACGGGATAATTGTCTGGTTGGTTCTCCACAGTCATTACTTAACCTTGGACCATGAGTAACCAAAGTTAGTGACAGAGACACAACCCTGTAAGAAGCAGTTCAGAATAGCTACAATATGCTACACTTAAAATCAGAACAATCTTATGTGTGATTGTGAATTGATATCCGCACACACTTTTATGCATTTTTAATATAAATCATTGCTTTTAATTCCTGAAGATTATGTCACACACACGCACACACACACAAATAAAATAAATTTAAAAAAAAATATTAAAAAACACAAAGTAGAAGTGTTGAAGTTCCTATCTTAATATTACTAAAATAACAGATACTGTCTTCAAAAGGCATATGCCAGTAATTACAGGGAACACAACTGTCCACTTTATTACTGACATGTAAGATACATTCACACTGAGTGTGTATGTGCGTACATACATACATACACCAATAACTGTTTATCTTACTTGTCCAATTCAATTACAGAATTTGTTCTTGTACAATATCTAGCATGTTGACCTTATTTTTGATTTGAGAGTTCCTCCTGATAGTGTAATGCAATTACATTCAGTTTTGTCCCAGCTAATATTTTCCTTTACCCTTCACAATGCTCTATTCATTATTTGAAAGGCTAGGCAATACCAAGCCATCCTGTGCTAAACAAATATAAGAAGCAAGCTTTTGCCCTAAAGAACTAGTTTATAATCTAAGTAGAGAAGGAAAGAACGTGTTTGATTATCAAATAAATGCAATAGCTCACAAAGTATTTATTATGGAAGCATGACCTTTAAAGAAGACTTCTCAAAGCAGTTTCCACGTACCTATCAAGTTTACACTGATATTTCTGATCTGAGAATCTGAAATATGCTACAGAGATCCTTCCATTTGACTAACAGAAAAGTAAGTATTTTATTTTCTTATACAGTTGCTGAAGAACAGGGACATGAGTAGTAAAGCACTGGAGCAGGCTGACGAGAGAGTGGGTGGATGCCTTGTCCTGGAGACACTCAAGGTCAGGCTGGATGGTGCACTGAGTAACCTGATCTAAGGTCCCTGTTCATTTCAGGGGCGTTTGACTAAGTGGCCTTTAGAGGTCCCTTCCTGAATCCTCGCTAACGCCTACAACAGGGGACAGTGACTCCACTACTCTCCTGGGCAACCTGTTCCAGCACAACCACTCTTTCTGATAATAAAGTCTTCCTAATATCAAATCTTAACCTCCCCAGGTGCAACTTGAGGCCATTCTCTTTCTTCCTATCATTAGTTACCGGGGAGAAGAGAAGCGAAGAGGCTGATTGTCATCTCGCCACCACCTCATTTCACATAGCTGTAGAGAGTGATAAGGTCTCCCCTGAGCCTTGTCTTCTCCAAACTAAACCCAGTTTCTTCAGCTGTTCCTCACAGGTCTTGTGCCCCAGACTCCTCACCGGCTTTGTTGCCCTTCTCTGGACACTGTCCAGGGCTCTGTCTTTTTTGCAGTGAGGGGCCCAAAGCTGAACACAGTACTTGAGGTGTGGCCTCACCAGAGCTGAACATCAGGGACCAGTACCCTCCCTGTTCCTGCTGACAACACTATTTCTGATACAAGTCAGGATGTCACTGGCCTTCTTGGCCACCTGGGCACACTGTTGTCTGATGTTCAACTGAGCACCAACCAACACCCCCAAGTCCATTTCTACCTCACAGTCTTCCAGCCACTCTGCTCCAAGACTATAGTATTGTCTCAGGTTGTTGTGGCCAAAGAGCAGGACCCAACACTTGTTGACCTTCATCCTATTGTCCTCAGCCCAGTGATCCAGCTTGTCCAGATTGCTCTGCAGAGCCTTCCTACCCTCAGGCAGAATGACACTACCTCTCATCTTGGTGTAATCTGCAAACTTACTGAGGGTGCACTCAATTCCCTTGCTCAGGTCAACAGTAAAGCTATTATACAAGACAGGTCGAAATACCACCCCTAGGGAACACCACTTGTGATCAGTCACTGCCTGGGTTTAGCTCTATTCATAGCCACTCTCTAGACCAAAACCTTCAGCCAGTTCTTTCCCTTGCAAAGAGTTACCATCTAAGACACAGGCTGCCAAATTCCCCAGAAGAATATTGTGGGATACAGTGTCAAAGACTTTGCTGATATCTACGTGAATTATGTCAGCAGCCTTTCCCTCATTAAACAAGTGGATCACCCAGCCATAGAAAGTGATGAAGCTGGTCAAGCAGGACCTGCCTTTCATGAACCCATGCTGTCTGGGCCCAGTCCTCTGGTTGTTCTGTACATGCCTTGTGATCTCATTCAAGATGATCTGTTACATAATCTTTCCTGGCAACAAGGTCAGTCCGACAGGCCTGTAGATCCCTGGACCCTCCTTATTACCCTTCTTACAGTTGATCATCACTATAGCAAGTTTCCAGTCATCTAGGACCTCCCTGGTTGACCAGGAATACAGATAGGTAATGGAAAGTAGCTTGGCAGTCATGTCTACCAGATCCCAGAACCCTCTGGTGGATCCTACCTGTCTCTATGAACTTCTGATAGCCCAGGTGGAGTAGTAGGTCTCTGTTTCCACCTGAATGATGGAGGTTCGTTCTATTTCCCATCCCAGACTTCCAGGTTAGGAGGCTGAGTACCCCGAGGATAACTGTCCTGAGTATTAAATGCAGGTGTAAAGGTGGTATGAAGAACCTCAGTCTTTTCCTTAACCTTAATGGTCCTGTGAAGGATGGAGCCAGGTAGAGTTCATGCTAGGTTTTGCCTTCCCAGTTTTCTCCCTGTATATGCTAGCAACTTCCTTGTACTCTCTTCACAGGAAAGTATGCTCTTCCACAGGAGGTAGGCTCTTCTCCTGGAGTCTCAGAAAGTGTTCCCTACTCAGCCATGCCAGTCTTCCCCCTTGACCAATGCCCTGAGTCCCTTTTGATAGCCCTCAGACTTCTCTCAGCAACCTCATCACTGCCAGCCTGAATTATCAGTAAGTGATAATAATCAGAGGGACAAACCAGACAAGGAAGTTTTCTGTCAATATCCCTGACCTGGGCCTTGGGGAGATAGCACACTTCCCTATGGGTGAGGTCAGGCCAACCATATGGGGTCCTCCATTCCCCGCAGAAGGAAGTCAACAATTACCCTTCTTTCCTTCTTGATGGAAGTAATCTTGAGGTGTGGAGTCAATTGCCCTGCCCTAGGCTATGTCCTAAGTGCTCCTTACATTGCTTCCTGGTTTACCCATCCTTCATGTTCCAAAGCCTCAAATCTATCATGTAAGGGCACTTTGGAAGATGAAGTAGGTAGGGAGGTGCTTTTCCTGTGATGCTGAAGAGGAACCTGTTTCCATTCATCTGCATCACTTCAGTCCCCTCTCTCTGCCTGATGGTGACAGGGAAAGGGGTCCACCACTGTTTTGGGTGTACCATTCCTGTGCCTTTGTTGTGGATATGGCAGGGAGCTGCTCCACCAATCTATCTCCTGTTCACACCCCTTGGTACTCCTTAACTCTACACCTTCTCCACGAGCTCTGCCACCACGCTGTCATGACTCACACGGTGTTATCTCTACTGTCCTCCACCGGTACTAAGAGGCTCAGGCAATCTCTGCAGTCAGAGACATGAACAGCCGCATTTCTGGACAAGCAATCTGTCTGGGTCACTACATTCTTCTAGGCAAGAGCTTTCTGCCTGGTGGAAGTCATGGTTAGATTTATTGTCTGGGAGGCAGCCAATAGGTGAAGTAGTTTGGGGCTCTCTCTTGTTCCCTCTGCTTCCATTCTGCTCTAGTGCCTCTCCAGGAAAGGGTCCTTTGTATCAAGCTTCTGCTTTGAGACCAGTCCCACAAGGTCTTCATTTGCTTCAAAACTAAGCTTAGAAGACAAAATATGCTTATTGGTAAATCTGAACTCCGGGAACACTTAGAGAAGGACATCACAAAGTTTCTTATGGGTATATTTTGATGATGAAAATCTGCAGTATCTAAAACATAGTTTGAATACTGAAGCAATCATAAATATTTCCATATAAATTTCTTCAGTTTCAAGTTTGATTCCTAATTACTCTTCATTAGCTTGTTAGGTCATAGGGGAGGGGGACTGTCGTGTCATTAAGCGTATACAATGCTTTCCAAATATTATCTAAATCTTCATTATTCTGAATGGAAATAATTATCATGCAAAATAACAGAGGGTTTTCAAACGAACCTGAGAATGTATCACCCATATGAGATAGATAGAGAGACAATCATCTTTTTTTTTTTTTTTTTTTTCTTCTTCTTCTTCTTCTTCTTTTCAGTACTAGGCAAAATGCCAGGCCCACTAGTACTTACTATAGTTTGGTATTGGCTTTAATACTGCCAAGATTTTTCCAAAATGTCAGTTTAATAAATAACTGTACATAATTTTATTTAAAGTAATTGGATACTAAAGCATTCTTCATTCTTTGATAATTAAGTCCCCTTGATTCCCTTCTACCAAGTATTTGACTAAATCAAAATAAATTAAATGCCAAAATTAAACAGTAAATGGAGTTATATAAAATTATTAAAAGTAAATATCCACAGGATTCTAATACATTGGAAATGCTTTTTTGTATAGTACCAAATCTATACTGAGAGATATATTCTCAATTTTCTCTATTTTCCAGGTACAGAAGAAAAGTATAACGTGTCAAAAAATATGTCTGGAAGTTCAAATGTTTTTAAGCTTTATTTATTGCATTCCATATGTTATTAAGTTAGTCACCTACTGGGAAATATAAAACTGGTTCAGATAAGATTTTTATACCTTTGTTTATATGTAGGTTGCTCCAAAAGCAATGCCTCATATTTACTTCAATTGAAACTACAACAGAAACAAAGAGCACAGAAACACTGTTTGGGAGAGCAAATTCTCATCTACAAAACAATATTTTTCAATACAGTCACCACCATTACCTCTGCATTTTCAATAGCCGTAAACAACAGCCTGCACACTGCACTCATAAAAATCTGCACCAGTGCAAGTGACCCACTGTTGCTGTTGCCACTACTGAAATGCACTACCTGCCACCTCACCGCACTCACATCCACTGTTTGATCTCCATAAACATTCAGCAGACATCAATGAATGTAGTGGGTGCAATTTTTTATGTGTGAAGGAATTCAGTTCTTCAGCTCTGCTTGATCCACACTTCTATGTCAGATGCCATTTTGTCAGAATGTCTTGCTGCTGCCATCCATCGCACAGCAACAAAATGTAACAGAATACTGGTGGGAAGTCATATCGTAAACATCCACCTCTGACATTGTGGTCCAAGATAATAAAATAGGAGGCATTCCTTTCAGAGCAGCCCTCATAAATCTGAATTCTCAGTTGGGACAAGTGAGATTAAAAAGAACGTGCCATTTAATAAATAAATATATATAAAAACAAACACAAGGTTTGTTGTAAACGAGGAAATCTGTTATCATCTTTGATTTTCTTGTCTGTGTCTTAAAAAGAAATGTTGCCTATGGCTGAAGTTATTCAGTCGAAACAAATAGACATACATGGCTTGTCCGTTCCATTCACATTATTCAATGTATAAGTTGGATTTTCGATCCTAGCTGGAACTAGCTGCCCTCTAGTAGAGCCTAAGGGCTTACATCATCTCTACAGACAGACAGACTTGCTCTTTCAGATAGAGTCACTCAGTGCCTGCTGTTCCAAGTCCTTTCTGCCTCCAACACCTCATCATGAAATCTGGAGCTGGCAGAAGGACAGTGATTGCTTGTACCAAAATATTTCTGCATTAAGATATGATGCAATTTCATTACATTGCCAGACTGTCACAGGTTGTATTTGTGACAGACAAAGCCTTGATTCCAAAAGATTCCAAAAGATTTGTCTCCAATAAGAATGTAATGGTCCCATTGTTAATTTAGATAAGTCCAAATGAGTTTGCAATCGATACCAGTTTGCCTCACACACACAGCCCATTGTATAAAGGTAAACTTTTATCATAAAATTTGACAATTATAATAATGAAAGCTGGTCTCAATTAGCATAAAAATGGTAAACTGAAAACTGAGGAACAGACATGCTACCTGTTCTGTTGACATTTTTTCTGTGATAGCAGCCCACAGACAGAGTGTTGTATGCAATAAACTCTTAAACAATCAGAATTTGCAATCTAGAGCTCTTAGGAACCATCTTGTTCACAGACCTAAACAGGAGATAACTTTGTTCACATGCGCAGTTTGCCATTTGAGAAGATTTTCCTTCAAACCAAACTTGCAAGTGAGCATATGTGCATTCAAATTTTGTATGCCCTTATAAAATCATGACCCATACCTCAAATAATGAAATCTCCACCACAATTTCCCCATTATTTATTTACTTATCTATATATCTATCAGTTGCATGGCTATCTAAAACTCAGCTATGCTGACTTCACTTTGCATGTTAAGTGGGAATAACAGTGTTGTCCATTGAGACTTAAGCCACAACTTCCTTGGAAGTTCTCTGAAATTACTTATCAGTAATATTCATTACCAAGATGAAGTTGTAGTATGGTATGGTGTGCACTGTCATCTCTCAAATTTCAAAGGTCAACCCATGTAGAGACACAAAACTGACACTGTCAATGCTATCTGTTATTTTGCATTTCAAGGAATCTAAATTAAATAGTTTATGTAATTTATCATCTGTGGTGCTTAAACAACCAATATGCGGGTTACCTCTGACATGCTGCTCTCACACTCTCCAACAGTATGGGGGAGGGGGGGAAATATGGTGGAAACCAAACCAAACCAAACCAAACCAAACCAAACCAAACCAAACCAAACCAAAAAAATGTATAGGTTTGAGATAGACGCAATTTAATGAAACATAAACAAAATGAAAAACAAAGCAGAATAAAAGATATTGCATTATTGTATCATTTCTTACATCAAAAAGTGATGCTCAGACACTTCTTTGGAAGCAGGGCCTCTGTGCACATAGCAGTTGCTTGGGAAGATCTGTAAGAATCTTTCACAGTAAGAGTCTGCACTTCTCCCGTTCTTATCTCAGGTCTTATTACTGAGCATGTTACTATAATGTATGTAATATCCCTTTGATCACTGTCCTTTCCCCATCTCTTGCTCATCCCCAGTTACTAGTTCGGACCAAGTGGAGTGGAGAGAGTCTTGAAACTGTCTGTGCTGGTAGTTGCTCAGCAGTAGACAAAACATGATTGCATTATCGATGCTGTTCTAGCTACTGGTGCAAAGCACAGGACAGTATGGGCTGCTGTGGGGAAAACCAACTCTATTCCAGCCAAACACAGTACCTCATCATAATAAAAAAAATAGCAATTAAAAAAAGATATATATATATATATCACAAAGTGTTTTTAAAATACTGAACCATATATTATTCAAAATGTGTAAGAAAGTTATATTCAGACTTAGTTAACTTTAGCAGAATACAGCATGTCTATCCTACCTTGACAGCTTAACTGATTTAGCCACAAAGGTAAACTGATTTTTTTTCTATCTCTGGACTTGATGAGTTCACTTTCAGAGGTGGGCTATAAGGTCTTTACTGGATCAGCCAAAGAGTGATAGAAACCAAGCAGCTTTACCTGACTGTCTTGTAAGTTCAGTAAGTGATCAAGGGCTATCAAGAGACAATAACTGCACTTGATCACAGTGGATTGTTTTCACTAATCTTGTCAGCTGCATTAAAGGACTAAGTAGGAAACAATAAATGCTAAAAAGATCAAAGATAAGTTGGAAGAAAGGAAAAAAGAGAGCCATAAGTCATACTTGCAAAACCATAATTTTGTAGGCAACAGCTGTGATAGTTGTTTACTAAACTGTAGAAGTGCTTCTACCATAATCCTATGCAACTTTCTGCTTGCTGTACCCATCAGTGACATCTCAAATTAAATACACGTAGTAAGAATTTCAGGATTGATACTGTCTTTTTTTAATGTGATTGGACTAATCCTTATGGGATGCAACTTTGATATCTGTAATTGTTGATACAAATAAAATATCAATATCATAACTGTATTAATAATATGAGATCACAAATGACAGGTAATTACAAATTTAGCTTGTTATTATGAATGACATTTTCCCACAAGTCATCATTTTTAATGGGATAATATAATGCATCTTTTTTATAGTCATGTAGAGCACACTGTACGTGTTGTCATTTAATACAGAATTTGGGTACTTTTTAGATTGTTAATTTTACATGCCCCCACCTCCCCCTTCCAGGCTGTAAAACATGTATGTGACATAGAAGCCAAACAGACTACATAAGCTTGACTTTCCATTACTTCACATGGATTTAATACAGCTGTAAATCCAGGCAACAGAGCCATAAAAATAAAATAAAATATGGTTAAATAAGTGTGCTTAGTTTCATTTATTGTGTATAGCTGTATTAATTTTAAATGCGTGTACTGTGACAATGTTCAAAGACTCCTGTGAAAGACAGGACCTTCTCCAGTGAGTTTACATTCTAAATGTCACAGAAGTAGATGAAAGGTGAGAAAGATGTGACCTATAAATAAATGAAGATGATGATGACTGACACAGTATTATTTATTCAATGTTTGTTGTTGCTACTTTTCCCTAGATAATGTATCATTACAAACTAACTGTAAATAATTAGCAAAAAAACATCCTGACAGATGAGACTTTAAATGCTGTAATAGATCCTGTCTAGGTCAGTGGAATATTTTGGCAATAAGGACTTTGATAGCACTAATGGAAGTCCACCTGAGCCTCTACTGATGATAATACTACCAGCAGACACACTGATAAATTATAATGGGCACAGAAGCAGCAGCCACTCCAGAAACATCCTTAAAGTGAATTTCCTTTAATGGTTTGGAAGACAAATGGCTCACATTTTATCATTGGATTCCTCCTCTTTCAGAAAATTGCCAATAAACTTCCTGTCCTTAGCTGAAGATTTGGCAGCAGCTTGGACATAACAAATTTAACCCATTCAATCTGTTTATTTATGTCAGTTATTTGTTCAAGCTCTTCTTAAACCAAATGATCTCATGTGTTTTCATTTCAAAAATTAAGATAATTTGTTTTTTAAATGGTTCATTGTGGTGGTGTTTCTGGAGAGGTCATACTCCTGTAAAGTTGTTAGTCAGAGATGGTTGTCTGTACAGTAAGCACCTAAATTCACAAGGTACTTCTCCTGTTCCCAGTGTGCCTCTGGTTGTGTGTCTGGTCTTCCCAGATGCAAACAGCTGGTACCTAACTGTCTAAACACAGCTAGAACACGAGAGGATTAGTTGTGTGCACAAAATGAGTATCATCAAATTTCTATGGTTTAATGAGCTAACTTGCATTGCGTGAGCTTGTTGTGTGCTCCATTAGGACTCTGATTTTCTTTTGTATAATCAACAGTTGAAGCTTCCACATTACTTTGTCTCTTGTTTGCTCTTGTTCAGCTGCTGACAACCATCCTAACAGCCAGTGTTGCTGAACAAATATTTCTTTTCTCCTGCAGGTTAGTTTAAACTCCTCTTCTCTGTTTATTTAATCTAGTCTGTTTCCTTATATTAAGGGGCTAACACAATATGCAAACTCTTTTCCTGCTGATTTAATTTCCAAGAATGATGATCTCTGACACGCTAAAGTTAGTTTCGCTGATGTTTGTCTGTAAATGTCTTTATCTCTTTTAAATAAAAAGTAAAACACATTACTGGGAATCTGTTTGAAAAAGAATTGCCCAACTCTTGGGATGGGCTAACGTTAGCTGATGAATAGATACTTCAGCTGACATGCAGAATTTAACAGTGCCCTCATATGCCAGGATCTGACACCTACATTCTCTAAGTGGCTTCCTGTGCAAATCACTGTCAGAGATATTAATGCTTCCAAAATTGCCCGGTCACCATGTAATTGCTCTTTTTGCTCAAACACTCAGTGAAAGAATTTAAGAAATTGAATCAATGCCCTTGCTAGTCTGAGGAGTATCAAAAACACGTTCTCAAAAGACTGCAGTACAGTAAAGGTTAAATTAGATAAGATGTACTCCCCACATGCTAAAACTTTACTTTGACAAACAAAAGAAACACAATTATTTTGGGTAGGAAAAGCACGAATGATATAATTCAGTAAGAGAGCCATTTAGATATCAGTACCTACTACCAAGACCATGTTGCAAAGAAAAACAATTTTAGTTCTTCTGATCTTTTAATTGTCTCTTTTTGTAGTCCAAAAGCAGGAGATTTTCTAACAATTTCCAAGAATGATTTTCAAAAAATCTTACTTGCCTTTTGAAACTTAGAGGTATACTGTTCTTTTGAAGTTCAGCGGTTTGCAAGAAGTGTCCTGCAGACCACCAATTGTCAAAGGAGTTACCTGCAGAGCTATTATGCTTGTCTTTGAACACTGAGATTCTTAACATTTTGGCTGCAGGTGAAATCTAAGTTGCTGAAGAGAGTTGGCTTATGAATGAATGAAAGCTGTAGCATTAGCATTAGGTATTTAGGGGCTGCATTTCCTTTCTCTTTGCTTTCATTTAATGGTATTTCTATTCTTCCTGTGATGTTCAAGTGGAGTCAAAGATGTACATGTGTACTATTAAGCTGGTTTTTTTCTCTTTTTCCTTCATGGTGTTAGGCATATTCTTCTCTGTAATCCTTAAGTTATACTATAAATAATTCTTTCTAATATTAAAAACTTCTCAGTAGTGCTTTAAAACCGGAAAGGTTAGACAGAGACTGTAAAGTCTGACTTTAAGGCACTTAGTGTTTGTATCTAATATAAAATAGAATGGAAGCAGCGATGGATAACTAGCCTCTGGTTAGATCAATCTATCGCATCAATGCAAATTATCAAGGTATCATAGCAAGTTTGTCAAGATCAAATTGAGATTTCCATGGATATGTAGGGCAAACTGAAATTTCTGTGTTCATGTGAACATTACATAGAATTCCTCCAAAAGTATTAAAATGAATCAAAAACTAACCATACAAGTTTTTTAAAAATCAATTAATTATACAGCAAAGACTAATTAGACTTACTATTGAAGAAAATACTGTTTTGTTTTTGGCTTGTTCTAGGAGCTTTTTTAATGCTATTAATCCATAGAATACAAGCAACCCATTTGCATTTTATCTGTATACTGCTATACAAGGGTCCATCCTTCAAAGGTGCAGTTCTAAATGACAACAGGATGTAGACTATGACTGTGCATAGGGATTGTCAAGGTTCATCATCATGATAAGTATCATAGAATCATAGAATCATAGAATATCCTGAGTTGGAAGGCTCTCACAAGGATCACTGACTCCAGCTCCTGGTTCCAAAAAGAACAATCCAAAATTCAAACCATATTTCTGAGAGTCTTGTCCAACCTCTTCTTGAAGACTACTCTTCTAGTATGCTTGGTGTTATCATTATTTCCCTGGAGAGAATGTTCCAGTTCCCAGCTACCTTCTGGTGAAGAACCTTTTCTTTATACCCAATTTGACACCTTCCCTGATGCAGCTCCATGCTATCTTCTTGGTTCTCTTGTTGCTACCAAAAAGCAGAGATCAGCACTACCCTGTCACTCCCATCATGAGGAGCTGTAGGATGCTAAGAGGCCTCCCCTCAGCCTCCTCTGCTCTGGGCTGAACAAACCAAGGGACCACAGTCTTTCCTCACACATCCTCTCAACCCTTCATCATCTTTGTAGCCCTCCTTTGGTTGTTTTCTAGTAGTTTTATGTTCTAATTGTTTTATATTGTGGGGCCCAAATCTGCACACAGTGCTCAAGTGTGGCCATGCCAGTGCACAGCAGAGAAAGCTTCCTTCCCTCGACCAGCTGACAAGGACATGACCCCAAGTTATGGTTACTCCTTTTGCCTACAAATGACCTCAGTCCTTGCACACTTGCTAAGATGCTGTGGCTTGCTAGCAAAATTCACAGGTAGAACAAAATTTCACATAAATTTCAAAGACATATTTTTCTAATTATGCAAAATGAAACAAACAAAACAACAACAACAAAAAAGCATTACATTATTTTCATGATTAACTTATGAATGTCTGCTGGATATTTTGAAGACTAAAGAGACTACACTAAGGAAATGATGCTATTGTGGTGGTGTCAGATATTGATGAGGAGATAGAGTCCTTAGTGTTAGTTTCAGATCAAACAAAGTACCTCATGAATGCAATTAGAGCATATGCAGGAACTGGAATGAGTTTCCAGTTCATTGTCATCAAGGACAACCCATGAAGTTTATTTTGTATGCAATAAAGTTGGGGAAGCACAGATAAGTGAGGTAACTGAAGCAGGGACTTCACACAACAAACAAGGACAAGGGCTGCTTCAAAAGTAATGCCTCCTATTTTATTATGTTGGCCTACAACACATTTCTGCTATGCAATCGATGGCAGCATAGGGGCAGTGTGATAAAACAGCACCTGGCATGGAAGTATATATGAAGCAGAAGTGTGCTGCTGAATACCTCCATACAGGAAAAAAAAGGCACCCATTGATGCAGACATTAATCAGTGGTTGCTGAATGTTTATGGAGACCAAACAGTGTATGTGAGCACAGTGAGGCAGTGCGTTTCAGCGGCAGCAGCAGCAGCTACTCTGGTGCAGATGTTTTATGAGCTCAATAGGCAGGCTCTTGTTCACTGCTGTTGAAAATATATTGCTAACAGTGGTGACTACATTGAAAAACAGTGCTTTGTTAGATGAGAATTTGTTCAATCAGTGTTATCGTGTTCTTTGTACCTATTGAAGTTTCTGTGAAAATAAAAAGGAGGCATTACTTTCAGAGCAACCTTTGTAGCTTTCTTTTTACTGTTCTGTCTTGTGGTTCAAAACAACAAAGGCTAAGCATGTAAGATCTTAGTAGGGATCTCAATAACTGAGATAATGTCAGTTAGAGAACACGACCAAATTTGATCCTTAAATAAATAAAAATGAAACACACTGTATTAATTTAACTATAACATGAATTCCATATTCCAGTCTAGAGGTAACATTTTAAAGAACATACTGATAATTGCTGAAGGTTGAGAAAACCTTTGCAGGGATGAATCAGTCTGTAAAGTATATCTTGTAGGAGACTAAAGAAAGATAATTATTTCAACAGTAAGAAGGTTGGAAGGTTGAGTAATCATGATCTGTAAAGTATGTAAGTTGCAAAACGAAGCTAATAACACATGGTTCTTAAATTTAATATACAAATTGAAGTCCAGTACTGCAAGATTACGTGTCAATAATGTGATTTCAACAGTGACAGTATCTATTTACTGGTAAAATTTATTCAGATGCAGAATCTGCACAATTTGTTATAGTTCAAGGCAGCCTTATGTGACATTATGAAATGTATACATGGTTAAGTACTTAGCCAACATAATGTGAAAGATCTCAGTAGATAATTGTAATGGTCCCTTCTATCTTTGAATTTCTGTAAGGAAGTTCAGGGTCCAGAAACTACTTTCATGCATTTAGATATATTGGGCTTATATGGTGAAGGGGAAGACATCTAGTCCCTGTGAGCAGAATCCAGCAGTGCCCCACGTCAGAACATAGCAGCTGCAGCTGCTCCAAAGGGACCCACCACTGCCAGAGCTGTGCCATGAGCGATGCTGGGTGTGTTGTGGGAGAATGTATTTAAGGAAGGGAACACCACTGTGCTACAGCAGTTCTCCCCATGTGGCCACGAAGGAGTCCATGGGACAGTGGTGGCCATGGGTACCCTGCAGAGTGGCCCAGGCTGGAGCTGCAGCCCGTGGAGAGGGGCAATGGTGGGGCAGGAGGGCTGGGGGAGCTGCCACTCAGGGGGACTGCATGGGGCAGTGCCTGAAGGATGGGCCGTGCAGTACGGAGCCATACTTGGACAGTGCTGGGAAAGTTGCAGCCCTTGGGAAGCCCATGGGAATCGGTTCAGGAAGGACACACATGTAGCAGGGGCAGAGTGATTCCATAGAGGTGTGGCAAAGATGAAGCATTATGGTGTGGCCACAGCCTCCATTCCCAGTTCCCATGCACCTCTCAGGGGTAGGCAGTAGGAGAATTCACACTTCACTTTCAGTTTTCACTGCTCTAGTCTGTTATCAGTAGGCAAAAAACCAAACCAAACCAAACAAAAACAAATAAACAAACAAAAAAAACAAACAAACTTTCATAAAACTCCCTGTGCTGTCTGTTTTGCCTGTGAAGGTAACTGGTAAATGATCTTTTTGTCCTTATCTCAAGCCACAAGCATTTTCATGGTGTTTTCTCCCCCTCTTCTATTTAGGAGGGAGAGTGCGTGAACAGCTGTTTGGTACTTAGTTACCTATAGGTGTGTTTCCCCAGTGGATGGGATCAGCACAGAAGTCACAGACACCAAGTTAGAGAAGTGAGTTTATTTTTACTTAAGTTAAAAGCAATGAGACAGTAAGTAAAATGATACAGCAAGAATGAAACAGAAAAAGGCAATCGACCTAAACATTACTACATGAGGATAGCAATAGTGTTTAAGAAAGATACATGACCAATTGCCCTAATACTTTACCATTATCCATATTTGCAGTCACTGGGGAGTCCTGGTTGCAAGAGGATTTGTAGAGCCTTTCCTGGCAACTGGGAGGTCCCATGCAGTGTATTAACTTGTAGTTGAGGTCTGCAACTTCTCTGCAAAAGGGTCCAGCTTTTAAATTATTGAATAAACAAGTTTACATAACAATTAGGTGGAAACATCTGGTTTCCTTCTCCCTATTGGATTCCACCTCAAGTTTGTCCAGGGCTCAAGGAGGAACCAAGGAAGTCTGTGTACTAGTAAACCTTGATACTATGCTTCTAAACAAGAAAAAGTCGGTGCATTCTTATAACACCTTATCTAAGCTACATATCTTGCTAATATAAAGTATTGTTCAAGATGCATGTTTTGCTAATGATTATACATATTTTGCCAATGATCAGATACTGATAACATATGTGAAATTTGTCTAGAGGTCAACTTTGATTCGAGGCCTACTGTTCAGGTCTTGGTACTTCAAGGTGTTAGACAACAACACTGATATTGAAGCACTGGGGATGTCAGAACCTGCACCATTATGTTTAAGGTTATGTGTCAGTTGTATGACTACAAATTTCTGCATTTTGCTATCTAAAAAGAAATATCTGACTAAGTGAAGTGATCTTTATGAACTACTAACCACACTTATAGCATTTTTTTCTTTTTTTTTTTTAAGAGAAACAACACATATTTTGGTTAAACAAACAAACAAACAAAAAACAAGAGAAGTGCTATTAGAATGAACTTGAAGGTCAGGTAGATATCATGATAAATTTCTTATCTTTGGGAAGATATACTAAGTATTCTTTGTCATCATACATTACTCTGAAATGATCAAATTGTCCATGCAAGTGGGACTCACCAGTGTATTCATGATTTACGTGGCATGCAGCACAATCAACAACACAGTAAGTATTTCATTTTGTTAGAAATAAAAACATCTGAATTTGAAAATACTGATGTGGTTTTTGTTAACCTGTGGAAATACAGATCAAATTCTTCCCTAATTACCAAAATGCAAGGATGCAATTACTAAAATGCACATAGGAAACATTTATTTTTTGAAATGTATTAAACAACAACTTGGAGCTTTTTTCTGTACACTTGCTATGTCCCCTAAACCTTAATGTTTTGCATGCTCATTTCAAAGTTTTTTTTTGTTTTTTTGTTTTTTTGTTTTTCTCCTCAGTTTACCTAGTGGAATTATTGGATTCATTCCACTTCTGTTTAATTCTGTTGTGTTCTTTATCTGCAGTTTGTTCTTAAATTCTTCTGCAATTCTCATTTACTTGAAGTCTTACAAAGAATGATACTTACTGCCTCTTATCATCTTTGTATACATGAAATGAAGTCATCCAGTGACCTGAGTAGAAAATTCTTTGTGGATTTCAATCCACTTAAGGTAAGACTTTGCACCTTGCAGCTAGTGAAAGAATCCATTCCAACCTCATGAAGTGTATCAGGACCATTTGCTTGCTGATTCACCTTTGCATAAGAATGACTGTATGGGAATTGGTATTTTAAATATTTGAGTAAGATAACGAAACAAATAATGTGGAGGGACAACAAGTCAACAACTGTTAACCAAGTTGTAGAAAGCTCCTCTTTTTCTGTTTCAGGTTTGTGTTCTGAATATGAATAGTTTGGATTGAGTAGCTAGCCAAACAAACAATATTTGAGAGGGACTTTTATAAATTGAGTATCCTTACGCTTCAAAGCGTCAGTACACAACATGCTATATCTGGTTTTAAAATGTATGTGTAAATTTTACAGTGACTGGACATGGGAGATCAAATCATGCCTCAGTCTGACTGACACATAGGAGGTTTCTTGGGATGAAACCCAGAAGAGTTTGGCCTCTCTTCAACCAGACTGTCGTGCACTGTGATTTCTTTAGACTTCACATTTTACAAGTAGATTCAGTTTGGATTAACACTACAATACAATTACAATGCCTCCTTGTAAGAAGTGATGATATTACTTAGCAAGTGGTATTCTCTCTGATTGCTCCTAACTTCTGCTTGGTGTTATACATACGCAGTGGATTGCTGCAGATACCCTCCCAAATTAACCAAGTTCCAATTATTCATTTAGCTTTTTGAACAGTTGGTGGAAAAGTGCATTCCAGTGTTCTGACCACATGGCTTTTACTTAAAACCTTTGATCATATCCTTGAATAGAATCTAGGGAGAGTTTAGTTTTATTGCTGTGTTTGTGCATATTTAGGACGTAGATGCAAACCTTAGTCTCAAATCTAAAAGATAATCCTTTAGTAATTCGTAATAATTGCCTTCTGATATTCTAACACAGGTGGGAGATCATTAGTCAGATTAGCTAGTGCAGACTTTAATATCCTCCAAATTTATCTTGTAAAAAGCATCAAAATAAAGACTGTCCTGCAAAATTTGGGACAGATGGCAGTGCAAGATGACATCTTTTCTAAATGTGTCAAAATGTTCACTCAGTCATGCAACATGATTGGTTGCACATTCTGGGTGCATTATTAAAATAACAAAAGCAGTAAAACTCACTTGCATGAACACCTGCTGCTAGAGTAACTTAAAATAAGTAAGACAAAACATACAATTAATATAAGAAGGATTCACTGGCAAATAACTGTTTAATGTAGCTACTGCATTGCTTAAAATGTTTTAAGTTAGAAAATGACTTAAATTCAAAACATTCAAAAGTTCCCTTCATAAGTGATGCTGAAATGATCTTGATATGACACTTCGTACAATATAACAAGGCAGTATACAAGAACAGACACATAACAGTCCTGCTGCTATCTGTGAACTGGCATCTTTAAATCAGGTGTTATATATTCCTATACCAGCTGAAACAGGAAAGCATAGAAGTGATGGGTAAGTCCACTACCACAGACAGAATTAAAATCTGAGAAAACAAAGCAGTGTCTGCTCAGCTCTGTTGTGGTGGTAGAAACAAAGCAACTACAACTGAAGAGCTTCTGATTGCATTTATAATTCCAGCAGTTGAAAATGTCAGAGATGAATCTCATGAAGTCCAACCTATGTCTTATGACAGGAAGTCCCATTGAGGCATGAGGGGGATTTTTTTGTTTCGAATGACATGGTCTAGATCAGTCACAGCCATGGGATGATGGTTGGACTAGATGATCTTTCCAATCTTAATGATTCTATGGTTCTATGAAATAATGAAGAAACGTTCAAGACTCCTTTGTTCTGTTCTTTGCCTGGCTGGATAATTCAGCCAGCACTCACCTGGTCTGAGATCAGGGCCTCGCACTGAGTAATGTAACTGCTGTTACGGAACTGATCAAAGGGACATGCTGAGAAGTGAAACAAGGCATATTTGTGGAAGGCCTAAGCACATATTTGATACACCATCCCTAGTCTGAAACTATACACAGGAAATGAACCAGAGACTGTGTTGCAGCACTAAGCAATAACCACAAGGCCCTTCTCCAGCCCTTACGCTTGACCTTCACAACAATGGTTAGCGCACTCAAATACTGACATTCAATAACCAATCTCTTTGATGGGAAATAATAATAATAATAATAATAATAATAATAATAAAAGTGTTTAAAAGGATGGGACACTGGGCAATGTCTGTTACCTTTTTTTTTTTTTTTTTTTTTTTTTTTTTTTTTTTTTTTCCCCTATGGGAGGAAGGAAAACAGCAGCAAAAGTGATTGATGTGCAACTGTACTGTTAGCTCAGAGTAAAATCATACGGGTGAATTCAGGCTGGCACCGAGAAACTGCTGTCTTAAAGGGTTAACCGCGGCTGCTCTTGTCGATGGTGAGGCATGGAGCGTCTGTCCGCAAGGTGTGACTCCCCCAGACACTCTCGCTGCAGCCGCACGGCTCTCGCTCCCCGTCGCCGTGCCCACCTGTTCCGCCCCTGGGCCCGGCCGCCGCCGCTCGGTGCGAGGATGCGATGCTCCTCGCAAGAGGCTGGGGATGGAGATACGGTTTCTGTAGTGATGGGGCAGACTGTGGAGAGCTATTGGCTGCCGGCTTTGTAAATTTCATTCAGTTTGGTCCAATAGCAGGAGGAGTGCGCCTGGTACAGCCTGGACCTCTCTCTCCCGCTCCCTCCCCGCTCGCCTTGCCTTGCAGATCAGCCTCCCCGGCTCGGGCTCTGCATAGGCAATCACAGCCCCTGCTCGCAGACCCAACTCTCCCTCTCGCACCGATTGCAATGAATTTTCTGCCTGAATGTAGGTCGCTGACAGCCAAGAGCACGAGTTTCCTGCACATCCAGTGCTGCTTTATTTCCTGTTGATATTTTTAATTTTTCTTCCCCCCCCCACTCCGCCCCCCCCCCCCACCCCAATTCATGGTCACTGCATTCCTTTGGAGAAGCGAATCGCGTTGGATTCCAAAAAGGAGAGCAGGATCCTTGTGTGATAATGCCGGCTGCATGACACCCTGAGAGGATTTCCTGAAGGAATCTGGCTGTGTGAAAAAGCCCCTCTCTGCTTCTGCGGCTCTTCCAGCTTTAAGGTAGGAGTGCTGGGCTTATCGTTTGCGTTTTTATTCTCCTCTCTCTTTCCTTTTTTTTCTGTTGCTTTCCTCCCCCCCCCTCCCCCCCCCCCTTTTTTTTCTTTTTTTTTTCCTTTTTTTTTTTTTTTTTTTTTTTTTTTCAGCGGGGGTGGGGGAGAGGTGTTGCGGTTGGTACTCTGGCAGAGGGCGAGCAGTTTGCTGCAGTCGTTTGTGCTTTTACTTTTCCCATCGTTATAAACCGGTACTTTCTTTCTGCCATCTCCACCATTATGCCGACCGAGATGTCACATATGCACATTTATGCAAATTTTATTTCTTTTTTATCCTCTTCGGTCTCGTCCCCGGTAGTCCCCTTGCACCATCGTTTGTTCGGAGGCATTTTGCTGCAATCAGCTATTTGGAAAGGCTCTGGGGTTCTATGTGAGATGTTTACAAAGTAGCTCTCTGCCTTACAGCCAAATAAACAGAAGAGTGTGGAGGAGAGAAGGGAAAAAAAATATCTGCAGTACAGGGGGAGAGAGAGAGGAAGAGCGAAGCCACAGTTTTCTGCCAGCGCGGAGAGGAGCAAGAGCGATGCCTCATGCCCTGTGTGCGCCGTGGTTTGCAGGGGGACAGAAAACCAACACGTCGGGTTTTGGTTAACCACTTCCCCCGCCGCCGCCACGGCCACAGAAAGGAAAAAGGGGACGGAGGAGGATGGGGGGGACGAGAGAGGGAGGCGGCCCTTCAGAGATCTTAGCTCGTCTTGGATTAAGCGGTTCACCCGCGGTGGGTTTTTCCTCCTTTTTCTTTAATCTTTTTTTATTTTTATTTTTTTTTAAATATATATATTTTGTTTCCTTTCATCTTCTTCCTCCCCTCCTCCCCCCCTCAATTTCTTTTCTTTTTATACATTCGCCCCCCCTCCCCCCCTTTCTTTTTCTTTATTTTCTTGTTTCCTTCTTTCCGGGCTCGGGCAAAATGCCCGCTTTTGTGATGGGCATGAGTTCCCGCACGTGATGGAGCAGGGACTGGCACTGGGGAGAAACAGTGTGCTCAGCGCGGGGGGGTCTGGGGAGAAGAGAGAAGAAAAAAGGAAAAAAAAATAAAAACGAGCACTCCTCCCCCCCTGCCCCCCCCCCCCCCTATCGCCCGGCAGTAAATCGGCTTCTCTGCAAAGCCGGGGCGGGGGCGGACGAGGCGGGGGCTGTCGGCGGGAGGCGCCCCCTCCCCGAGGAAAGACCGTCGCCACCCCCAGCGCCCCGGGGAGAGGGGGCGGCCCCGCCGCAGCGCCGCTTTTGGCTGCCTGCTAGAGCCACCCGCTCCCCCGCACACCCTCTCCCCCACTCCGGACAGAGTCGGGCGGGTAGGGTGCGGAGGGACCTGTCCGTCCTGCCGTGATAAGACCAGGGCACGCGTCACGGCGAGCGGGGAGCTCGGCTGGTTGCGGTGCTCGGAGCGGGGAGCGAGAAGTTTGTGGGGACGCGGCGGCGGTGGCGGGGCGCAGCCAGGAGGTGGCGGTGTGGACCCGCGCCCGCCACCGGGGCCGTCCCGCCGCCCGCGCTGCGGTGCCCGCCGGCTCGTGGGGGGCAGAGCGGGAGGGGTGTGGGGGAAGAAAGTTCGTCAGGCGGAGTGGGCCGGTGCGGGGCCGCGATCTGATGTAGGTGGGCTGGAGCGTGAGGGAGCGCCTGGGCTCACCTCCGGTGCTCTGAGTGCCTCGGAGGTGGCAGAGAGCAGAGCGGGGAACGATGATGCCGTTTGAGCTGTAGTGTTCGGGTGTTTTGCGTCTCTAGGTTGTGTGGGTAGACTGCTGCTGGTCTTACTGCTGGCATCAGTGCATACGTGTGCTTAGATATTTAGTATTTTAAAATAAACCACAAGAATAAATAGACATATTTTTTATTATTATTATTTTTTGTCATGACTGATAAAGGTTGAGTACAATGCTTGTAGAATTCCAGTCTGACTTCTGGTTTCCAGTGGTTGATAATATCGACAGCATATATGCGTATGCTTAGAAGCAGGTGACTTAGGGAACAAGGCGTAACTGGATGGATTTACAACCATACCGAAATGTAAATCTTTGGTATTTTCTCCTCCTAAAACAAAAATGTGATGGCCCCTTTGTGTATCTCCTATAAATGGAAGAGCTGTAGTCTGCATTCCATGGGACAAATTATGTTCATTGATTATTAAATATATAAATTTAACAGGAAAGAAACAAACTAATTTTCTATCACAGCGGGAAAAGAAGTAATTAGTTCAATTAATTTTGATTCCTGTATGAAAACCCAACTTTGCTTTGTAGCACTGAGCTACTTTCATACGTCTTTTTCTTTTGTTTTTCCTTGCAAGCCATGCTTTTGATATTGCACCAATTAATGGCACCTATAGAGACATCTATATAAGTGATATGCAGTGAGTATGTGTTTAGGCAGGGCATTTCACATTTCTTGTGCTAATAGTAATGAGTGGAGGGTAGTACACACTGCCTTATGAATCATATTCCAATGAATCATTAAAGACAAGAACATGAAAACGTGCCGTGCAGTTTCTGGTAACTCAAAACTAGTGAGGCATGTTATTTTCTAAGAATGTTACAAAATGAGACTTAATTTTTCATCTAATTGTTCTTAGCATCTTGAAATTATTACTGTTTTGTGTATCAGTGGAGCTGTTATTTTTCTCTATTCTTATGCCTGTTTGTCATATAAGATACACTTATTGTTAGTATGCTATCTGCGAGTACAGCCCATTAAGTTACACCAGGTCTTATAACCGAAATTCAGTTTGGCATCCAAAACGCATTGCTCCTCGAGAGGATTCTGATTCATGTCTAGTTTAATTTTTTATTTTTTTTTCCTCTCTTTGAATTTAGTGGCCTTTAAGCTTGGTCTCTTCTGTAAAGCATACATGTAGAAAGAAAATAAATTTGCTTTCTTCTCCGTTTCTGGAGGGAGTGATTACTCACCTGCTGTCTTAAAGTGCAGTGCGGTACTGTGTCACAGACATCTAGAAATGGTACAAATATGTAAATAGAAAAAAATTTTGTTGTTTTCTCTTGTTCATTTAAGTGTGGTGCTTAGTGATGAAGTTTCAGTTTTTAGAAGGCATTAACAATGAAAGCAAATGGAAGTAAGCCTCATAGCTTGAATGATACACACACACTGGATTAAATCGGGAGAGTAGTTAAATTGATAGGCTTACAGGAGATGCTGTGCTATTGTATGATTTTTTTTTTTTCTTGCAAAGACTGTCTTTTTAGTTGAACCTATGTTCCTGGGCAGTTTATTCACATAATAAATTTTACATTTGATAAAGATCTGGTTCTTAATAGGCTTCCTTTGGCTGAAGATCTTCCATGTGGAGATGAAGGCAAGAGGCAAAAAGAAATGCTGCTTACTGAAGCTTTGTGTTACACGTATCATTATAGAAACAATGATTTGTTTGACTTATGATTTTTTAACAAAAGAGTGATTCAAGGAACATTTACCAACTGCTGCATGGAGGCTTGCACATTTGTTTTTGACAGATTCTCAATACAGCCTCCTCTTGGCCTTTCAAACACGCGTGCTGCTATTTGATGGCTGAATCACACAGTGTAAAGAACAACTCCACCTGGATAGGACAGGAATAAGCATCATGCAGTAACCAGCATATAATTTAGTCATTCTGTCACTTGAAGACTTGTCATCAAGGTTCAAGAGCTCTTCAGCATAAGTATAATTGTTTAGTTGTGTGCACTGGGTTATAAATCTGTTGAGTCTTAAAAAACACAACAAACTAATGAAAACAAAACACAAACATGAGCTGCACAGATCAATGTGAGTCCCATGTCCAACTGCAGCCATCCTCTGTCACAGTTCAACTCAGATGCACTCAAGCAATCTTTGTAAAGCATTTATGCTCTGAGCCATTTCAGTCCCCACATCTGACAGGGTTATGTACTCAACTCTGTCACCTTTTAATAGTTCTCTAGTTCTCATTGTATTTGTTATAGTAGTCCCCAGATTGGATTGGGGAAAAAAAAAAAAAAGACAAAACACTGAAAACACAGACACACAAGATAAGGCCTTGCTGTCTAGCAGAGGAAAAACAAGCTTTATAGGTAATACTTCTGGAAAATTATTTCAACTGAGATGAGGCACAATGTTAATCAACTTTTCACAACCTGAAATTGATTTAAGGTTAGAAAAGAGAAAATTGAAAAATACAATTTATAGGCAGTTTGTAGTGGATGGATTCAAAGGGGAGGAAATTATTCTGAAGATATTACATGCCAGCTCATCTCACTTTAAGCCCTGTAAACTAGTGGGGATTTTTTTTTTTTTCCTGAATATTTTCATTAAAAATACGATGTATGTGAAGCACGGTTACTTCGTGTTTTGCATGCAAAACTCATGTGAGGATCTGAATAGAAGCAGCCTGTCTAGAAAACATCTTTTCCTGAGATCTGCAGTGAGGCTTTGCCACAAGCATGGCTAATGCAAACCAAATGCATTAGCACATGCTGGAGTGGTCCCTAGCTTGGAATGTTCACATCTGTATAGTAATAATCTAAAAATAAATTGTAGCCTCTGATGTCACAATGTATGATTTGTTCTTTCTGCTGTCTTCTGTGCTGAACCCACACACCACTTAGTGTCATACCATCTATTCTGATAAGTGGGCGCTACTGACTAGCTCCAGTAGAGGGTTAGGACTTTCCATGCTTGTCTTTCTTCTGTTATTTATAGGCTCACTGAGATTCTCAACTTTGATGGAGAAGTTGAGCCCTTCAAGAGAGTTACGCTTCGAAAATGAATGACACTTCTGTTAGGAAAAATATTTGAGACAGTAGCACAGTGGACTGATTGAGTTTGCTCTGAAAACAGTATGTAGCTGTCATCGTACTGTTTTTCAAATAATTTCCTTCAAAAGTACTCTTTTCTATTGTTCGCAATGATTGTGACAGACTCAAATTTTGTTTCTTTTAATATAATAATGAAAGATTTGTGAATAATTTTTTGTTTCTTTTCCTAGATTAACCAACAGCCAATTATAGTTTCATCTTAATTGGCTGATTTGATTTCATATGTAGACTGAATTAGCTCAACTTTATTTACTTTAAATTGAATTTATTTGTATGTATGATGAGAAATAATGTTGATTTTTAATTATACAAATAATTGAGACTAAAGCACTTCCATGTATTACTATAACAGATAGCAGATGAAATAGGTATGTCCGCAGTTTTGTGTTTTGTTGGTAGTAAACTGTTTCTGAACTGTCTCTTTCAGATTTGCTTTTGTAGAATGTGGTAGGCAAAAATAGGTAACCTGCTGCTACTCAGTACAAATAAGGTCAGAGAAAAGGCACTTATTTTCTCTTCCAAGGGAAGGAAGTCACTGTCATTTTAATAACTTTATTATAGCCATATATGGAAAAGGAAATTCATAAACAGGTATTTGTCCCACCGTTGCTTGAAGTTGTCTAATAGTTTGATTGCCTTGAAGATACATATTGTTCTGTTCTCTGGGTCTGTTACAGGTCTAGTAGTGACCTTTAAGGAGCTGAATTTCAAACCTTTGGTACTGTTAATTAAATATTATTTGTTTTGTATCAAATGTAAAAAAAAAAAAAAAGAAAAAAATGCATTCTGTGAGGGCTGCTATGAAAGTAAAGCCTCCTATTTTATGATGTTAGTCCATGATGCTAGCATGGCTGTTGGTATGGCAGTAGAGCTTGAACCTTCCCACCAGTATTTCATTACATTTTGTTGCCGTGTGACAGATGGCAGCAGAGAGGCAATGTGACAAAATGGTGTCTGACATGGAAGTGTAGATGAAGCAGAAGAGTGGAACTAAATTTTTCCATGCAGAAAAAAGGTACCCACTAGCATTTGTTAATGTCTGCTGAATGTTTATGGAGACTAAACTGTGGATGTGTGCACAATGAGGCAGTGGGTGCTCTGTGTCAGCAGTGGTGATAGCAACAGTGGGTCATCCCCACTGAACATAATACAGCAAAAGTATTTGTGCTTAGAGATATGATTCATGATTTTATCTTTACTGATTTGCTGTAAGAGATTTTGTGATATCTTTTTGAATAAACAAAATCAGTACTTATCTGTATGGGACCATGTAAGATGTAAGCCATATGCTGTCTAACGTATGATAGATTTTTACTCATTTTCTTAGTGGATATTGCATTTATCATGAACATTAACAGACTTGTGTAGAAGACCTAAGATTAACACATCATTAACAGATTTGTTTTATTAGACCAAGGCTTGTTGGATTCTGTGCAAAGATTTCTGTTGATTTCAAATGGCTTTTGGACATGTCTTATGAGTAGATAGCATTTCCTACTTGCATAGAACAGAGGAAGTCATACAGCTTAAAAGTTTTCTGTCAACTGTATGTTAAGTTCTGCTTATGAAATTGCCTTACTTAAAGAAAAAAATTAAATACAAATCAGTATGTTCTGAGAAAGTGTGTAGCTCCATACCTTATTTGTAATGCTTGTTGCTGGTGCAGATGACTACATACATAAGAAAAGTATGCTACATAATGCAGGAGTGTGTACTACTTCAACTCATGTTCTGTTGGTGTTTGCAAAGACAAATGGATGAATGGATGTACAGACTTATTGTTTTCTGTGATTTCTGCCTGAATTTTGTTTGTTTTTCAACAGAAGCTGTATATTTATTGGTAATGAAACTGATGGGAGTACAGCCCATTTATATATATCCCATGGAGAGTTCTCATTAACTGTGCCTGTGAAGAAAGGGCATTTTTTTGCTTTAACTACCTTTGTCATAATATTATATTGTTCTATCTCGATGGATTTCCAGTTGTACTGTTCCTAGATTAAAGATTTCAATGTTATTTTATAGAAAGTTTTGAGGGAAAACAAACAAACAAACAGACAAATTGTTCCGCTTGATTATGGAGGAGGAGTGGAAGAAGAGTTGAAGTTCATGAGAATCTATCTGCCATTACCCACACTCTCTCAAATTGGTTAATGTTATTGCATTAACTATGGACTATTTCTGAATTTCATGGGATGTTTATAAGCAAAAAGATTCAAACAACAATGAAATTCTGTTTGGCAGTCAACAGCCAAGCATCAGCTAGTGAGTTATTATTGTATGGAATGTTCCCTTCACCTTCACCCTTCACCCTTCAGAGCAGATGTTTCAGTACAGTACTTGCTTCAAGACAACATTCATCAAAGCAGAGTATTGCTTCTCAGTCAAATACGTAGCCACTGATTTGCTGGTTGGTGTCTTCCAAGACAAATATATACTTATCAATAATATAATTATTGAAATCTCTGCCTGCTGCATTTTGCGTCATCTGCATGAAAGCAAAGGTAAGTTCTCAAAACGCAGTGGAATGAGGAGAAATAGAACTTTCTGCAAATCATACATAGCTGGACAGATGAGCTGTGGTGCCCGAGGCTGTGAATTTGTATTAACACAGCCAGCAGTAGGTCTGCTACCTGAGCAAGAATTGTTTGGTGTATGTAGTTTCCAGTGTGCAGGTGGCGAACTGGGGCAGTAGATGATGCTGGTCAGATTGGCTTTGGCAGATTAAATATTAGCAATTGTTGAAACTGGATGATAATCTTGGATGTGGAGGAGATCTTGTCAGGTAGGAGCTGGCATGTTAATTTCATATTTGTGATAATACTTTGTTTAGCTGAAGAAGTTATAATGAACAGATGAATTAGTGGCTTCCATCCAAGCAGATTAACAATTAAGGGAATACTTTCTTTAATCTTACATTTATTGTGTCTTGCTTTTTCTCAAGCCCTTGTATCTGAACTGCACTTGAATTTTGGTTTTTGAAGATAAATGCTTAGTGTTTATATCAGTTTGCTGTCATTTTTACTTACAGATGACATTTCAAAAATAGTGCTTTAGGAATTTGATTATGCAGGTCATCTTGGCACACATTTAATGAACAGAGTGAATTAGAAGAGCCAGTAAGACTCTTAGCCTACTGAGCTGTGAAAGGCATGCTGCAGTGATTTGTCTGCCCTGATCTGGTACAGAGGTGTGATATTACTGAAATGTAGTGGGTTAATGGTGCGATCATCTTGTACCAACAAAATTCTAAAAGCTAAGCGGTGAGGTCTAAGATGAGGAGATCTTTCTGTCTATGTAAGATGAGGGAGGAATGTTTCCTATATGATACCTGCCCTCCTCTTTTTCCCTTCCCTTCCTCCATCCCTAGCTTGGTTTGTTGTTTATCCTTCCCAGAATTCTTATGGCCTCAAGATGCCTTTCATAGTTAGAGAGAATAAACATGCAGTATGGTGGGGATAGATTACAAGTTTCAAAGGAAGGTTAACATGGACAATTGTCATAGAAAAAGGAGATAATGGAAGAAGAGGGAATAGCATGAGATAAGAATGGAGTTGCATTTGGAGAAGTCTTAAAACAGGACACTCACTAAAGGAAGGTTGAAAAGGGAAGACTGATAGGGAGAGTAAAGATACTAGAACAGGGAAGGTAGAGTAGTGAGAGTAGTGACAATTCAAATACTGGACTCTGGAGAGCCTGCAGTAGCAGGATATCAGTCAAGACAGACTTACAAGAGGAACTGATGTTTTTGAAGATGAAAGTTTGGCTTTTATTTGAGGAGGTGCAGTATAGCAGAAATAGGTTTACTATATTGATCCGGGACAAAATGTGATTCTCAGTGTCATCCTCACTTTGCATGGATATGAGCTGAACTCTTGAAAGATTTTATTTTATTTTATTTTCTGAATAAATTGTGAAAATATTTTTGTTCAAATAAAACACATTACATTAGATATCACTTTTTTTTTTTTTTTCCTTTTTCTTTTTTCTTTTAATAAAGTGACATACAGTGTTATCATCCCCAAGTACATTTCTTTTTAGGAACTTCTTGAGTTTATTGCATTTTTATCTACTAATAAATCATATGTTCTGTTTTATTGCAAACATATTTTGCTGTTGTAGGTTTTTGTTTGTTTGTTTACTTGCTTGTTTTTCCAGCATGACAAATGTGACTGTTAATCTGCATTTCCTGAGAGAAACTTGTCTTGCAGTGAAGTGCATGTACAATGTGAAGAAATTTACTTCGGATTATATACACACAGGCTTATGTGGGTTTTGGTTGTTCTGTCACTGGTATGTGGAGGGAAAATTTTTCTTCATCTTACTCATGTAAATCAGTCAAAGATATTAGGGTAATAGTTGATGAATTTTCTGCACGTAAGCTGTTGTGCCATTACCTTACACCTAAGTTATATTCCGTAGTTACAAGTATTCTCTTTGTTTACTTTTTCAGACAGAACAAATAGGTGCACCTCTTCCAGTCCGAAATGTTCTCTTTTAAAATAGTAGATCTTTGGTGAGACATAAAGCATCCAGAATATATCAGTTTTCCCTCAGACTGTGCAGAGTACCAACCTTCATTTCATGTCCTTAATAAACAAACTCCCCCTGTTCATAATGTGTACGAGGCATAATGTGTACGAGAGACATTTTTCTTCACTTAATGTCAGCTGTGTATTTGAGAGATCAGAAGTATGACTAAGATTTTATTATCACTGTTTTTACATTGTTTTATAATGTTGCCTTTAGTGGCACTATTTGAGTGTCTGGAAGTATTAATTTAGTGCTTAAAAAAACAGTCATATTTCAGGATTTTTTTTTTTTCTTTTACTGCTAACATCTCATAATTTAATGAATTTACCAGGTACCTCTTTTCAACAAAGGAGAAATTGTTCTTCGTGGAGCAAATTGTTTACCAGTGAGCCATGTACGTTCACCCTACTGAATGTGTGTGAAATGGTCCATCACAAATTCATGTAACTGCAATAACCTTCATGACAGTGTTACTCTGAAAAGTTAAGACAAGGATAGAAGTGAATGACAGGAGGTGGCGAGATAAAATTCTTTTCTATATTTGTCTCTATTAAATCATTCTTCTTCTTCTTAAGTAGGAGGATTACATTTTTCAGAACTTAAAGTCAAGTGGGAATGTTTGCAATTCCAAATCCATGTTAACTTTTCTAGTATGTATTCAGATAAGTAGAAGTTTCATTTATAGGAGGGTGAAAAATGAAACGGAGGAGGAAAAAAAAATCTCCTACAACCTACTTTATTACCTTATACCAATTTCTTTCTCTGCTTTGACATCCACTAGGATTGATTATTTATAGTACATACTTTCTATGAATAAATAAGCACTGAATTTTGAGTAAGGAGATAGTTCGGAAGTAATTTGCTAGAAAAGACTGATAAAAAGTTTGGCTGAAGAAGAGCTCAGTTTTTGAAGAGCAACATTTTGTCTTTTCAGAAATTGACATTTTTAAGATACAGAAACAGATTAGAAAGGAAAAAAAAAAAGATGAAGAATATAGATTTTGTCTAAACTGTTATGTGCTTTTCAGACTCTTTCATAAATCCTGAGGAATTTTCTTTTATTGAGGGTGGGAGGGGTTGGGAGAGGGAGAGAGATAGGAGAAAATGAATTAATTCCTTGTATTTTTTTTTAATTTCATTTTTACTTGGCTTATATTCTGTAGCAAAGGAAATGGTTTTCAGATATCTAGACTGAAAAAAAAAAAAAGTGAATAAAATAACAAACAAACAAACAAACACAAAAATAGACACAGAAACACATAACATTCCTCCCTCAGAAATACTCAATTTTGCAATTTTGTGGTGGGGAGGTGATGCAGGAGAAGAGGAGCAGACTCTCCCACGAGTCAGGTCAGGAAAACCAGTGGCAATGGCAAGGAGTCCCTGGAGAGCTTTTTACCTTGGGCAGATCTTCTCTGTTGCAGCAAGTGGAAAAATGAAAATTAGGAGGATTCTTTTGACATACTTATTCACTAATTGCAGCCTTTCAGTACCTAAAGGGGGCCTATAAACAGGAGGGGAGCCAACTCTTTGAAAGGATAGATAACATCAGGACAAGGGGAAATGGTAGAAGGAGGGAAGATTTAGGTTGGATGTCAGGGAGAAGTCCTTCAAAGAGAAAGTGGTGAGGTGCTGGAGCAGGTTGCCCAGAGAGGTTGTGGATGCCCTGGAGGTGTTCAAGGCCAGGTTGGATGGGACCCTGGGCAGCCTGGTCTAGTATTAAATGCCTGTGGTGGTGGGATTGGAGATTAATGATCCTTGAGTTCCCTTCCAACTTGGGCTATTCTGTGATTCTGTGTTAGTACTGCTTATTCTAAAGCATGTGAAAAATTTAAATAGTTGCTTCCTTTATTTTGTTGATGCTATTAGTACTGATTAGAGTACAATAATCTTTAGGTTCAAAACTTGCAAGATTTATTATTGGATAATAATTATTAATAAATTAAATGGCCATCAACTACTTTGCAGTGCACTACATTTTCATTTTCTCTATTATAAGCTGAAATGTACAAAACAAAAGATTAGGAAAGATGAAGTTGGGAGGATGGACAAAAGAGGTGCAATTCTGACTCTAACTATAGAATTTTCCATAGTTACCTACCATAACAAAATTAACGGGATCTGTAACTACAACACTGAATAACAACATGATACATAGAATGTGGGAAGAACAAGAGAAAAATAATTCTGTGCTGTCTCCGGACAGTGCCTCAGTGGCTTAGGGGAAGCTTACAGATCTGCAAATTGCAGGCATTTAAGATTGTTGAGTGCTAGGGTATATAAGACTAAATATGCCATAATTTGTATTCAAGAATCAAAACACCCTATTAGATCACATTAGGCTAAAATCGACATTGCTTTGCTTTGTTTCCTTTCTCTCCAAAAACAAAACAAAACAAAAAACAAAACAAAAAAAAAAAACAAAAAAACCAAAACAAAACAAAAAAAAAAAAACAAAAAAAAAAAGAGAGAAAATAGTAGCGTTAATTCATTTAGTTTACTCCAGACAGTGGCAAAGCATAATTATTCATATAATTTGAACCCATTCTTGTTTTTTCATTGTTTTAAAATATGTGGCAATTTTGTGTTCTATTACAACTTGTAGTGTTTCATAATGTATTCATTGGAAGGAAGGGATTCCTCTCTTCCTAAGACAATATTTAGCAAGCACTAATTGCCAGAATACATTTGTATGCATTCTGACTTTTTAAATCATCCCAGAATTGCCCAATACCCACTTTACCCAATGCCTCAAGGTATTCCAAAATACAAAATTTAGCCACAGGCAGTAACAACACATACAGGGATTGCTGTCAGATCTTGGTGCTATTCCCAGAAATGCTCTGTTCCGAAGGCTGTACTTTGAGGAATGATGATGTAGGTTCAGATGGCTAAATTCGTTAGATACTAAGGTAGCACAGCAGGGAGTACAGTTATCCTAGATGCTTTTGGCTTTTGTAATGGGAACAAAAAAGCAATGCCTACAGAATTTCTGGAGCTGGATACCATCTGAATCAGTCTTTCATACTAAGCCCAGTGGTAGGAGAGGTTTTTTTTGTTTGTTTGTTTGTTCAATGTTTTATTTATTTTATTTTATTTTATTTTATTTTATTTTTCCCTTAGACCTCTGAGCCTGACTTTTGTTTATTTTCAAGAAAAAGCTATACACTGAAGGAATATACATGCTTTTAACAATCCAAGTAACTACTTTCAGATCATGAGATCTGTTGTCCCATGGCTGTATACAATAGACTTCTTACTCTTAGAGGTTGGCTGTTAGGAACTGAGGAAACTGAGAAATTGCTGTTGTATAGATTGTGGACTCTTCTGTCATGAGAACAGAAAAAAAAAAAAAAAAAAAAAAAAAAAAAAAAAAAAAAAAAAAAAAAAAAAAAAAAGAGAGAATAAAAAAACAATCTACCAACCAACCAAATAACCAAATTTAATTTTTTTTAAAGGACAGTCTCCCCCCCAGCAATTTCTTTTACCATATACCTCATTCAGTGATTAGTAGTGGATGAAAGATTCCAGCAGGGCTGTCACAGGATTTCCCATTGTGAACTGTATAAGTGTTCAGTGTCTCCAAAGTAATAAGAGTGTCTTAACTTTTATGAAATACATATTAAATATATTGCACAAACTAGGAGAGCTAGGAAGAAATATATTTTTAGTTCCATATATTAAGTCTATTAGTTGTTATACTTCCTCCAGTCTAGATACTAGTCAGCAGATTAAACCCCTAATAGAATCATTAAGAGTATATGCGGTAGTATTCTTTTAAAGTCCTTACAGAAAGATCTTGCTTAGTTCTCCATATGGAAGGCTTCATCTCTCATAACACAGAGGTCTCCATTCAAAGTTATAGACACTGTGTTAAAACTAGGTAGAATCTCATTGCAGTCTTTTTGGGGGAAGAGAAAAAGAAAAAAACACTTGCTATCAATGTTTATAAATAATGCTTTGATAATGTAAATTCTAGTCAGTGAATATTAATTTGATCTTGGACTGCTGACATTTTTTAACAACAGATTATACGTGGTTGTCATTGCTGCTCTAAGGACTTGCCTGAGATACTCATATTATTTCTGGTGCAATTATTGTGGCAGAGATACCTTACATGCTTTCTTCATCATTGTTTCTGTTTATGTAAGGTTACAGGTCACCTTTTAATATGGTAGACTGCTGTTCTCATGGCAATAGAGTTTTTGGTATTTGACTACCTGTGTCTTTTTCAAACACAATTTTCCATGTGAAGGTGTGGGATTTCTGGATGTTAATATGCTTGAATACCACTGATAGGCCAGGGTCTATCCTTAATTTGAGGCTGTTACTTTACATCAGAGGCTTGAATGATCAGACTATTGGTCTTTTTGAACTTTTGATGGCTAGCATGTTTTTCACAATTTTTGATGAGTGTTTTTAGTGGTATCAAGAAGCCTCATTCTTCCATCTAAATTTTTCATTCAGTGGTTTTAGTTACATGTGAAAAATATAATCTACGTGGTTATGTTGGATACAGTAAAAGAGCTTTTGATGTGTTTGTTATCTACCAGTGCATTCTTTCTGAGACATACTGCTGAAAATATGTGAGACAGTGTTTCATAGTGTCTTCTATTATTCTAAATTTAAAAGGTGATTTTATTTATTTATTTATTTATTTATTTATTTATTTATTTTTAATAGCGTCTTTTAGAAATAGTTTCAGTGTTTATTTTTTACGATGGCTGAGGCTTAGGGACTTTAACTTTCACCTCTTAGTCGTTTACAGTTTTTACTAAACAGAAAACAGTGAAGGTGACTGTGTATTTTGGAGGTGGCTAAGTGCAATGCTGAACCCTTAAAGGACTAAGTTCACAGTGAAGTTGCTGGAAATATCAAAAGGAAAATGCTCATGCAAGTTTCATGTTTAAATACATTTCACTTCAGGCACATTAGAAAATTGTTTTTCAAATGAAAACTGTTCAAGTTATATACAAGTACATATGCATACTTCAGTTCTTCTTTTGTTTAGTGTTTTATTGTTAAATAAAAGATTGAATGTGTCTACTTGATAATCATCAGTTGCTTTTATGAATGGTGTTGTGGGTTGTTTGTTTGTTTTTGTTTTTGTTTTCACAAAAGCAGTGATTAAAAAAATAATGAAATAAATACAAACTCAAATTCTAAAAAAAAAAAAAAATAGCAACTGTCTGTAGTGGTTCATTTTCTGCAAACATCTGTCACTTGAATGCCAGCTAGGGAGGTTTGTTTTTGTGAGGGCATACATTCCAGTTAGATTACTGAGTGAAACAGTAAGCAGAATTTCTTTGTGCACAGATAATCAGATAGTGACAATTTGTATTTGTGTGTTTGAAAGTGGTTACATAACAAGAATCTCATTCAAAGGAAGAGGATCTGTGTTCTCTCTATATACAGTTCTTTCTCAGTATCTAAACTTCACTTGCAACTTCAGAGAATATTCGCAAAAAAATGTCAGACCTTTCCAAAAATAATGCAAAGTTAAGAGCAGTACTGACAAAAACACTACCACTAACAACAACAAGAACAACAACAACAAAACTGAGAAGATTTGGTTATTGAATTATTACCAGCTAACGATTACAAAGGCATCTGTCACTTTTTCATGTGTGGGTCATAATTGCACCTTTAGCAGATTGCTAGAATAAAAAAGAGCTGCAAACTGGAGTGCTTTTCTATGTTTGTAATGTAGATTATGTATTAATGGAATACCCACTGTATTTTAAAGAAAATTAAATGGTTAACTGCATGCAGAGTATTTTAATTGACATACTTAACTCTAGTCAGAAAGCTTTCCATAAATAGGCAGTGAATTTTGAAGTATAACACATAGTATTAGTAGTTTGCAGTGCTAGGAAAATATAAGGGTTTTAATGCTATTACAGTATATTACAGTATTGATACCAATACTGTATTTTGAAGTATTAAATTTTCAGAGTTTTGGAAATCAGGCCACTTAGATGTCTGATGTAAACTCACTTTATTATTAAGATTCATATTAATATTGATTGTGTGTATATGTTTCTGGAGACTGTGTGTACTCAGAGTAGTGCAACTACAAACAGTGAGCAGGACTGTGCTTCAAGTTACATACATAACTAGGCTCAATATACTTACCAGCACTACATAATTACTGCTGTTCAGCCCTGTGGGTTTTGAGTACTTCAATCAAACAAAAAGTCCTCTGACTTTCAGCTTCTGTGACCTGAAGTATTGTCTTTGCACAGCACTACAATATAGTATTTGAAATACCATCTTGTTCAGAGTCCTCTTGGTTTCTCTATATAACTCTATAATTAGGGTTTATTGTTAATTCTTACAGCTTCTTGAGGTAAAATTTGCCTTATGTTTTGCATAATGGCAGCAGATTCGCAATTCTCTGAGAGATTTCTAAAGTATGTTTATCTTTAATAATATATTTGACAATTTGTAATAGTTATTATTGTCAAAGCTATGTTCTTAGGTACAAACTGTAATACAAACTGTAATTTTTTTCAGTAGCAACATTTTGTACATTTACCTATGTCCTGCCAGAATTTCCTCCCAAAATTATTTGGCCAGTACAAGACTTCAGACTCATTTGAGACAGCAGTTATGAGATATGGATACTTAGACTGAATTCTTTAGTATCCTGATTTCATAAGAAATTTTATTGATTTCAGAGGTCTTTAGATCAATCACTTACTCAAGGCAACTCTGGTCTTTCTTTGACTTCTGGAACTGAAGTAGTAACAGGTCAACTTACTCATAACTTAGTCTTGAATATCTCTGTTCTTCCAAATAACAGTTGGGCAGCGAAAAGCAATGGACTGCTCAGACAGGTAAGTGTAAAGGGGGTTAGGAAACTGGACACATGACAATCATAAATTTGTTTTGGTTATGACCTGTAATCAACAGCATAAGATATAACTTATTGCTATTGCAGGCACTGACAGCAGTGAGCAAGCAAGTCCTTCTCTGCAAGGCTTGTTCAATGAGTTCTTCTTGCACTCTGCATACATATCTGGGATTGCCCCAACTTGAGTATGACACCTTGCCCTTGGACATGTTGAATCTCATAAGATTCTCATAGGCTCTCTTACCAAGCCTGTCAAGGTCTGTTAGACGTCATCCATTCCTTCTGTTGTATCAACTTAATCACTCATCTTGATGTCATCAACAGATTTTCTGATGGCGTACTCAATCCAATTATGTAGGTTGTTGATTAAAAATGTTAAAGTGCACTGGTCCCATCCAGCCAATTCCTTATCCATGGAATAGTCCACCCTTCTGACAAGGTCTTGTGAAATTTGTAGGGACTCATCTCAAAACACATAAGCAACCCAGGCTCTGTGGTGGGGGAGGGGCTCTGATTAGCAGGCATGTCCAACCTGTGGCTCAGGGGCTGCATGTAGTGCTGCCCAGCTTGCAGTGCAGTCTGTCTTCTGTCCCTGCCAGCTCTTCCCCACTGAGTGGCCCCAGGCACACATCCATCTCTCAGCAACACTCAGACCATCAGTGCACTATTATGCTGTGTACAGTGAAACCAGGGCACAATGGGAGCAATGCTGTGCAGTGCTGACTCAAGTGATTGCAAATAATTTGTATGCATTTTGACACATTGGCTAAACACAGTACTCTGAGCAGTGAAGAATGTGCAGCCATGCTTTCCAATTTGATAAAGGAGTTTGAGAATATCTCTCATGATTGCAAAAAAAATCATCAGTTTATGTCTGTGACACCATTTTCAGGTGATATAAATACATGACCTGTAAGTTTTCAAATGGAATGTAAAGAGTTGCAATCAGATATTCAACTCAAAAATCTGATCATGTCCCTTCCATTACTCCTCCCTTACCAGAGAAATATATCCTTCACTTCATAACCACAGCTTATTCATGTCATTTCATTTTGGCAGTACATACACTTGTGAATAATTGTCAAAGGTGAAGTACAGACAGAGTAAAATTTCATCAAAAATCTCTGATGAACACCTTGATGAACACATGCTCACTAAGAGCAGCAACCACTGCCATCAAACCAGAGTGATTCATTTGTTTCACAGAAACAGTCACACATCCCATTTGTTTTATGCTCATTTGCTCTTCATTAGTGCATGTACAGGGACAAGTGGAAATGTTGAGGCACTCAGAGTCTCACAAATCTTCTAAAACACAGGCATGAGAAAGTTGCCATCTCAAGGGTGGTCTCTGATCAACTAGACTATATAAAAGTGATTGTGAAGAAACCTAATTTGACGTCAAATCCCACCTATAATGCCAGTATAGTGTCTTGTCCCACTTGGCGGGTTGTGAGGGAGGTGTGTCCTTTCTATTAGTTTTGAGTGAAAGATTTCCCAGATCTTCAGAGTCATGCAGTTATAGAGCCACTGTGACTTAGCTACTTTAATGACTCAGGGTCCATAACAAGATTAAACAATCAAGCAATTTATTCAGTTTACTTTCCTCGATATTCTACAACAGTGAGAGGTACACAAAATCACAAATCTGACAAATATGAAAACAGTAAAAACCATGCAAAACAGCAAAACTGGGCAAATTCAATTACAGTGAGAATCACACTTAAGGATTGGTGTGTCTAATTGGTAGTATCCTGGGATAAATTAGAGAGAGAGATAGATAGAAAGGAAAATGAAGAAAAGAAAGAAGCAGACAGATACAAATCTACCTTAGGACCAAAAGATAGGATCTTCAGTTCTGTGGTCTGAGGGTGAAGGATCAAATGTAAGGTAAATATGCATATTCATCTTTATATAGAATACTTGATCTGAGGGAGGTTGCACTGCAGGTCAGTTCCCAATCACAGAGAAAGCCTAGTTTATTTTTCTGTCCCCCCAAAAATTCCATCTAATCTGCTCCTTCTTTACTTGCTCCTAAGGATAAGTGAATGAGATTTGTCATATTCCTGTTAAGACAGGATACCTTTTCTCCTTGTCTACTCATGCACTTCCACAGGCCTTTTCTGTAAAGCTTGTTTCCAGCCACTCAACATTCAGCATGTGTTAATGTCTGGGGTTTTTCCTCCCCAGGTGCAGGACTCTGCACTAACCTTTTAGAATGTAATAAGGTTCCTGATGGTTCATTTCTTTAGCCTACCGATATCCTTCTAGATATCAGCACAAGAGGAAATGTTGAGGCACTCAAAGTCTCTGTTGAATTAGATGCTGTCTTAGATGCTCCTCCCCGCTTTGTGTAATGAAACTTGTTGAGGGTACATACTGCCCCATCATCCAGGTCATTAATGACGACAGTGAACAAGATTAGACCCAGTACTGACCCTTGGGGTACAATGCTAGTTACTGTCTTCTGGAATATTGTGTGCCAGCACCAGTCTTACTGATTTAGTCATTCATCCAGATTTCCATCCATTTCACTGTCTGCATATCCAGCCCATACTTAATCAGTTTCTCTGCAGGGGTCGTATAGGAGACAGTTCTGGAAACTTTACCAAAGTAGACAATATCTATAGCTCTTCCCTTGAAGTTTCATCACAGAAGTTTATCAAATGGATCAATTATGCCTTGTGCATGAGTTGTCTGATTCTGACTGCCTTCTTGTCCTCCATGTGCTGGAAATGATTTCCAGGATTATCTGTGTCATCAGTTAAATTTTGGATTAAGAAATAATATCTAAATTAATCTATTTAATCAATACTTGAATGCTGTCTGCCACAGTGGCCTCTTTTACACTCTTCCAAGATGATCCTATTGGATTGCTTTTGTATTTTGAGTTTTTTGCGCTCTTCTCTCCCAACACTATCCTAAGCTGTCTTTGTGATAACATTGTTCATTCTTTTCCATCAATCATTTTGAGAAAAAGAAGGGTGAGAAAGCATATACCCTACAGTCTAAATGATGTGGATTTTAGTTGCTTCCTCTACACAAATAGAAAATCTATTTTAAAAAAAGGCAAATGGAACCACTCACATTACATTTTACATCATGCTATCAATGCTAAGTCTCAACCAGTCTAAACAGCTTTAGGTAACTTACCTGATGGCATTTATATAGACTGTGAAGGATGTGTTCATGTCAACCCTTATCTTATGATGATTACCCCTACTCCAGTTAAAACTGCTTAGAACAAATACATTTTTAAATACCTTATGATGAAGGGGCATGGGATGGAGAAGGAGGGAAAATGTCAAAGTAAATGACAGGGGATTATGTATAATGGTTAGAGACTGTGATATAGTGATGACCACCTCTGTATATTTCTTGCAGTTTTGCAAATTCATTTTCATCTGTTTATGTAGATGTTATTATTCTTTCTTCGTTACCTTCACTCCAAGCTGAATTTGTGGAATGAAAAGTGACAGTCTGCTTCAAAATGTCATTAATCTAAACTCTTACTGTAGATGTACTGAATTAAGGCAATTGGTTTGCAGTGCAATATCTGAGGATGCCTGTTGGCATTGCTCTCTCACTCAGATATTTGGGTTTAGTAATATTTAGCAGAAAGTCATTGGTAAATGCTGTTTCTACTCTAAGCCATTATTAAATTTTGAGTAGGACTCACCTGCATTTAGCAAGCAACTAGTGAAGTAATGCCAATGTTCCTTTACTTCAGCCAGCTAATATTAATACTGTATAATGCTGTGTCTCACTTATCTTTATAGTTTGCTTTCGGTTTTATGTCTAAATTCTTGTTCATATTTGCAAGCTATCAGTCTGTGTGCCTATACTTGTAACTTTCAGGACACAAAGAGAAATGGAATAATAATGCATACATTTTAGGTGGAAGTTTATCTTTGTGCAAAATTGTTAAATAAGATATGAAAATTAATAGTACTTTAAAGCACAAAAGCCTCAATACTCTTCTACATTTAATCTTGGATAGTCCATTATCCCTGTACAGTCTGAACCAAATATGGTTATAGGACTGTGGCGGATTAGCGTTGGCTGACAACCAAACACCCATTCCAGTTAATTTTCCACAAATTGAATCTGTTTTGCCTGTGATGATAATTGGTAATCAATCTCTCTCTCCTTTATTTCAATCCACAAGTTTTTTTCATCCTCTTTTCTCCCCCTATAGAATCATAGAATTACCCAGGTTGGAAAAGACCTTGAAGATAATCAAGTCCAACCGCAGCCTAACCAGTACCCTATCTCTAAAAAAAAAAAAAAACCTCTACTAAATCATATCCCTGAGTACCACATCCAAACGGCTCTTGAACACATCCAGGGATGGCGATTCAACCACCTCCCTGGAGAGCCTATTCCAGTACCTAACTACCCTTTCTGTAAAGAAGTTCTTCTTAATATCCAACCTAAACTTGCCCTGGCGCAACTTGAGGCCATTTCCCCTTGTCCTGTCACTTGTCACTAGTGAGAAGAGACCTGCCCCACTCTCACTGTAAGAACCTTTCAGGTACTGGAAGAGCTCAATAAGGTTTCCCCTCAGCCTCCTTTTCCCCAGACTAAACAGCCCCAGCTTCCTTAGCCTCTCCTCGTAGGGCTGATTCTCCAAGCCCTTAACGAGCCTCGTTGCCCTTCTCTGGACCTGCTCCAGTACTTCCATATCTTTCTTGTGCTGAGGTGCCCAAAACTGGACACAGTATTTGAGGTGAAGAAGGGGAATGAGCTAGCAGATGAGTGGGAAATTGGCTTCTGGCCAGAGCTAACCCACCACAGATGTTTTCTATTTACTATGTTATATATATATCTAAAGCAGGAAATAACTTTCCAAAACCAGTGGAAACACTTGGACTTGGAAGGCAATTTTTATTCTATTTCATTTTTGATCCCTTGTTTTTAATACACAATCTTGTGTTATTATTTCACTTAGGTAATCACAAATTTTAGTAAGGTTTGCAAAGAAAATTAACATCACTCATTTCATCAGCTGATGTACTTGAAAAGAAAAAAATTCTGAATGCAGAAAGCCATTCCCTAAGTGACTAAATCCAAAGCCACAAATGGATCACTGAACAGAGAGATAGCACCTCTGTCACAGAAAGAGAAGCTAAGTAGGTGTCTCAGTCATGTCAAAAGTACTGAAGATACATTATTACAATAAATAAATATAAACTAAAGACCTTTCTTCAGAAGAGATGGAGACAACAAAGTTTGCTAGTCAAACTCTGCTTTTTATCACTTTCCAGAAAGCATAGGCTGTGGTATCTCACTTAAGGGTCTGCAGCCAGCTTGTCAAGATTGAATTGGAGTAGCTCCATTTTCCTTAGTTGTCTTCACTATGCATGCTCTGTCTGCTGAGAAAATGTATGTTCCAGCTACATTGGAAAAAAAAAAAAAAAAAAAAAAAAAAAAGTGCTGGTGTTCTGATTTCAGTCTGTTTGCTGTGTTTAAATTTCTCATACCTTATACTACATGTTTTTGGGAGCAAGAAGGAAAAGTAGTTCAGTGGCTTATAATTACACTGTTCAATGATTGAAAATCATTATTCCTGATACATAGGAAAAGTTGTGTAAGGGTAAAAAATAATCATTTATGAGAGGATTTTCGTGTGTAAATTTAAATTGAATGAATTTTCATTCATTGCAGTCTTTCTAGCTGTGAACATTTGAAGAGAATTTCTTTGTGAATTACCTATGTTCTTAAAAAAAATAATATGGGAGAAAGGCAGATACATTTACCAGAGCTTGCTTATGCACAGAGAGGCATACATGATTTAATCAAGGGTAATTGCTTTACCAGTAATAACTTGGAAGTGACACAAATAGTCAACATTACTTTGAGCATAGCAAGAGCCTTACGGTAATAGCTGTTTAAGCGCCTTTCAGCACATTTCTTGCTGCTACTTTCAGAAACACAGAAATGATATTAAAAGGCCCAAGGAGACTTAACTATGCTTGAAGTGAGGACTGAATAGATGATTTAAACTCTGTGCCACCGGGTGGATTATTTTGTCTTCTGTTCATCTGGTTCTCTTTCCACTACCTCTGAAAGCTGTACCTTGACAGGCTTGAGGGTTATTATGTGGAGCTCTTGCTGTTTCAACTGATCTTTAATTTTCAGTATGTCTCAGCATGATCTTGAAGCTCTTTTTGGATTCTATTCTTTCCACCTGGGCTTGTCCTTAATCTGTTTTTTTTTTTTTTTTTTTTTTTTTTTTTTTTCCCCTAGATTTCTCATTTCCCCTCCCTTTCTCCTATCTTTCTCCTTTAGCTGTATCTTGTCTTCCTTTTCCTCCTCCTCCTTAATCACAGGCTTAGCTTTTCTCCTTGACATAGGATCAAGCTTTTCTTTTAACACAAGACTGGCACTCTCTCCCTTCTCTTTGACCTTAGACTTAGCCTTTCTTATGTCTTTTATTTTTGTTACATCTTATGTTCTTTCCTGGCATTGCCACTTTCTGTCTTGGAGTTCCTCTAGGGGTATTTGTCATTCCATATACCATTCGGAATTTCTTAACATAGCAAATCACACTCTTCTGCATTATCGGCAATTCTGCTATGTGTATTACTGTCCTGAGCTCAGGCTTCATGAATTTAATTCTTCCTGACTTGTAGTAGCAGTCTGCAGATTCTACAGAAGGCTGATTTTTGTTGTTGGTTTTGTGGGCTCTTTTTTTTTGTTTGTTTTTGCTTTAGAAACCAGACTCTGTCTAGCACCATTATTTAAAGCCTCTGTTTCATTCATTTATCTATCTATCTATCTATCTATCTATCTATCTATCTATCTATCTATCTATCTATCTATCTCTATCATCTATCTATCTATCTATCTATCTATCTATTGGAGAGAGGGAGTTGGGGGGGGGGGGTTGTTTTGTTTTGTTTTGCTGTGGTTTTGGGTTTTTTTTTGTTATTTTGTTTTTTTGCCCCTCAGCATTTTTTTTCCCCATTTCATTATTCTTTTTAACTGCAGTGTTAATCAATAGGTTTGTTTGCAGCCATATTAAAATGATATTTTCATTCATTAAGCCCTGAGATTTTAGTTTATTGATATTGCAAAAATCGTGAAATTTCCCAATGAAACATGTATTACATTGTATTCAGACGCTTACCTTTATTCGTCTGGTTAGGATTTTTAAATCTGTTTTATCATACATTATATCTTCGTTTTGATCCAGGTAGCTGGTAATTCAAATGCAGTGCACGTGAGAAATGAATTTTCATTTTTCAAGCCTTATTAGAAAAGATTAGTACCTAAATACTTTTGAAGGCAAGATTTTTCAAGAAATGTCAGTTCTATTTTGAAAAAAAGGTACCACTGCAAATTCACCTCACTTGTTTCTAGATGCCATTGTGCTTTACGAAGAGTTTCATTCTTCCTTGCTGGAATACATCCTGTGGCGATGGCCTCATCCTTTCAGTTTCTGTGGTACTGTGTTTGGTAGGAGCCTGTTTTCTATGAAGAGCAGACTCTGATTGCCATTTATGTTAGGCTGTTCTACTGACTTTCTCTGTTCACCTCTGGTCTCTGCTTGGGTTTATCCTGATCTTGCAGACCTTGCACAGATTCATATATTCCTATTCTTTATTTTTCTTGTAGCTTATCTCTGAAGCCACCCACCTGTTCTGTGGGATATTGTAGTTGCTTATGGCTGAGGATTCAGTCCTTCACCTCTGACTTCAGAGGAGTGTCAGCCTTTTTCTTCTTTATTTGAGTATACTACCACAAGGAGATCCTTATGGGACAGGCAGAAATCAAGATCAGAGGCACAGGTAGGTTCAAAGGTGTAACTATTTAAAGCAGAAGGAGATGAAACAGAGGAACGTGAGAAAACTATGATGTTAGGGGGAGAGAGAAAGGGAGAAAGAAGCAACATGAGTTCTACTCTATGTTTCTGATCTGCTTGAAGACAAGGAATACAGCTGAAAATATTATCATTTAGGGAGACTGTGTAGATGAGACATTTCCACTTTTTCTAATGTGCTACTATTCATCAATGTTGAAAAAACAGCTCCCCCCAGGAGTTTTTTGTTGGCTGATTTCCTCTCTCTGGTCAGAGATAGAATTCCTGAGAAGTCAAAGATCCATTTCTTAGGCTTTTCATTATATGATACTTCCATTTGTTTTAAGTGAAGGCAGTAATTTACCACCACTCATTGCTCAGATATCTGTAAGTCAACACTACCTCAATATATGCAAAAAGTGTTGTTTTTTGGTTTTTTTTTGTTTTTTGTTTTTTGTTTGTTTGTTGTTGTTGTTGTTGCTGAAAGCCCACTGTCTTTGAATCATGGTCTTGTATCATTTGGGATGCCTATTTTCCTACTAATTTATCAAATAGATTAAAATGTGTAATCATTATAGTGGACACTTTTAAAGATGAATTTAATGTTGCTAAGACTGTGTTTATAATGCTATATTTTGTCACGTTATGAACCTAACTGCTTCTGCCAGAGTTACCGTAGTCCAGCCACCCTGATGAATAGAACTGAGCATCAAAGAACGAATAAATAATCCTACTTCGTAACTGGGTATTGTGAAGACCTGTCAGATATTTTGGGGATTGCTAGAGAGAGTGGGCAATCATGTAAAACAAACAAACAAACAACAAAAAACACCAACAAAAAACAACTTTTTTTTTTTTTTTTTTTTTTTTTTTTTTTTTTTTTTTTTCCATGAGATAGAGACTTTGTTTCTCAGTTATGGTTGTGCTTCTTGCATTACTTATAAAATCAGTTAATGCTAATATCATTCTAGGAAATGAACCAAATAATTAAACTTAAATAGAGTAACTTTAAAACTAAAATGATTACAGTGCCATCAGATTTAAGATACAGTGTCTGCACTGGAAGTAAGATTAGAAGGACTGCCAAATTCCCTTAACATTTGTATTAGACTTTTGTAAAAAAAGTCAATTGTTGCAAAACATGGAGAAAATGTGTCACTTTTTAAAAGGACCACTTCCATGTTTTATCTTACAACTTGACTACTAGTCTTCTGACATGTATGTATATACTTCCCTAAGAGCATACTGGTAGAAAAGTGGTGCAGTATTTGCAGCTCTCCTTTGAAGAGCAGTTGCCTATTAGGCAGATAAGTTATAAAGGAGAGGTGCAAATGGAAAAGAATAGTAAGAACAGAATGGTTTAGGGGAAGATACATGGTCTAAACAATAATCTAGTCGTCGGTCTGGTAAGAAGAATGATGGGATCTATAAGCCAGACTGGAGGTGAAAAGAGAAGTACAAAGGTGTAGGGAGTAAACACGGAAAACTTATTTTACAAATACCATTTTCTTAGTTCTATTTATTCTACAAAGTAGAGACAGTAAATGTAATCTCTGTCAGCAAAGCTGAATTGAGCACTGTTCACTTCCTATAGAAAGAAGGAAGCTGTTAAGACTCAAAATAAATAAATAAATAAACAAATAAATAATTCATTTCTGAGATAGGAATCCGTGTGAGCATTAGTGGATTTTCACTGTCCTGCCATTCCTTAAAGCTTTCCTAATTTCTTATGTCCTATGTTTATCACCTACTATTCTTAGAGAATTGAAAAGGCTGGCATAATCTACATGAACAGTAAAATCTCCTATAAAAATGACACTGTCATATGGATAGATTTAAGACATTGCCATAGCTTGGAACAAAGAATGCCCCAAGCTTCATGATTCTTCAAAGGGTGTGTATGAAAATGTACAACTGCTGCCAGGTTTCCTGTGTGATAAGTGTCCAGATGGACACTTTCACAGTTTATATGAATTTTTATTAATTAATAAACTACACAGTTTAGTTGGAATGTTTCACACATTTTTTAATCATAAAAAATTGTACTTGATTCCCTATTCCTAAATTAGTAGTTCCTTTCAGACTGAAATACATGTATTGAGATATCCAACCACAGGTACATACTTCCAGTTTCTAGAGGTAATCACCTTAGTTACATGGGACTGGGAGTTGTGTTTGCAGCTGTATGAAATCAATAGCACTCAATATGAGTGTAAAGAGCAAGAATTATTCAGTGTGATTAAGATTGAAGAGTATGACAGTAGTATTTCATTTACATTTTACTTTGGGCAAAATTTAAGTACAAAACCTGGTATATTTGAATGATATGAGAAAATATGCTGATGTGGAAGATGGAATTTTGGTTCTCTGTTCTTAGGATCTTTATTACTAAGAGATAATAATTGTTTATAGTCACTCTAATTATATTTACATACTAAGAGAGTCTGTGTTTGTATTTGTGTGTATGTATATATATATATATATATATATACTTGTTTATATACTCTGTGATAATAGTACATCATCAGTTATCTGGAAGTCATGTTTGTCCTACTAACAAATAACAGGTAGTTGGACTCTGAAAGCTGTGCAAGTTAGTGAAACATTTGTCATCTTATTGCAGAAGTGCTTGTACTGTGTTAATAAGTACTATACGGTGGAAAAATGCAATATGTGAATTTTTCAGAAATGGTAACTTTGCTGGCTTTATTATAAGAATAGTGAGATTACTTGATATCCTCACTCTTTCACCTGTCATTTGTCTTGAAATCATTTAAGGTGCTTGTCTGTAGTGACAAAGAGAGTGAAAATATGAATAAATGATATGTATCATCTTGGTGCATTGAGAGATACAAATAAACAAAAAAGCAATCCAAGTAGAATATGTACGGTGGCATAAATGTGGCTATCCTGATTTTTGTGAAGTCAGCTAATGCAGTCCTCAAACAAACACAAATTACTTGCAGTAACTTTTTTTGCATGTTATATTTTGAAGTTTAAATTCCAGTGTCTCAGTGTAGTCCTCCCAGAACAGACTATTGGCAAATATTGGTAGTTAGTCTGTCTAAATATCTAAAGAGATAGATTATTGATAAATAAATTATCAATTGAAATGTCATTTGCAGTATAAGCTTCAGTTGTGAATTACCTATCGTTTTTTGTTGTTGTTGTTTGTTTGTTTGTTTTTAAAAAGCCTGGTGCATGTCTGGTATTTTTCTGGTCATCATTACTTATGTAGAAAACAAACAAAAGCAATACTTCATTTTTCAGATAAAATAGTTAAATCCAGGTAAACTAATTGAAATCCTTGAAGTAAACCATGCTCAAGTGAGAATTAAATATCGAAATCTGATTAAGGATCAGATGAGAAAGTATATTGTTGCTATTTTTCCATAATACTCTCTTCTAAAGTCTATAGTATGTAATTTCAGGAAACTGTCACATGATTTAACATTCTTCATTTGAATATATATAGCATATGTTTAAATAAATATTTTTATAATAATAATGCAAAAAATTGTTTGTTTTTTTAATTTGTCTTAAGGTTTCCTTAATTTTCTTTCCCTAAAATCCTTCTGTGGTTTAAAGTATAAAAGGAAATTTTTCATGAAACATTGATATGCACAGAAAAAATACATATTTCTAGTAATTGTGATGGCAAACATTAATAGATTATTGTCATATTTTTTTGTTTTCTGATTATCTCTATATATTTAATCTTGAAAATCAGTATTGCAGGTAAAATCATTTTATTTTTTTTTTCACTAACTGTGATTAATAAGCCTGTTCTTTTTCCTTCTTTTACTGAAGAGCACTTTATATTTCTTTCTAACAGGCAATGTTTGTGCTGTTACTAAAATGATGGCATGCTGCCTCCTTTGGGGGGATTCTGAAGGTTTCTCAAAGATACAACACAGTGGTAAGTACTAAAATTATAGTCAGAACAATATCATTCTCTGAAAAATACATTACATTGATGAATAGCAAGTATCCTTTGCTAATGTCCACATATTTGCTAAATAGGTGTTTGCAACATATAAAATACTTATGGTTTATCATGTATTCATACAGTAAGATCTGGAATGCAGCCCATTCTAAATTTTAATGCTGTTTATGTGCTTATTCATGGTAAGCAGGAATTTTGTATAATTTTCATTTCTGTAAATATGGAACAGTACCTATATGCAGGTACTGGATTAAACTTGGCCATTGTGATACTTCTAATCAGTCAGGTTTGAGTTAGAAAGAGAAGACATATCTTTTTCTCTCACTTTATTTGTAAAATATGAGGTAAGATAATTTAATAGTGCATATATGCATATATATGTGCACACATTTGAACATTCCTACAATATCAAGACGAAATATGTAACAAAGATTTGGATTAGAAATCTATGCATAGACTTTTTAAAAAGATCAGATTAATCTAACAATCTGTCTTTCATACTAGGTCTGGTTTATTGATTAATAATAAAGAAGGACATACACAAATGTCTAGAAAAGTTCATCTGATGATCTTCCTTCTCACATTTTATGCTATATAGGCTTTGAAGAAGATGAGACACTTTTCCCTAACACCACCACTGCACCAGATGCAGTGGGTCTTAAATTTAGGGAGAAGAAATAGTAATGTATCTGATATGATAATAGAGCTGTGAATAAGCAATAATTCAGAGTATGACAGACTGGTTATGAGATGAGGGTACCATTATGTGAATTGTAAAAAAACAGACAAAGAGAATAGCAGCTTTGTAAACTCTTGTGATTTTTGCATCACTGAACCATGTTTATTCCAATTTGTTTTAATTTAAATGTAATACAATAAAAAACATTTGATGAATAGGAGCCTGTTTAATAGTTTAGCATCCATGTTGATCACAGTCATAGCTGAACTCTTAGTGGTTATTTTAATAGTAGTACACCTATGCTTGAATACATAGATAGGATTCAATTACCCACTCTCCTTGGAGAATTTGTGATTTATAAAAAAAAATAATAATAATCAGGAAGAAAGAAAATCATTGATACAAAGAATATAAAGCTGATACAAATAAAACACGGCTGGAGTTAAAGTCAAAATAATCAGTTAATTTATTTGGAACTGACAGTTCATGTTTAAAATTAGCCACAGCCAGGTCCCAAGAAGGGGCAAAAAGTTTAATAGTCTCAAGATCTATCAGAGTATACTGAGATAAATGACAGAAGGTGGGAAGAGTCTGGAAAGAAATCTGAAGGATGGTGTGATTGTAGTGTTCAGTGTTTTCTCAGCATGTTGTTTGTTTTTGCTAATAATGCAAAGAAGGAAATTTGTGGAGAATCAGAAGAAAGGGAAACAAACAACATTAAAAAAGTGAGATAGAGCCTACTGATCTCTATATTTTAACCCTCAGACATCAGAAGACATGCCTTTTGAAAGTTTCCTTGCTTGTGTGAAGTGATAATTGGACTGTGCATAAATCAAGAGAATAAAAATTAAAGCTTTAAATCTGCTTCAGATTTATTTCAGATCCTCTGATTGCTGGTTTCTTCTAGTGTACGTTTTCACAAGCATACATGTTCAATTGCCAGTCCTAAATTACTCACTACAACCACAACAGAGATATGCTAGTATATGTTAAGGAATTTGATATTTTGTCTGGATGAAGACTGTATTCTTATGAGATCTTTGTCAGGAAATGAAACAGATCTGAAGGTTTTCAGAAGAGAGCACAACCCAAATCAGCTGTAACAATACATTTGTAGTGGAGAACAGGGAACCATTTACATAATCAGATGAACTGTAAGAGTGTTGGGAATCATTAATAGTGTTTCAAAAATAGTAGTTGTTATGACTTTTGCTTATATGCAAGGAAAATACAGAAAGGAGTCCCCACACCTGGACAACTTTTTTTTTCTTGCTATCATTCTTATACAGAACTCCAGCTAAAATTCTTCACCATAATCCTGCAATGAAAATAATCCTCCTCAAGGAGAGAAAAGTGCAATTAATGTTTAGAGTATGCAAGCAAGTGCTTTCTGGCAGTGTCCAATATAGTAACAAACATGAAAACAAGCAAATGGTCCTCAGATTTTGATCTTACTTCACAGGTAGAAGCTAGTTTAAATGGCAGAATTTCATTCTAAAATCCTGACCTGACAGCTGACTGTGCAGATGGAGCCCTGTGGTAGTCTGTGGGATGCTGTGTAGTTTCTTTGATGTATCCACATACTGTCAGATTCTTGATCATGTTCTCAGAATCTGATCAAGCCTTTTGCCTTGTATCATTTATGGTAACAAATGTGAAGGAATAATAAAGCCTTCACATTAGAAAGCAGGAATAAATCGTTCCAGCTCTAATCATAAGAGTTTTAGGAAATGGATCAATTTTTAGTTGTCCGAGGAGAGTCAGGGAACAATATAACTTTCTCAGATCTCAAGATTCAGTGTTCAAGGTTCATCAAAACCTTTGCTTTTCCTAGTATTGTCACAGTGTATGGCCACAAACGGAAGCACTCAGCTGAACAATACAAACTCTTGTTAAACAGTGCTTTCATTGGATGACTGGTAAATTAAACCTTAGCAAATTATATGTAGCAGTCTCAATAGCTTCATGACATCACTGATGCTGTGGTATGGGAATTTGAAGTGACATATCCATTCTTTCTCTTACTGAGGTATTCATCTGTTTCATTGTGACTGACCTAAGCTATTTAAATGAAGACACACTGTAATGATCTCCACCAAAATGTAGATTTCTGAAGAATCCAAGTGATCTAGCTCTATGCAAATAAGATGGAACAATCACACATTCCAGAGGATTAATTTATTTCAGATGGCAATACAACCAAACATATTTAACACTTTTGCCTAAAATAATTAGCTCTAATTTTCAATAAATGAATTCACACTTTCATAGCAATATTTTTTTTTTTTTAAAATTACAATTTCAACTGTGAAGTGTGATTAAAAAATAAAAATCTGGCACAATTACTTTAAAACTTTAAAATGTATAAACTTTTCTTATCTAAGAAATGATTCCATAAACACAACTGATTTTTTAGACAATTAATTTGAACTATTTACAACTAATGTACACTATTTAGGGCACTGTGCAACAGCAGTAACAAAAGACTTAAAATTACATAATTTTAGTATTATGCAGACTGGATGACTAACTGTAGTTCATGGAATTGTAACATTTTATTTAAGCAAGAGAAAGAAATAGAAAATAATCGTACAACATGCTTTGCATATGCTGCTCATTTGAGTAATTATAAATGTTTGCTTTTTTTTTAATTCAGTCATGTTAAATTCAAAGAACTTTAGTGTAAATCTTAATATATTTAATTATATATTGATATATTTAAATATTTAGTATTTCTATATTTTAATTAATGCTTGAATGGGAATACATTTTATCACTGTGACTCAAAAATTAAATGAACTGTATGGAACAGGTAGTGATGTTTTGTCAGCTTGTACTGATAATTTTTAACCTACGGATTAAAAAAAATAACCACTTTTCGCTATAAAAGGTATAATGGTATTTTTTCAAAGGAATGTCTCACTGTAAATAAATCACATACAGTGTTGTTCTTCATGCTAAGTTCACAACATGCTGTGTTTTCATTGTTAATTACACAACTGTCGTGTTTTGTTTGGATATCTCAGTAGTATGACAAGTGAGACCATCTTCTACATCTTTTGCTAAAAACCATTTTAGCTCTGGAACCATCAGCTCTAGTTTCTAGTGTTGAAGTCAACCATACAATGTAATCCTTTTAATACAAGTTATAATGCAAGGACCATGTTATTAAACATGTAAGAGTCTCAAAGTAAATGGTCTTGTATATACATGACAGATAATTTTTAACACGCATGTAATACTTTAAGAAACTCAGCATGACAATTACACTTTTTGTATCTTTGTGTTAGGTCAGGTTGCAACTTCAGGAATCCTGCACAAGCCTGTTATACTTCCAGAAGTACTTTAGAAGGCTTCGTTTCTTGTAACTGTTATGTTGTGTCTGCCAGACTCATGTAGAAGAACTTCATACTCAAATATTTCCATTTTCACACTCTGGATGCATCTCTAGATGTTAAGTAAATAGAGTAGATCCCCACTGCACTGCTAGACACCTAGCTTGCAGGTAGGCTACCTCATTTAGGCAGCAAAAGAATCTAGAACTAAAACTTATCTAAAATTTGTTCCTACTTTTTAATTCTGAAAACAAACAAGTGTGAGGCAAGCAGTAAGCTAGTCAGTCAAGATGCTGGACTGCTGGCTACATGCAGAAGCATGTCTTTCTCTCTCTAGGGAATACTACTATTCCTCTGGATTTTCAAGTATCTAGAATATTAGGTGGGATTTTTGTGGCCCAAAGCCTGACTGCTTTATAATACAAAAGAGAAGGCCTCTAATATTTTATGTATTTCTAAGGTTAACTAGTAAGAAACATAAAGACCATTTGGATCTTCTTCTGAATATAAATCTTGTGTTAGATACCCAGGACTTTTTTGGATTTGACCTTGATCATTCTATGGGAAGGAGAGAACTGAAGAAGAATTCTTAAGTTTTCTAGGAGCTGACGAGATGTAGCTGTTCTGAACTGCTAGGAATGAAACTGAGATTGCTGGTGTCGCAGAAAATTCCAGAGGAGAGGGAAATAGTCTGGGCTTTGTTTTGAGAAACTGACTGGATATTTAATTTAAGTGTCTTTTAAAATGCTAGTATTGTATTGCTAGAGGAAACAATGTAGCATAGTTCTTTAGTGATGAAAAATACAGAATTATTTCTGTTCTGTGCCAAATGCAAGTAATCCACCACAATTATGCTAATCACTGCCCTGAAAACAAATTGATGCAGCTATTGAGTGACTAGGGAAGATAATTTATTTCTTTTTCAAATGAAATAAAGAAAATTAAAATGCTTTTGCTATCAGAAAGTCAAACTGCTTGCAGAAATATCTTAGAACTGAAAATCACTGTTTGGTTCTGAAGGTAAATTTGTTTGTTTGTATATGTGAATATAAAATACATTTAGCCTAAATTGCATGCTAGTTTAGACTCAGACATGTAGTATTCTTCAGCTGTATACTTTATAGTGGCATTTTGTTTTCATGTTTTGGTGACGTTCACAAAATGCCTATATGCAGCATTTTTCTGTTGAGTGTTTAATAGGAAAGTCAAAAATATCTAAAACACTTTAGTTTTACTTTCTTTTTTTTTTATGATGTTCATTATTATTATTATTAAAAAAAAAAAAAAAAAAAAAAAAAGCACTTTCATATGTGCTGTTTTGAATTCCATCATTTGTTCCCAAGGAACATCCAAAAAAAGAAAACAGGAGAACAGGAATACAGGATAAATGTTATCTCCTACTTGAAATAAAGTTCAGTATTTCTGTATGTATTTGAAACTACTTGGGTCAAGTCAAATTTAGATTCCATCTGTTTTCAGGCACTATATTGTCTGCTTCTGAAGAGATAAAAAAAATTGTTTTTCACCTGGTTGCAGTTTCACTGATAGTGATGGAGATTCATACATCTGTGCTCAGAACATGAATGTGGATTTAAAGCTTACACAACTGTTTACAGAATGTTAACAAGACCAGTTAGTCTTTAAGGCCATATATTTATATATATGCAGATGGACTTTTGAAATTCGTCTTTAGCATGCAGTGTCATAACAGAAGAGCTCTTGCAAAGAGCATAACTTTGTCTTAATTAGAAAAATTACTGAAGTGTTTCAAGAATTACAATTCCTTTCTTGCATTGTAGTTACTTCTTATTTACTATTTTCTAACATAAAATACATTAAACTTTGAATAAAAGCTCTAAAAACAAACCCTTTTTCTGTTTGTCATGTTTCCCTCCAGGAAAAGATATATGTACACATACACCTGGAATTTAAATTCAAGAAAAAGGTGGAAAGAGCTTATAACACATACATATAGAGATATACACACTAGAAAGAGATATAACACAACAATAGGCAAATGAAGTACATCTAGTTTGTAATGAATCATCTAAAAAGAAATGCCTGTTTTCGCAATTAATTTCCAATTAAAGTTACCAGCTAATTTCACTGCATGCAAAAACACTTGCACTGTATTTATGGATTATTAATTAAAGGATTAAAAAGATGCTTTTTTGTTTATTTAGTTTTTGTTTGTTGTTGTTGTTTTTGGTTTTGGTTTTTTTTAGAGGGAAAAAAATAGTTATCTCTATGTCCAGTTTGATTTTCTGAAACTAATCGGGATGCTATACAAACTCACTTAATTGCCTTTCTCTCCTTTTACACTGGGGTCCTTTCTGCAGATTGAGTGTATGCAAGTTACCAAAATTCTTTGGGGGAATTAAGTTTTCTACATGTGAAGCTCATGTTATTCTCATCCAAGTACTTCATTCTTGCTCATTTTATGGAATTGAATTTATAACACTGATAGAAAAAAAAAAACAAAAACAAAAAAAACTGCTTTGAAAATTCAAGCCATACTTAGCAATTATAAGGGCATCGTTTTTCATTTGAATTAGTTGATTGGCTTATTTCATTGATAGAGTACAGGTGGCTGATACTCAAGTCTTTTAAGATGGTAATTTACATATTTCAAAAATCAACTGAAATGTTTTGGTTTCTTACAGATCGTATATCTGAGTATTTTTCTTGATGACTGATAAGCCAGTTGTCAATGAAAAATATTTATTGCATATGTCCCAATCTTTGCAGCACATTTGCTTTTAAAGTACGTAAATAGTAGTTTATCTGGGTAACAGTGTTAAATATTTACATCTTTTATTCTTCTTGATTTTATTTAATTTTAATTTTAGTTTTCTGATTGAAAATCTGAGCACTGGCATAGATCACTCAGAGAGACTGAGGAAGTCTGAATAACTCTGTGGTATTCAAAATCTATCATCTGGACATGGTCCCAGGGAATCAGCTTTACATGTCACTTGAGCAGAGGGCTTGGACCAGATGATGTTTATAAGTTCCTTCCTGCACCAATTCTCCATTTCCATTTAAGAGCAGTTCGATTCTTCTTCCCACGTGTTTAAAATAACTTTATCTTTCTTCCTTTTTCATTACCTTGAGTTACTAAAAGTATATATATGGAACAGGTTGGAACAGGTTTGTGGATGCCTTGTCCCTGGAGGCGTTCAAGGCCAGGCTGGATGTGGCTCTGGGCAACCTGTTCTGTTAGCTGTTGACCCTGAACATAGAAGGGAGGTTGAAACCAGATGATCACTGTTGTCCTTTTGAACCCCGTCCATTCTATTATTGTATGATATATCACCAGCGAAAAAGATCGCTGTATTACAGGTTTGTATAATGATGATCATTCACATAAAATGATAGGGGGTGGGCAATTAGAGGCTGAGAAACTGTAGTATACATTTAATTCTAATTAAGGGAAAGGAACTGCAAGAAAAATAGATTATTTAACCAAACAAAATAAGAAGTAATTTTTAAAAAAGCTACAGAAATCACTTAATATTTTAGTATTTTTAGTGCTAGTGAAATACAACTGAGTGCAATGATGTGAGACTACAATACAAAGTTCCACCAATAGCAGAATTAAAACACCTTTTTCCTCAACTCAGAAGCTGTTACAACTGAGAACAAAGGTGTAAACAGAGAAGTAATGTAGGACACAGAGGCATGAGAAATTCGGTTGTGTTGTTCTCAGCATAAATTTTAAATGAATGCAGAAGTAAAATTCGTTAAAGAACAGAAAGCTGAAAGACAAAGCTTTGATGAGATTGCAAAATTTTTTAACTTACAAAGCAGCAATTTTCAATAGATAAGCTTAATGAGGAAAATGAACATATAAGAAACTCCAGTATGAAAATTGAAGCTGGGGCTGTGCAGTAACATTTTGAAAGAAAAAAAGCACACTGTTGTGTAAGCTTATTTTTTGTTAATTGTTTTCTCAAGTCACTTCTATTTAAAATCAAATAAAGGTTTGTTTGACACTGATACTTTTTTTCTTTTTTTAGAGAAAAATTCATTCACAAATTTTGTTTAAATTCTTTCACGCACAATTTTTACATGTAGTTTTTTGTAGCTTTTATCTGTAGCTTATTGTTAGTAATGTGTATGCAGAAAATCAGTAAGTTAGAAAAGATAGAAATAATTCAAGAGAATGTTGTAATGTAATTTTTTTTTTTCTTGAAGTATGAAATATATCATCAGTGTGGTCAGAATAGGGCAACAACACTTCAGATTTTTAGTATTAACAGTGTAGTCCTGATGTGCAGAAATAAAATTTTACTGGTGTCTGAGTTTAAGAGACATAATATTTACAAACCTGTAATCATTTTCAGATTTCAGTATGTCAGTAAATCTGTGCCAGAGAAATAATGAATGAAGAATTCTAGATACTCCCATGTATAAGGAAGACAATACTAAATACCAAAAAAGAAAGAGGTTAGCATCTTGCCAAAGTGAGCCTCTCAGCCCTTTGAAAGGCAAACTTCAAGAAGAGTAGCAGCTAAGTAAAAACAAAAATTATATCTGTTTTTCTTTCTCTAAGAATCACTAAAAATACTGCTGACAAATCATATGTGCACTTTCCCACTACTTTAAAAATAAGTCATTATGTAGAGCATTTTGCAAGCCCTTTAGATGACAGATCTCTCCCTCTTGTGCCAAAGAGGGCATTATAGAGGGAATTATTTTGAAGAATAAAAGTGTTAGTCAGATCAGACAGGAATTACTGACATATCTCCAATACGAGGTAGAATAATCTTTCCCTCTGTCAAAGGGATTTAATTGTCTGCCCTGACCTCCATCTGTTCTATTAATTGACTGCATTAGTTTGTGGTAGATATTTTTGGTTGGTATTATGTCTTATTAGTGGGATTTCTTAAGATGATATAATAGTAGCACACAGGAAGCTGTAACTCCTGCCATGTGACAAAGTATATGTTTTTCAATCCTGACCTAAATCATTTGGCTAAGGGTAGGAAAAATAGATCAGTTCTTCCTAGTTAACTTGACAGCTGCAAATTGTTTTCTATTTCATAGTTTCTGCAATATCATCCAATGGATCTAAATAATTAAATTTAAAAAAGAAAAAAAGATTCAATTTGCAATTAAAAATCAGTTATACACTGAGTGAACTCTTGAGTATACATATTATATATATATTATATATGATAAAAGAATATTAGAGAAAAGATAGGAACAAATGAGAGAGAAGAAAAGATCTGGAGGATGTAATTGTGACTCAGAGCAAAGAACAAGCTAGTGCTGTGCTGTGATTTGTGGCTTAGACATGGGACTGAGAATGCCGTGGAGGGAAAGAGGACATTTTGCTGAGAGGAAATGTTCAGAAGCATGAGAGACCAGGAATAAGCCAAGTCTTGGAAAGACAGTGCAGCATAATGTTTTGTCATGAAATTATATTGCCAAGAAAAAGAAGTTCTCTTAATTATGAAATATACTTGTGTATTTTCTCATCTTCTATTCTCTTTTCTCAGTCATGATGAGAACTTTATACTGCATATGAAACTACAGTGCAGTTACTGTAAATATTTTATGTGCTTCATGGTCAGAAAAATATGATCAATATTAAAAGTCATAAGATTAATCTCTCTGCAGTTTTTGCAGTAACCATTTAGTTTTGCTTTCCTGTGGAAACGTGTAGAGTGTGCTAAAGAGTATGATAAAATGGTACTGCATGGGTCCTCTAGAAAGTCATTCATAGATATTACTCACTGTATGAAAAAGTCACAGGAAACAATTCAGAAGAGTTCCTTATGTCTCATTGAGAGATACAAGGGTAATAACCATACATTTTTATTGTAATACTGTTTTTCCTCAAGCTTATCAGTTTTATGTTATGTTAGTAAAGACTAACATTAGATGTAGATTATGAAAATGAATCTATAACCTTGTTTACTGAAATTTGAATTCAAGGTGAATATCATGCAGTAGATTGTGTTTGTTTGTTTGTTTGTTTTGTTTCCTTTCTGTTTAAATGGCACACAGTCAGCTTTTGGAAGGAGGATTTGGTTTTGGATGATAAAAAGAATGGAAGATTATGAGAGAAAATAGCTGAAGTTTAGTCTAAATTCTCTATACTGAATTTCTTATCAGTGGATGTCACATCATTTTTAATTATATAGAACTATTTAGAGAACAGACAAAAATCATTAGAAATTCAACCGTAACAGGATTTCTGTATGGTATGTCCTGCTTAGCATTTAGGGGTTCAAATTACAGAATAGAAATCCCACCTGTAAGTTTTTAAGCCAGCTAATGAGAAGATCACATTTAGTTGTGTATTCAACATGCACAGGTCATTAAGCACAATGTATAATAGACTCTTCTAGGTGGATTCTTATGCTCAGTTTTTGCTGGAGATAGTGGACGGCAACAGGCAGCATGGGAATAGTAGTAGTGGTTGTCTTGCTCTGGACTCCTAAGCTTTTTGGTGACCCCATCCTGTATTGAGGTGTGGGCTTAGAATTCTTCAGGTTAATAAGAGTAGTCACTCAACTATCCCATTTCCAGGATGAGTGCATAATTGTGACATTATCATATAAATGAAGGCAGTATCACCACCTAGTAACTGAACTAGGTAATGCAGTGAAAATATGATGCCCATGTCTCATGCATAATTCAACTCTATGAATGTGTATAATAGAGCAGCAAGAGTTTTCCTCCCATGTTTGGGTGAGGGCAAGTTATATGCCCAGGTGATTTGAATTGCTTTTCTCACCATGTTTTTGGCTATTGTAATGCTTGTAATGTTTCTTCTGCTTGGACTGAAATGCCAACAGACAGGTATCAAATTCTAATCATTAAATAGTCTCTAGAGATCAACTTGCCTAACAATCAGTCCCTAAGTCACCTTCTCAGTGAGTTCCAGCAAGGGTTTTAGTTTCTTACATCCTCGATAAGAACACACACAGGCTAAATGGAGAAGATGAGCGAAGAATGAGACCTGTGAGTTTCCCTGATTCATTTGTAGACAGAAATGAGATATTGCCTTAAGAATTTTCCTTTTTAGTCATTTGAATATTCTTAAAAAAGAGAGGTTAGATCTATTCCATTTTAGGAACATGTTTTTGTGTGTCTTGCAGTGGTAATATGTGATGAACTTTGATATGTGGAAAGGGCTATCTGAATTATAAAAGTCTATTCTGCAATTCTAAGAAATGCATAATGATTTATTTATTTATTGATTGATTTTTGTATGCATTTCTTTTACTCCAGATATAACAAATTTTACTCTGCATGAGATTTTGCGTTATAGAAATTGAGAGCTGAACATTCTTATTCAGATCATCATCTTTCTTTTGGAGTAATGCATTTTAATTTCAAAAAAACAGAACTTCAGAAAAGAAATAAGAACAGTCCTTGAAGGTGTGATATTTCTTTTACAAGGTCATATCAGAAGTAAGAACCAGTAATTAAGTCAGTAACCATGCTAAGCTGCATTGGTAATATTTTTTGTATGTTTCCCTATAACACATAAATGAGGAGTTGTATTTTCTTATATTTTGCAGCCACAACTAGACAAAGATGGTCAAATAAATACAAATAAATAAATTATATATTGTGATCAATGTCTGTGGTAATATAAAGACTTGGTACTCTGTCACAATACCTTGCAATCAAAGTTAATTGTTGCTATATATTTTTTCATGACCATATATTTTTTATGACTTCACTTGAACTCTGGTTTATGGCATTTGAATCTGTCAGCATCAGTTCAGTCATAAGAAACTTAAATTCATATAATGAGTGGTCAAATCTTGATTTGAGTAGAGCACACCTATAATTTGAAGATAATTAGTAATTTAAAGAGTTGAAACAATTTAGGCTTTCTTTTTCCTACTCCCAATATTGATACCTCATTTATGATTTTCATCAATTATCTCAAGCAGCAGATAGAATTATGAGAAATGACTAATTATAGATTTTTTATTTTATTTTATTGTTTTCAATTTCCTGTGCGCAGTAGATGTTACAAGTACAGTTTTTAATAAGAGACATAAGTGCAACTATCTTAACTGAGCATTTCCTGTTAGTTTTGTGTCTTCCTGGGGTTAATGATTTTTTATCATTTTAAATACAAGGAAAAATAAGGGAAGGCCATATATGTGATTGTTCAACAACAGCTTTTGGTAGCTACATCCAAGCCCTATTATTTATTTATTTATTTATTTATTTATTTCAGAATGCTTTAGAAGTGTTTTTCTTCAAAAATAGTGATGATCATTCTTCTGCTTACCCTCCACTTGCTTTTTAAACTGTTTCCATTTCTGATAGAACTGGAATTCTCAAAAACAATATACAGACTTTCCTCATAATCCCATTATTCTTTCTGAATGAATATGAGATCTATAAATTCAAAGTAAGACTGTTAGTTGCAGGCAAGAAGCATTAATACAGTATAAATGCATGCCAATTTTCTGAAAAGTAAACAGCGATCGTCTTTTCTAACCTGAGAAGTCTTTGACATTTTCCAAGCATATCTGAAAGGCTTTCTGGAGAAAGTAAGAGAAAGCCAAATGCAGCATGTCCTTTGAAACAATAAAAATGTTTTAAAGTTTTTATGCATTTTTTTATTGATTTTCATTTTTTATTTCTATTTTAAAAAGCACATTAATTATCTACTTTTATCCTCAGTTATTTCTAAATCTAAGACCAAGATCCATAATGATTTTATATAACTGTTCTTTTTTTTTACTCTAAAAAATTGAAATCTTACTTTCATTTAAATTTTAATGTTTTAATCTTCAAGAGAATACTGTGAGTTAATGAGGAATGCATTAGAATATAATGCAAAAGAAAAGTCATTAAAAATCTCTCCAGTTCCTACTACCAGCTGCACTGCTGTGGTTGAACCACAGAAATAACAGCAATTTACAATTTGGTTGTATTAACATCCATTAATAATGTAAATATGTTATTCAGATCTTGTTTGGTTGAATTCACTTAGGTGAATATTTATAATAATTTCCAGGTTCTAGGCAACTGACATAATAAATATATTGTTGAAATCTATTCTGATTGGGAAAATGCAGTAGAGCATCCAGAAATTGCCTAAAAGTGAGGGATAGTTAGTTTAGATAAAACCCGAGGAATTCCAGGAAATCTGTGCAGTCCTCAATCTCCTGTGTTTATATCTATTGTTTGTGTTTGTTGTTGTGTTTGTTTGCTTTTGATGTTTGCTTGTTTTGTTACTTACTGTTCATAACCTGCACAATCAGATCACAACAACTTGCAGTCACTTTAGAATCTGTTCTTTGTCCTTGGAGCAAAAAGGACTTCTAAGCTGTATATCGTAGTTTCTCAGTGGTTACAGATTTACTTTAGAGCTGCTATAATATTCATCTGCTCATTGTGGAAAAGTACTAACTGCTCATCCTGGCAACCATCAGGTTAACCCTGAAGGCCAGAATCATAGACTACTTAAGCATCTCTCAGCATTGCTTGGGCAACAGACATGATCAAATTCAAGCAATGTTTTTAGAGACTGTTCAAATGCATTTTCTTCAAAGGCCGGAAGTATTATATTAGCTTCAAAACACGTTTATTTTGTAATAAGACAATTGTGTATGAATGGATGCAGATTCAGATCTTTGACTTCTCTGTGTCTGTCAAGTTGCTAAAAGTTGCCATATTGAACTGAACATTTAGGTTTGGATTGTTTGAGTGGGTGACACTTCCGACTAGGAGGTGTTTTTCAAGCAAGTCTGTACACGTTTTTCTAAGTTCCTGAAGATGTAAAAAAATTAAAAAAAAAAAAAAAAAAAAAAAAAAACGAAGTCACGGAGCAAATACAGTTCACTTCCCTTAATTTATGTAAAAACTGTTTATTTGATTTATTCCAAATATACATCTAATATGTATATTGTATTGATTTATTCCAAATATACATCTGTCTAGTTTTCTGTTACCCAATTAGATTTTTTTTTTCAGTCCAGAGGTAGGCCCAGAAGTGATATTTACTTCCATAGAGTAATTAAAAGGGAAAATATGATTTGAAAAGAGAGTTACCGTGTTATCAGTATCATAGAATCATATAATGGCTTGAGTTGTAAGGGATCTCAAGGATCATCAATCTCCAACCCCCCTGAAATGAAAGGAAACATGGGTGTTGTTTTTTTGCAACCCACCATTTGGTCCAGCAATACTTTGTTAAAGAGTGATGTCTTCAAAAGGAATCAGACAATAAATTCAGTTCCATGTCAAAAATATTTCCCTTTTCTCATTCTCCTTTCACCCCATTCAGAATAACTGCATATAAACAGAGATTTGATCCAAACACACTTTGTAAATAATATGTATAAAATTTGTTTATTGATTCATGTTATTTATTAACTGTGGATTTCTAAACTCCTTCATATTGTAATTTTTAACTTTCTAAATGCTGGTAATATATTCACTCTTGCCAATTTGTCAATCATTTCTTTTCTTGTTCTGGTTCTTGTTTTGGTTTTTCTCTATCCAGTTTTTATCATTTGTCCCATTGTCTTTCCTTCCACCTTGTCAATTTTCTCAGCACTTAATTCCCTTTTCCTGCAATGGTGCTGCAAGCTTATGCAGTATAAGCATAAAGAGTATAGGATCTCTTAGTTTAAAGGCTTAGTTGGGTCAAAGGGAGAATCTGCTTTGTTGTGCAAGATCAGGAATGTGTATTAGAGACAGCATAGAAGACAGCATGAGGAAAGCCAGGGAGCACTCCGGGGAAGCAGCTGTGGGCACTCGTGGCAGTGGCAGTGGCAGGGCAGTGCCCTAGCCAGCAGGACACCCTACCACAGCTCATCACAAGGGCTGGGTTGAGGATGGCGGGACCTCTTCACTGCCCAGCAGTCACCAGAGGCAAGGTGAGATAGCAGGTCAGAGATTGATCTGGGGACCCAATCCAGGCAGAATCCAGGCTGGGCATGCAGCATGGCTTGAGCAGCCCTTGGTTGGGCTGAGATGGGGAAGGCCCCAAGTGGGGCTAGGCAGTGCCTGCTTGTGCCAGTGGTACCTTTGGGAACATATTACATGACTGGGATTGATTTGCCTCCAGAAACAGCATTTTCGTTGCAAGTCCTTTAGAGGCCTCTTTAGGACCTACTGTCTATCAGTGAAACTATCAATGGAAATGTTTGGTCAACAGAAAAAATATGCACCTGATATTTCTCTGATGTTCAGGTGTTTCATACGTATTTTATGATATAAAAGCTGAAACAAAGTCATTAAAGAATGATCAGGGTTTCAAAAGAACATTTGTTTGGTGGTGTTTTTTTTTTTTCGGATGTCTGTCCTTGTCCTAGGGTGCCAAAATAGGTTATTCCTAGATATCTGTTAGTTTTTAATTTCAAATAACTGTCAATAACTACTAAGCTTGGATTTTTCTGCTTTTGAAAGCTGACTTTTTATCTTCATGACACAGAGTCTTGGTACAGAACCTGGTTTTCCAAATATATAATGATTTATATTTTATTTTGTGTTCATCCCATCAAACGTAAATTACCAGATTCCTATAATAAGGATTTTTCAATGTGTGAAATTTTTGTCTGTGTTTTAAGTTGAAAAAATTGGTTAAAAGGAACTCCATTTATTTGCATAGGGAGAAGAATGTTAATTTATAAATTTCCTTCCATCTAAAAATAAAGGATCATGACAAACTTACATAGCTATAGCTGTGTAGGTCAAGATCTGATTTCTGAGATTTATCACACTTTTTTCAGTTGTCATTGTTCATTTTTGTCAGATATAAAATCAATAAAGCAGATGTGAAAAACAATACTTTAGTGTGTAATTTTAATTAATGGTATTGTCACATTTTCTTTGAATTAAGGTAATTCTGTTACATTCACTGGAACGTCTGAATTATGTGTAAGGTAAGTTGGGTTATAAATTATGCATACTTGCAAAAGATAGCAAATAGAAGTCATGTCATAAGAAAGAGACTACTTGGTGCAACAAAACATCTAATGAGCATCTGTTATTTTACTGCAAATCTGATTAAAAAAGAAATGTTTTTATTCAGGGCAGAATATACCTTGGAGCTGGCACTTAAATGTAGAATACTCTTCCTAAAAGCATTAACTTTTGGGCTATGGTATGAAAGCATATAAAAAGCCAAAGTGTTTGGTTTGTGTTCTAGCCCTGCCTTCTATTTTCAGTTTTCCTACCTTATGTAGGTAAACACTGTGGCTAGACTTCATGAAAGATGTATTGGTTTTGTTGGGAAGTATAGTATGAATTTATTTGTTTATTTTGTATGTATGTGCATCAATATTAACATGTCTGTTGATTTTAATTGTTTGCCTTCTCTTGACTACAGGCTGAGTGGACTGCACTTCACCGGAAGGAGTCATTTTGCTGGGGAAGTGGAGTAACTGTGGTTCTCTCCTTGCTCTACTGGCTGGGACGTGCTGTGCATTGTCTGGATTAAGTCGACACTCAAGTCTGGGATGGGCCTTGGGGATAAACACTCCCCGGTTTCTTTTGACTTTGGAATTTGTCTATAGCCAATCACCCAAGTCACACATGAGATTTTGTTTTTTCACTGCTTGAGAAAGGTTATGCTATTTTCGAATAGTTTTGTTTTTTATTAATAATTTTCATTTTCTTTGACTCATTTTTCTACTGGTTGTGGGGAAAAAAAACAAGTCCTGCTGATGTTGATTTAAATAATGTCGAAACCAATGGGACTCCTATGGCTGCCTTTGATCTTCACTCCAGTGTGTGTCATGCTGAATTCCAACTTCCTTCTATGGATAACTGCACTGGCTATAAGATTTACTCTTATTGATGGCCAAGCACAATACCCAGTGGTTACCACAAATTACGGCAAAATACGTGGTTTAAGAACACCTTTGCCCAATGAAATCCTTGGTCCAGTGGAACAGTATCTGGGTGTTCCTTATGCCTCTCCTCCAACTGGGGAAAGGCGATTTCAGCCCCCAGAGCCACCATCATCTTGGACAGGTGTCCGTAATGCCACACAATTTGCTGCTGTCTGCCCACAGTACCTGGATGAGAGGTCACTGCTCAACGACATGCTGCCAGTCTGGTTTACAGCCAATCTGGATACTGTGGTGACATATGTTCAAGATCAGAATGAAGACTGCCTGTATTTGAATATCTACGTGCCCACGGAAGATGGTAAGTACCCTAAGAATGGTGCTGTACCTCACTTACTTACCAATTCTGCATGAGATAAGTAGCCAGATCTTTAAAGCATCTTTCTCAGTTTCTTCCAATTTAATCTGTGGAAATGGATCTGTCTTTGAATACTCATCAAAATGAATAATTTGTAGATTGAACATGTTTGCATGAATTCTCTTTGATTAACCTGTGTAACATCACAATTTCATTTACAGCTAGTGGGCAGGATGTGTAAGCTTACACCCTAACTAGAGCTAATCGTTATTCACAAGAGAAGAAAGGGAAAATAAACATTATGCAGAAGTAACATTTTGTTTTTCATTGTGTGACTGATACAAATACTGCAGTACATTCATTTTAAAGTATAATATTCCTTTTTTCCCCCTTAGTTTTATTTTATTACCAGTAAGCCTACAGTTAACTCCTCATGATTTTAGTAGACGATAGAAAATTGTGTATTCTTTCAGCCTAGGATTTTCACCTGCAGAACTTTTCAATCCTATTTATTTTTATTAATTCATAAAATGTAAAATTAAGGAAGCATAATTTTATTATACAGCGATGAACAACCTTAAACTTTCATGTTTACTGCATTACTCTCTCAAGAAGGTTACTTTAAATCACATTCATCCACTGAAAGATGTAGACAAATAGCTACACAGTCTTTGAATGTTTTCATGATCTCAGTCTTAAAAATTGCAGTGTTTTAGCATCCAAATGGTACTGCTTCTTACAAATAAAATAAAATAAATTTTAAAAATCAGCTTTCCTCAGGCCTCTAATGTCACAATGAAATTAAAAACAAAATATATTGGCAGTTATATTTAATATTCGGCTAAGAACCAGTTCTTTCAGTCACTTAAAATGCAGTTACTGGTGCATAACATAGCAGATTTCTCCCAGATATGCAAATCCCCTCACTTTATCTGAGGGTTTGATTTGCATAACCAATGCATTGTTATTTCTCAGTAACCATACTCTAAATATGCAAATTCTGTACTTTATTTTAATCCTTCTGCCTTGGTTGGCTTCTTTGCTCAGAAATTCCAAGCTTTTTGCCAGCAATAAGTGTACACCTTCTTTTCTTGTTCTCAGAAGTTAAAGAAAAAAACTAGAATCTAAAAATAAATGGGTATGGTTTGGGAATACTGTGAGCTCTGCTACAATACTGCGAAGATGCTTAAGTGGAAGTTCTCAGAAAGGGAAGGTGTGGTATGGAGCTTTGTGTGCATGCGGGTGTGGGTGTGTACACACTTGTGCATAAATACTTGAAAGAGCCACTCAGTTCTTTCACTGTTACAGAATCATTTCACTCTTTGGATATTTCCAAAGGGAGGTCATTCTGAAGCTTCTTTATACTTTGGAGTTTGTCCTGCAGTCCTTAGTGGGTTACTGTGATGATTTGTCCTAAGAAAATATTTCAGATTAATATTTTATTTGTTTGAAGGAATATCAGCTCAGCTAACACAGTATTATTTTAAAGCCACTGTAAATAAATTCATGTATTTATCCAGTCCAGTAATAAGAAATTTCTCCCATTAATTAAGAATGACAGAAAATTGGAAATTGAAAAACATATGCAAATTTCTAGGGGAGGAATAATGAGATACTGTGTGTTGAATGACAAACAGCCTATAAAATTCCTTGTATTGTGTGTAATAATAAATGAGGTTTGCTATTGGCTTATAAATAACAAGGACTGATAACTGTAATTATATACTTTTACAACTTTATGTCCACTTAGCTCCTCCTCTCCATTTTAGATTTTTTTCTGTTTGCATGTAAAACAGCATGTAAAGGAAATCAGGTTTCCTTTATATAACTTCTCAAAATAAATAAATAAATAAATAAAAACAATTTTAAAAAGTAAAAAGAAAATAGAACTGAATAATGGCAGATTAGATTTGGTGTCGGTGATGAGCTGAAGGCAAGATTGTTCCTCTGTAATATGACAAGCATTTTTAACAGGCTCCTACTGAGAACAAGATAGTTAAAAATGAATACACCAAATACACAGTGTTTTAATTGCATGTTGTAAATCTTATCCCTAGTTAAATAAAATTCAGTGAAAGTCTTTTGGTGTGGAAAATATGCAACGTTCTCACAAAGATGATTAAGAAGAAGTGAAGTATAAATCATGTCTCTCAAGTTAGTGTGTCTCCAATTCACACTAAACATAGGCTTAAGCTGTAGTCCATACAATCTGATTCAACACATTATACTATGAGCTTCAGTAGGCAGAAGTAAGTTCTTATGGGCGTAGACCACAGAGTTAGTTTTTGAAGTGAGGTTTCAAAGTGAGTGAGTTACATTCATCTTTTTGAATTCTTTCTCAGATACAGAATTATTATAAAGAGCTTTGAAGCAGTCTTGTGTCTACAAAAAGGTGGATGAAATCATCCATACATCTACACTTAAGTATTGTTCTGACTATTAATCTGAATTGCTTAAAAACTATTTTAAAAGCTTCATTAAAAATAATTGATGAACAACTCTAATGAATAAATTGCAGTTACATGCAGAGTTTACTTCAAAGCAGTTCTATGAAATTACTAATCAAAGTGCAAAAAACTTTTTTGTTTGCTTGGTTTTGTTTTTCTGTTTGCCACTATATAGCATGACCTGTTTCTTATTGTTTGTGCTGTCAAAGGGAACCAAATTTTAATCATGTGCTCTGAATGAAGAACTGACGAATAAATGCACTCATTCATTCATGTGATTTCAGATTTGCTTCACTGGAATTCTGCCAATATAAAGTAGTGGAAACACACGTTGAATCCAGGACCTTTAACTGTGTATATAAGCTTATTTATTTTTAAATAAAATTGTTTCAAATATTAATGATCCAGATTAAACAAACACAATGATACAAAATTCTATGGATCCTTAAAATACCTGGAGGTAAAAAAAATAAAACATCCACTAAAGATTCTATATCTTTCTTAATCATGGCCTTATTTATTTATTTATTTATTTTTATTTTTTTACCCATGGAGTCAGGATGTCAAATGTCAGTACCTGAAAATCTTATCAGAATTTCCATATAAAAATATGCCTGAAAACAACAACAACAAAAAAAGAGTCTTTCCTTTTTAGATTATATAAATACATATAGTTTTAAACAAAAACATAATTTACAGTAGAAATCAAGACGTATGTAACAGACTACTCTGTCAGCACCAAACACGTAATATTTTCTTTTGTCACAGTTGTTCACTGAGCAAATTGTTTATGCTGACATTTTCTGTAGGGTGACACATATTCCAGTATATTCTGAAAAATTCAATGTGCTTATTTTCCTGTGTAAAAAGGAAAATAATTTATACTGTTTAATCTATCAAGATATATTTATTTCCTAATAATAAGAATAAATTAAAATACAGTTAGTTTAAAGATAATTATAAGCAATATACATCAAAAAACTACGTCCTTTGTTTGTCAAATCTATCATCATAAGAAATTGCTCTTACAATAAAACTATTGTTCTATACAAATAATTTTCCAAACATTTAGTTAGATCTTCTGAATAAATAAAATCATTTTTGTGGTGGTGTGTGTTGTATTCCCTACTTTTTCAGTTACTATCAACAGTAATTTTCCACAAGAATACTTGAATGTCAGTTTAGAGGAGGTCATCTAGGGAAATGATATTGAGGACAGTCTGTTTATTATAACTTCAGTCTGAATATGGGTTTATCTACAGTGGAAATGCTAGATTGAACAGGACACAGACTGTTAATCGGCTGTGCTTAATCCCTGGCCTTTATCATTTGAATCTGTGGATGCTGAAGGAGATTGCTAACTCCTATCATAACTGGAAAAAATACAGCAAAAAGTAAATAGAAAAGACCTTTAATTTAGATTTCTTTCATGAAAAATTAAAGACCTGTATTGATGTCAAGATGAAAATAATAATAAAAAAACCCATATGTTGTTGTTGTTTTAGTTATTTAAAGACTACTATCTTCAGATGAAAACAAAAGAAAAAAAAAAAGAGCTTTCATTTTCTATACATGATTAATAGTAAACATATTTACTGACTTTGATGTATAGGAAGAGGGTTCATTTTACGCAGTGATTTGCTGGTAACCACCATATATCTGTTAGGAATTAATGAATTTATTTAACATCTTCTGAGGTCCACTCATTAAAAATACTCTGTGAGCTTCTATCTCATTTACATCACAATAAACACAGCTGAAGTGACAACAAAAGGTGGTAGGCTGAATGAGTAGGGTGTAATTTTTCTATTAGACTAGGAAAACTGAGAAAATTCTCCAGAATTAAGTGTATGTTTAGTGTGGGTTTCCAGGAATAAAACTCTTGAGCAACAGCAAAGAGATCAATAGCATTTATCCTCTGAGCAGTAGTGTGAAGGAAGGGCACTTACAACTTTATTTTCCATTTCTAGTTTCTAGTTAAAGAAGTGTGTTTGGTAGATTTTCTAGCTTGCGTGCTGTGCCACTTTTTCTCAATAGGCAGACATCTGCTTCACATATAGCTGAGCGGTTGCAACCTTCTCTACATCATTTTGGTTGAATTGCATTGTCTGTTTAATTTGAAAATAGTATTTTATGAAAATTATACTGATAAAATTGATAAAAATCTGTTCATAAAATTGACTTTCTTTTTGGGAGGAGGGAAAGAGGAAGATGAAGATAGTATAAAGAAACATGATGAGTCTAATCTTGACATTTGCTTGATGGTAGAAAATTTAAAAAGCCAGCTACTCAGGGTTCCTTATTATTATGAGGAATAAGAATCCATGAGTAAAAATAGTAACATAGTGTTCAATACATTTTATCTTTTTTGATTTATTAGTAGATGATAATAGCAATTTTGGAAACATTCATTTTCCAAATACACTTGAATTTCCGTAATCTTCACCTTCCTAGGTTATATGTAGTTCCCAGTGTTAGTAGATACTTATCTGGTGTTTATCAAATAATATATATATATATATATAAAATCTTTTTGTGTTTTTTCCCACGTATTTCATAAATGTGAGTAGCTACTTAAGAAATTAAATTTAGATTTTTTGTAAATATTTTGAATAAATACAGAATTCGGTGTCTATTGTTCACATGCCTATAGTTTTAATACTTTCTCAAAATCTTTCTAATATGATTTTAAAATCAGTTATGATGTGTATAGTCATTATAGAAAATTCAGTTTTACCTCTGTTGTCTATTTTGGATTCTGTTTAAAGCATAGGAGATTAAATATTTTAAAAAGCATATGTAGGAGATTTTTTTTTTTTTATGAACAAATGATAATTTTAAGCACTTCCATATTACAAATAATATTTTTCTACCAAAATCCAATATAACAACAGTTTATTCTCAGTTTCAAGATTGTCATATTCTCTCAATTTTGATTTAATTTTAAATTCTGCCTTTTCAGTCAGTTCTTAATCTTCTTTGGAAAGATACATATTGAGTATCAAAATTGACCCGTTACTCAAAAAATATTTGAGACATGCTGTCTAAACATTATAAGGAAAAAGACATGTCCTTTTGTAAAATGCTGTGTAGCTATCCGAAGTGAGAGGGATTAATGACAGATAAAAATTACAATATGAAATCATATTGCTGGAATTACTATATATAATCCCAGTTAAATAGAAACATGAACTTTAACAGCAGAGAGAAAATAGCTCACCATTGTGAAAGATAAAGTCCCTGTTGTATCAAAGCACTTCAAGCCAGTTCTTTCACTGCTAGGGTCCAATATGTCCCCTCCTCCTAATCCAGAAATACTGCAGCATCTGTGAGAAAGAAGAAGGCATATGTCTCACTACCCTCTGCCTACTAGGATAAAGCTGTGGGTAATCCAGGCCTTTATTTTACATTCTTGCTTTTAACAGTCACAAATGCCTTCTGACACCAAAGAACAGAACTCTAATCTAGATGAAATAAAGTTCTTAAATCCTTAGAGCTAAACTCAGATTTAGTTGTTGATTTCAGAATGCTGTTCCTCCCTCCAAGAGTTGCCCATTCCACAGGCACTTTACAGGATTGTACCCAAATGGCCTTTTCAGGAACTGATATGCAACAAAGCCTAGAGAGAAAGCTCAGTATTTAGCATGGTGTTCTCCAATCTGAACAGGATTTCTGGCACAGATTCTCAGAGTATCATTATTTCTTTGTATTGACAAATGTGCTAGAATGGAGGGAATGTTCTTAAAAGTTATATAAATGAATTCTTTTTTCACAAACTGATGTTATCATCATTTTAGTCAAAGAACAGTGCCTTTTGGAGTTGCAGAGGCTGTGCCATTTGGCTCACTGACACAAAAGAAACAGTCTTTAGTCATGTGGGTCATGAGAGATCAGACTTGCAATTTAACTTCATTCTACCCACTTACTCTCACTAGTCTCTGCAGGGTGTTTTCTTTCTTTCTTCCTTTCTTTTAAAAAACAAACAAACAAACAAAATGCCCACATTTTCCTCTACATTCATGCAACACATTCCTATATATGCTGCTGCTTTTCACTTCGCATCTTCTTGCTTTCTTCCAAAACACAAATCAACCTGACACCGTCTAAAACTGAGGCTCTCTGTTCTAGGCAGTGTAGTGGGTCCCTGGCAGATGTCTTGGTAATTAATTGCATTAAAGATGCTCTGATTTTAGTAGCATCTAGATTATACTATTTTGATTAGCTTTGGTTTTATTCTGCCCTGAGAATGCTCTGGAAAAATTTAGGCTTTCTGATGTTATTAATCTTCAGGGTGTTTTTTTGTTTTGTTTTTTGTTTGTTTGTTTGTTTTGCATAAGTCTGCTCAATTTTTGTAAGTTATTTGTATCTTTTTCTTTGGATTTTGATCAGTTTCCCTTATAGCATTTATTGCAGCTTTAGTCAAAACTGGCATTTTCTGAATAGCTCAACTTACTTGCAAGGTTCATTAATCATTCTACATCTATGAAAATGCTAAAAAAAAAACATGTCCATTTTCTGACTGTCAGGGATTAGGCCTTTTACAAACTTCAGAGGCAGTAGAGACTTGGGCTGATTTTCCAAGAAAAGCATGCTATTACTGAACATTTAAAGGTAGACTGGAAATGTAGAAAGAAAAAATGAAAACAATGTCATAGTCATATGTAATGTGTAAGCCAAACGCCTTTTCTGCTCTATAATTATGTATCTATAAAATAAGTCAGCAGCTTTAATTTTATTTTTTCTTTTTAATGCAAATGTCCATCATTTGCTTCTCAGAGTTCTTGACAAAATTGTTTGCATCTGAAATACATCTCCTGAACATCATAGCTCATTGCTCAGTCCTTCGGTTTGTCATCCTTTCTAAAGTGAAAGATTATCGCCAGCATTCAAGTCTTCGCATCATAAGTGCATTTTGCTTAAGATTCTGGATAAACTTAATATTCTCAGAATGACAGGCAATTGTAATTAAATATGCTCACATTTTGTGATGTTTATGTATTAGTTTTTATCCAAATAAGAAAACAAAAATCTTATTTCATTTGTGATGTTGTTGTTATCTGAGGGAATACTGCTATAATTATTAGGAATTATGCCTTTTTTAATGCAGAGGTTGCTCCTGGTATGCAAAATGATAAACAATAATAAATTATTATTATAAAACCATAAAAATTAACTAATGCTTACAGTTATCTGTTGGTGCTGATGTGTCAAAAATCCATTATAGAAATGTTTTTATAAAGGAAAAATTATCTTCTAAAGTTCATGCTGTAGGTAAACTTCTTGTAAAGAGTAATTCTGTTTTCAGTGCTAAGTTAACTTTCTACACTGTACATAGGGAATTTTAGTCACATATGGAATATCTGATACCTCGTTCCAAAATGCTTATTGATGCTGGATTGGTGTTAAATGGATTTTTAATTGATGGGGTGTGACATATTTAATCTAATGGAGAGAAATTACTTTGTGCCAACTCAAGTAACTATACAATTAATCACTTGTAATGTTTACAAGCCATTATGACTGGAAATCACAGATACATTGTTTGATTTAGTAAATATGCAATAGGACAAATTAAATCACAGTCCAAATGTATACATTTCATTCTCTTACAAATAAATTAGAATCAAATTATCTTTTATACGGTATATTTAGTTTTATTTATATGGCTGTAAATTTTTAGCAATAATTCTGCATTGGCGAGACTGCCCCAATGGTTCTGCTTTGACTGGCTATTCCTGCTTCATTCAGCCAGCAGAGGGAGCACGAGTTACCAGCAAACTCATTTTTTTGGGAGCCTCACAAATGATGCTGGTGAATACAGTACAAAAACATGCAAATAGGTCCTGCTTTATGCCCCTCTAGCAGATAGGAAGGGAACCTGTCCACCTTTGCAGGTCTAAAAATTAGTAACACTTGGACTATTGGTTCTATTTTTATGGACTGGAATTCATTTATGGAATAAAACCTTCCCAAACAAAATATACACTCAGACAAATTTATAACTAACTAATTCATTTTTACTAAATAATACTTTTTAAATAAAAAACCTGATCAGGATGCATGCATTTGTAACCAAATAGCAAAACTATTCTACTTGACTTGAAGTTTTTACAAGGCTTTGAATGGCAGAAAATTCAGTCTTGTAGATTTTGGTTAGTCAGAAGAAACATTTTTATTTAAAAAGGAATCATTTTACCTTCCTGATTTATAACCACTACTTATTCATTTTATTTATTTATTTTTTTATTTTATTTTTTTGTCAGTGAATGCCATTGACTCTAAGTTTTTGGAATTAAATGCAATTTAATTAGTGAAATTAAATAAAGTGTTTTGCATATTTCATTTTTTAAATGATCTTAAGTTTCATCATCGCTGTTTAAAGTTTTCACTGTTACCATGTTTGATTTAATCTATATTAAACATTCCAAAGTGCCACATTGCAAAAATGAGGGTTTCCCGTCCAAAATAATCTACTTCGAGGGATAATGTATTTCCACTGGTAATGTATCTCACTGGTAGCTTTATGTTCCTGCTGATTTGAGATACTTTTCTTATCTCTTTCTACTTGAATAATAGATCTTTTGCTGTCATTAGAGAATATATGCAATAGTCTGAATAGTAACTGATATGTAAGGTGTGACCATTGAGACTATGAGTGTATCAGATGTTTATCATGATGGCATCTAAAACCATCCATTTGAATACTTATTATGCTTTGGCACTAAAAATTACGTCAGAATGTATTTAGTCAAAGGAAGTGTCACAAGCATTTTGCAGAAGACAGCAGCGTAGTATGGTCTAGTAGTAATATATTAATAAAAACAGATTTAAGAAACAACTGAATACAAATAAATGCAGTAATGTGAACTCAAAAAAAAAAAAAAAAGGAACATAAGAAAAGCAATTTTTTTTTTTTTTTTAATTACTGTGTTCATTTTATTATTTAGTTTCATTCTGAGGTGATTGTCCATATGTTTAGTCCTATTCCCACTATAAAAATGGGTTGAATATGTTGGTTTTTGCTTATGTGTTTTGTTGTTGTTTTTTTTTTTAATGTATGGGTTGAATATGGGTTTTTTGTTTTTGTTTGTTTGTTTCTTTGTTTTTTCTTTCCTAAATTGTATTCAGTTTTGTTTGGTTTGGTTTTGTTGGTTGTTTTTACTGTTTTCACAGTATGCCCCTAGGGAATGTTCAAGCCAAGCAAAAGCTGAGGAAACATCATCAAAGCTTCTTAAATAATATTTGGAAGGGAGACTGCTTGCAAAATTGTGAACCAGAAAATGAAATAGGCAGTGGGTGTGAATGAATCAGATATAGGGGGAAGCCTACTACTCTCTCATGTCTTTGTCCCTCTGTACTGGATTCCTTCAGTGGGTAACTCTGTCATGCCTAGCTTGCTGCATTTGCTAAGTAGAGCACTACATAAGGATCTCACAGTCTACGAAGGTGCATGGGTGCAAGGTTTAGTCTTACGTGAGCTTTTTTTCTTTTGTTTTTCCTTTTTATCTGAGCATCTGCTGCTAATAACTCTTGTTGACATCAGGAAATGCTTGTCCTACACTTCACTGTTTAAATATACTCAACAAGTATTTGGGATATTGCAAGACTCAAGACAGAGATTATGTTCAGATACTAAAAATATCAGTTATCTAAATGAATACAGTGGCCTACAAAAATGCCTGCACGTCTATAAAGACAGTGAAAGTTCTACATCATTTAATACCCATATTGCTTCAGTCTGAGCAGTCATTTTCTTCTTTCAGCACCTTTCATAATGTGGCCTGTAATTCTAAAGACAATTTTGTCATATTCTCAAATATTTTAAGATGTTAATAAATGTAAAAGATATATGAAGCTTTAAAAATATTTTATTAAATAAATAGGTTTTGCTTCTTTTCAGTGCTGCTTCCACATGTTGTTTCTTAATAATTTATCAAACTTCTAAATGCATTCTATTTTACCATACATGTTTCTCTAATTATACTAATAATGTTAATAATAGTCAGGATGGCTTCGTATTGTGATTATTTGACAATTTCTTTTAAAATCCAAATAAATAGGCTTTGGATTTCCTTCTTTCTCCCTCTCTCTCTGTATGTATAGATTCACTTCATTTTACTTTTTTCTCTTGTGATCTTTTTCTTGGCTTTGCCTCACTACTGCTTTCTTAAATGGTGACAGTAATTTTTTTCTGCATTATAAATAGGCTTACTTTAAAGCACATTTTGCACCCTGAAGCACTTACTGGAAACTGGTGTGTTATTTTAATATAAGCAATCTTTGTCGTTGTTGTTGCTGTTTTTTGTTGTTGCTGTTTTTGTTTTTGTTTAGTTTTTTTCCTAGACTTTTGTTTTGTTTTGGTTTGCTTTGATACTTTTCTACAGTGCCATATGAACCTGATAGTGTATCTTTTCTATTTTATGTACAAGTTAATTACAGCTTTCTTTATGAATACATGGAGGTGAAGCAAAATTGCTTGAATTTTCATTCCTGTATCTATCTATCTATCTATCTATCTATCTATCTATCTATCTATCTATCTATCTATCTATCTATCTATCTACCTATCTAATCTTTCTATTTATTTATTTACTTATTTATTTCTAATTTCCAACAAATGTACTGTATTTAAGAGTATGATTGTAATGATCTGCTTATCTATTACAGATGCTGATTTTGATATTGTCTTTTGTTTTATTTTTTTTTACTTCTTTAGACTTCTTTAATTCAAATGAAACTTTTTATTTTAAGGCTTTTTTTTTTTTTTTTTTTTTTTTTTTTTTTTTTTTTAAGGCCTAGACCCTATTTTTGTGAAACCAGTCCTTTTTGAGAATAACTGGAACATTATTTTGTCATATTTACATATTTTTGCCCAGAAAAACAAAAAGCAAGAAAAAAACAACTAATTTTCTGTTCCATAGATTTCTGATTTCTCTTTATATATATATATGTGTGTATGCTCATTATATGAACATATATATATGTGTGTGTGTGTGTGTGTGTATATATATATATATAATTTCCCTATAGACAAATTCCTGCTTAATTGACTTCTGTAGGAACAAATCTTCATTGAAATTGAATTCTTTCCTAGGCAAAGAACCAAATATGAATTGTCAGCTAGTATAGTGTAAAGTTTAACGTCAGAAGTGGTCAAGTAGCTTAAGAATAAATTAAAGAAGAGATTTTATTAATATGAGTTGTGTAGGTAATAGGTTTTTCTAACAAAGTGTGCCAAGAATGACAGCAAGTCATGTAATGAAATTTAGTAGTTAGAAATGAATTTTGGGGGAAATTATGCTGTTTACACATGAGACAAAATGGTTTGGAAACCATTCTTATCAGACCTCTGATTTTCTTTACTTTCTCTCAAGTAGTAAAGAAATTACTCCAGAGTGCAGTATAAAGTATTTGCTTTAACATATCAGCCAGATGGCTATGACCTAGTTGGCATAGCCCTCGCAGATTCTTCTGCAATGACCTATGAACACCCTCCAGATACTGTAACTAATGGGATAGGTACTTGTATGTATGCCCAGCACTTTGAAAACTCCAGAAGCATTTATTTTATTCTATTTTATTTTATTTTATTTTTATTTTTTAAAGAACAGAACTTGTTCAGGCCCTTCTCATTGAGGTAAGACAGTATACACTAGAGGTCAACCTGTGTTGGTTGACCACTTTCATTTTCTTGTGTCTGTTAAGCAAATGAAAATGGAGAAACTACTTGCTTTATTTATTTACTATTTACACGGTTTACCTCCAATATATAGTTCTTCAAAGACATTGTATTCTTTTTTTCAGGCCTCACATTTTCTTTGTGTAAAATTAAAGATATGTAACACATTCTGCTGGTTCCCTTTTCTTTAACAGTGCAGGACGTGATCATGTAGACCCTGACTTGCTTTCTCTGATCATTTATCTGTAACCTTGTCTGCAACTTTAATTTGATTTCAAAGCTGATATGTTCCTGTGGTGGATGGGTTTCTTTTTTACTGACTGGCACATTGTTCAATCATCCCCACAACCAAGAGTGGCAGAAAAGAGCTTAGATGCGAGTATGCTCTTGCAGTATAAGAGCTAAGAGAGAATGGACTATGTGCGTGAATTTTAATCTATTATAGATTCATTGACTTTTAGCCAAAACATTTAATGCATTAATGATTTTTAAGCTAATACATTTTGTCTCATGTTTGTTTTGAGTTTAGGGTAGGCATCCTTTTAACACCCACAGCTGTACTGTAATGGCAGTGATCACACTCTGACAATTTAAACATGGTTCAGCTGTGGTAATAAAGAAGAAGTATGAATATACAATTGATAATTTTATCCTAGTATTTGTATTTTAACGTAATAGGAAGTTCAGCTGAAAAAGAATAAAATAGCCATGCTCATCAGCATAAAATTGATTCCTCTCACCCCCACATGGTATACTTTAGAAGATCAAGAGAATCAGCAAAGTTTTCTAATTTCCTGTCAGTTGTATGAATTTAGTTGTTTGAATACCCAGAAAGATTGTAAATGCAATTTGCTATGTATTTCATTGCTCACAGTTTTTGGTATTTTAAGACTAGTATTTGTTATTACATTTTTTTTAGAAACATGGAGTGACTGACATACTACTGCAGTGCTCTTGTCATTCATATATGTGCTATGATAGTTTTTATATTTTGTGAAGAAATGGCTTAAGAACAGTATTTACTGTATTCCAAAAATGTATTGACATGTCTATAGGAATTTATGTATCATCTTGTGATTTTGTCATGATGAATGAGAAGTTTCTCATGTATTTAATTGATATTTCATGCAAAATTGTCTGCATACGTAGATAATTCTCATTATTCCTCCTACCTCTCTACTGTACAATTGGGTAGTATAGATAGAATCAAGTAAGAGAGTGCTGTGTTTTAATCCAGCAGGTGGATAAGTACCAGTCATTCACTCACTCCCTTGATTCTCAGTGGGATGAGGGAGAGAATTGAAACAAACAAACAAACAAAAAACAACAAAGAAGAACTTGTGAGTTGAGATAAAACTTTTACTAAGATAGAGGAAAGGAAAAGAATAATAATTATGACAAACACACACATATATATATATATATGTATATAACAAGTGATGCACAAGCAATTCCTCACCATCCCCTGACCAATGCCCAGCTAGCCCCTGAAGCAGCAGAAAAGAGAGAGATGAATTCTCACCCCCTTCAAAACTCCTCCCATATGATGTTGTATGGTATGGAATATTCCTTTGGACAGTTTAAGTCAGCTGTTATGATTATGATTTTATGAGGATTAGATGATCTTGTAGATTCTTTTCAACCTTGTGATTCTATGATTCCACAGTCATACTTCTGTTTTGTAGATAAAGATAATATTTCTGTCTTTAGAGCTCTCAGCATAGCACATTCATTAGCAGTAAATAGGTCCTTTTAAGGCAGTAAATAGATCCTTTTGAGGCAGACCAAGTGCCTCAAAACTTGCAGGGGAGCCTCCAAGTTGTATGAAAGTTTAGATGGCTTTTAGGAAAGCTTTTGTGTATTTTAGTTTTGCTGTTTTTCTCTGTTATTTTTAATGAGATCTACCTTTGATTTCCTTCTAACCCTTCCTTCCTGACACTCAGTTCCTTTCTTCTTAGGCAACCACAGAGCATAATGTGATAGAAGTGATAATTTTGTTGAAATTAGTGATTATTCTTTTAGTATATTATTATTGTGAGAATAACTTATTTGGTAGCTATTTTCAATCTCGGTATCTTTTACGGTACCTATTAAGCTCACATTTTTTAAAATGATGTCAAATTGAAACATAAAGAATAAAGGCTATTTGGAGGCCAGATACAGTGCCTCACTGCACCAGATTTAAAGGACTCACTCTGTTTAGTTTACCAGAAAGAAGACTGTGAGTAATTTGATTACAGTTCTTAAGTGTGTACCTTGTGTGTACATGGAAGAAAATAGCAAGCACTAAAGCCCTCTTAAATCCAACAGAAAAGGCATAGCAAGAACCAGCGTCTGAGATTTCAAAAGTGAGATGACTTCAAATGGGAAATAATCTCAACTTTGTATGTTTATTTTTAGTTATTTTGTTTTGCTTGGTTGGCTTTATGTTAATCCTAATGAAATTGAAAAATTGTGCTTAGAATGTCTGTCTGTGGTGTGTATTAATATAATGCAAGTCATTGAGCATACAGAGTTTCATCAGAGTGAAATGTAGCAGTAGAGCCTTTTAAGACCATGAATATATTTAGTTATATATTTACTTAATTTTAAAACACATCTTTTTCTTCTATGCTTCAGAAAAAAACTTGTTAGGTGACTAGAATCATCTTCCCATTGTCTGTCTGAATTTATACTTATCAGAATTTTCAGTCAAGCTGTGTGTGTGGAACTGACTGTGTGAATACAGTTCATTAGATCCAAGGAGCATTTGCCAGAAAACAATTGTTGCTTTATGCACTCACCTTCTTGGAAATTTCCAAGATCTTCTTATTCACCACATCTTGGAAACAATAGAATAATAGGCTTACAGAATGGCTTAGTTTGGAAGGAACCTTAAAGCACAGCTGCTCTGGGGAGTGGATTGTCACTCTTGGCTCTGGACTGGTGCAGCCTCACTTCAAGCACTGTATGCACAATATGAAAAGGAGACACAACTGATAGAGAGTGTGCAAAGGTGTCTACAAAGACAGTGAAAGGTGTAGAGGGTGAGATATATGAGTAATGACTTGAAGCAGAGAAATGTCAGTTTGGGTTTTAGAAAAACTGACTCCTGGGGAACATGATTCATGACAGTCACCAGCTGGATATAACTCTATTCACTACCATCCTGTGAGTTCAGCCAAACCTAGCAAAAGTGTATATCTGTCCAAGACATGGGCTGCCAGCTTCTCCAGGAGAATACTGTAGGAGATGTTTATACCTTTTCTCTCCAATCTGTCTGCCTCCCTGCACTTCACAGTATTATTCCCCAGATTTTTCCATGTCCTGTGTGATGATTCAAATTGATGACACATGGCATTATTTTGGATTATTTTGGATTTAGGTGCTAGTTGGGCTGCACTGACTAACATGGTCATGCTAACTAGGCTGACTATTGTTACAGTAGAAAAGGTAGAATTCCTGATTCAATATTCTTTTTCCTCCATTGGTACATTAGCTTGGATCTTTTGTATTCAAACTACTGATTTGTTGCTGTTTTTTGCCAAATGTGTACCAACATGAAGCACTGCAATTGAATCTGAAATTAGTTAGCTGTGTAATTACTTGTATGGAGTGATGGAAATAATTTCACAGCGTTCATTTCTGTACAAAACTATGCCAAAAATGAAATTGTGAAATAAATCTTACTTTATTTATTTATTTATTTATTTATTTATTTATTTATTTATTCCCCTCCAGGAAAATAAATATATAAAAATCTATAGAACAGCAGCAAAAATTAAGATCTTTCATTCTAGTTGTCATGGAATGCTTCACACTGTCTTCCTAAGTTTGATTTGTACAAATATTTGCACTACATGAAAATAATATCAGGAAATTATCAATATTCATCCAAAACAGAGTAAAACTGACATTGTTAATAAACAGTTTGCAGCAAAACTCCTGTGGATGATATTTGTTATTTGTGAGCTAAGAGCATCAGTATCATACAAATGGTATCATTAGGTATCTTGCTTTCTCTTCTAGATTCCCAGTTGAGGCAACAGAGTAAAATATTTACATAATAATAATAATAGAATAAAATTTGTAATTGAAATAGTATAGAAAATCTCACAGAAGTGAAATATTTTTCCACACTGAGCTCATCAGGCTTGTCATTCAGTTTCAGAAGAAACAACAAATGATTTGTGGGGTTGCACATGGTGGTAACATAGTTTAAATGTTCTGCTTGAAAGTTGCAATTATTTCAACAGAAATGATTGTTGGTCAAATTTGGATTAAGTGGTGTGTTGTTGATTTATAGAAGGCTGCACTGTAGATGTGTTAGTTAATACTGTGCAGCACCCTTCCCTGTTGAGTTTTATCTCTGGATGTAGAATATGGTATTTCATATATGCCAAGAAGTCTGACATTTCCTTGGAATTCTCAGTATCACAAATGATGAATATTTGAAATCCCATTACAAGCCCGTGCATGAAGATGTAGTTGTAGTAAGCTATAGAGGAAAGCTCCATAACAGAAGATTTTATAACTGCAAGTATCAGAGTGAAGCTCCGGGCTGGAGCTGGGGATGTGTGTCTCCAGTGTGGGCTTTTCATTACCTTGCAAATCTATTTCCTAGGTACAGCTCAGTGTAAGCAGTACGTAAGGTTATAATCACAGAGAGACACTGTGAGACCAGGATGACTGGCACTGAGAATTATCAAAAGGGAATAACATCTGGGACTTCAGTGGTCTGAAGCCATCTCAAAATAACACAGATAAATAAATGGTATATTTCCTCTCAGGGGCAGGAAGACAGGCACAAGTTGAACAAAAATTATTTAATATTAGATATTAGAATATTAGAGGTACTTTTCCAATCACCTTGAATTATTTTAGGTGAGTTCACAATGAATATATATATTCATTTTTCCCTATTATAATACATTTGTATATATATATATATTTCCCGATGTATACATTATGATTTGATAGAAACAAATTCCTGAATATTCCAAGTAAATGCCAGCAAAAGGATCTATTTATGAGTTGAAGAAATTCAGTTTTGTTTGTTTGTTTGTTTGTTTTTTAATAAGCTGTTTTAATGATCATAAAAATAGATGTATATCCACAGACAACTTTGATATGCTAGATATTTCAGTGAATGAATATAATGCAACTTAACTCAGTAGAGGAAAAGCCTTGGGAAAACGTCTTTAACTAAATTAACTAATGTATCTAAATTGTACAGTTCTGTATGGGGAAGTGGGGAACACAGTAGATTGCTGCACCCAAACTAAGTGTTGCTTCTGAACGTAGCTAAGTCAGTTAAGAATTTGAAGTAGTTGTTCTGCTTCCAGTTGCAAGTAAGTCTGTTTGATGCTAGTTCAGGGCTGTACATGGCATTGGCATCCTCACATGTCACTGACAGTCTCTAAGGGGCTCATTAAAGCTGAAGCCTGTGTGTGCCAATGTGATTTTTAGTATTACATTTCAAAGTCTTTTTTTCTGTCAGTTTTACCACTCAGTGATGAAATCTGTACTTTGTTGTTGCTGTTGCTGTTGTTAATTTGTTGTTTTTTTGGTTTTTGTTTTTTGTTTTTTTTTTTTTTGTTTGTTTGTTTTTTTTGTTTTTCCTTTTCTTTTTTAAGTAATAGATCTTCACTCTGAATTTCTGGATGAATGATAGGAACTGTGTTTATGAGAATTGTAGATGAAAGTTTTATGGCTAAACTGCTGAGCTTATATATCGTGCCCATCACTGGTAGCATAAATTGCTTCCTCCAATCACTTCCTTTCTCCACTGCTCATTGAGGCTCAGTTCTCAGGCCTAAGTTAGGTTTTGAAAGTAAAGAGGAATTTTTACAGCTTCTGATATATATGGATTACTGCAGCTTAGTTCTCTTCTCTATGGTTCTCTACTTATTACCTAATACTGTAAAAGTTGACTTCTGTGAATAGTTACATTGATTTCTGTCTATTCAAAGGGTTTTGTTTTGTTTTGTTATGTTTTTTTAACATATGGGGAGAAAAAATCCAACTTTTAAGTAGAGAGTAACAGATGTGTGTAGAACACAACAGAGTAATAGAAAAGCTAAAATTGTGAAATCTGGGTCATGGACTAAAGGTTATTCCTACTTGTGACACATAACGAGAATAGTGTCCATTTGCTATTTTAATCAGTCTGTTAATTTTCTTTACTAATATTCATAATTCCTTCTCACAAGATTAATACTTTACAGGTTTCCAGTTATTTCTAATAGGTTTTGTATGGGCCTTCGCATAGATTTCTGACTCCTATTGCTCTCTCTTTCCACTGCCTCTGAATGTAGTGTAAAGCAAGGAGATATTTCAATGAAAACATCTGTTCTGAAGTTTACTGGAAGAATTACTTTTATTGTTCCTCTAGTATTTCTTCTGATATTTTATTTGTTTCCTGTTCAGTTCTTGCCTCCAAGGCAATACAACTACTTCATATGATATGACATATTCAGAATATTCAGAATATTCAGTTCTGATTTTCATTATTTACCTATCCTGGATTTTCAGAAATAGATCTTATAGCAGTTTTTGGCCCACAACCATCACACTGTTTTCAGAGTGAATTCCTAAGGGAAGAAGATTTAAGGTGATGTTTTACAGTGTGATTTGAGGCAGCATATCAATGAAGGACAGTAGCTCTGAAGAAGTGGCATTTCACAGAATCACAGAATCTCAGAATCGTAGGGGTTAGAATGGACCTCCAGAGATCATCAAGTCCAGCCCCCCTACCAAAGCAGGTTCCCTACACCAGGTCATTTCTGTATTTTTATAACTTTTCAAGGAATAATAATGGTCCCATCAGAGATTTCCAATAAACACAGTTCATGTAATTAACTGAGCTATTAATATAGCTCCTATTGGTAGGTCTTGCAGTCTAAATTCTCTTTCAGTCACATACAGCAGCTTTGGAAAGAGACTTTGATTCTGGAACTCTTGAGAGTAAGTTGAATGAACAACATGATGTGATTTGCATGGACTTTGGGGAACATGTTCTGGTCTTAAAACAACTTCTCCATAATCCAGTGCCTAGAAAATACTTTTTAATTTATATTTATCCATAGTTTGAATGGAGAAACAGAAGTAAAGAGTTAGAAGCACAAGATGTACAATTTATTTATTTATTTATTTATTTATAGGCGTTAAGTATATTCTTTTTTCCCTCTGAAGCTCCTAGTGGACCTGAGGTTACAATTTTGTGATAGCTTCATGCCTTTCATTGTATCATTTCAAGGCTTCCATTTGGTGTATGGGTATAAGCAATGGTACCTCCTATATATGTATGATTTGTCATTCAGTGTTGCTAGAATAAACAATGTAACTGCCCTAACACGTCTTCCAGCAAAGCTCCTGTTATGCATGGGTATGTTGGGTGGAAAGTAAAGACTAAGAATCAACATACTTTCTTCTCTGCTCTCCATTGATCCTTTTTATGACTTTAATGGTCTACAAGCAAAGACTCCTTGATGCACAACAGAGTCCATCTCAGAAAAGAGATGTTAAATTTTATGAGATGAGCAACTTTGTCCTTTTCTAGATCATGTTCCCAGAGCTGCTGAAGGCCTACTTTCTAGTTGGTGTTGTATTATTACAGCAAATTAATATCATAAAATAGTATTTATCTTACTCCATCTGTACAAATAAATAATGATAATTTATGTGAAAAGAGATGTTCAGTAGTCTGTAGCTTTCAGTATTTGTTTTAACCTCATATATGAAGATGCATTTCTACAAGTGCAATAAACAGTAAGACTCATGTTTAAAACAGGGATTGGAAATTCAGTTTGATAGCATTCAAAATACTGACAATGTAACAGCTTTTCAGCATCTATTTTGAGACAGGCATATCTACAGCATACAAAACAATAAATCATATTATGCAAAGAATTTCTGATGGTGTCAAATCTGCATGAAACTGGAATTTTTAAAGGCCTTATTAAATTTCACATAGCTCTTTTGTTTCTAAACTATTTATGTATTTCATTGATTTTTTTTTTTTTATTATTATTTTGACATTGGAGATACATGCATGTGACTATAAACAAGTATATCTGAAACTGTATATCAGTATAAAAAGAAAATATTTATGTGACTTCTGCATCAAAAAATCTACTCTTAAACTGTATTTTTAATCATTATTTCCTTTATTTTTTCCTCCATTAAAATTTTGAAATATAATGCCAGAAACTTCATAAGCACAAACAGCGATGCTTCCTTAGCAGGTCTCATTATTATAACTTAGCCTGCCATGTCCTTAATCTTTTCTGCATGATGAAGAAAGGACATATTATTTTGACAAAGATGACAGAAAAATCAGGAATAAATTATACCAAGAGATACACCTGTGCCTTAACATGTGCTTTAGTTCAAGAATTTAATCAATTAGTGCATTTTTTTCCTTGAAAGGTCTTAAGAGATGCAGAAAGGGAGCCTTTTCATCTTACTTAATGTTTGTCAAATCTGTGAGTGAGTATTTACTGGGGTCAGTGAAATAAGCATTTTATGCCCAGATTGTGCCTTGAGTGAAAGCTGATGTATAATTAGCATTACCCCAGAAAGAGTCCTGAATGTCACAATTCCTTCAAGACAACCTGTATGCTCAGTCTACTTTTTGCTCCCAGCTTGCTACAGGGATTCCGTTATTTTAACATGGTAGAGGTGAAAATTGTTTGCTGTCCAACTACAGCATCTAAACATTTTATTCTCCGTGTAAATGTACCCATATTCATATAATTGCTCAGACTGCATTGCTGTATTTATTTTTATTTTTTCTTTTTTTTAGAATGGGTCATTTGAGATGTAACCCTTTATACTTTTCTTATTTAGAATAAAACTGATTGCAAATTGCCCTGATTTCAGAGAGACCATGTGCCTAACACACACAGAAAGTTTTCTGAAGTGCCAGAACCATTCCAGAAATGTGTTTGTCTTTTTATTTCAGTCACAGTAAATTACTTGGACTGTATTGCAAGCTGTTTCCAGATATTTAACTTGTGTTTTTAAAAGATGCACTAAAGAATATGGGTACTTGATTTATGTTGATATGATATGTCATTAAAATAGAAGGGCTAGGGACAACATGAACAGAAATCAGATATTTTTCTTTTGAAGCTCAGAATCAGAGATTTTGAGAATCAATTGTATTAAGTGCAGAGAGGCATGTCATTCTTTGGCATCTACTCTTATCAGTTGTAGCTTCTGCTTCCTTATAACAAAATGCTTTCTGATTCTGTTCTTAGACACTGAATTAATGTTTATCTTTCTCCAGCAAATTCTTAATCCTTCCTTCTCTGCTAGTGACTTCTCACCTGCTTAAATATTTCAAGCAACTGAATAAATTCCCTCTTGCAGCTGTGCCAGCAAAGTCACTGTCACACTCCAAGATAGCAATTGCTGCTTCTGCTAGACAAGCTACTCAGATGACTGTCTCTTAGCCCTTTTCAGTGTTTTAGCTAAATCAATTTCAAGAACTGTTCTAAGCTAATCTGACACAATTTTATCTGAGATGAACACTGGAAAAATCCCAAGTACAACTGAATTATCTTCCAACAAGAGGACTGAAATAAATGGGTGAGAGAAGATGCAGAAATGACAAGATTTAGTTCCCAAATAGTAAACTTCCTTAATACATAGAATTTCAGAAAGATTTGAGTTGGGAGGGACTTTAAAGACCATCTAGTTCTAACCCCCTGACATGAACAGGACATGTACCAGTAGACAAGTTTGCTTGAAGCATCAGTCCACATTACACCAGTCAACCTAGCCTTGAATTTTTCAAGGGATAGGGGATCCATAGCTTCTCTGGGCATCTTGAAAAATTTCTTCCAAATGTCTTATCTAACTTTACACTCTTTAGTTTAAAACTATTACTCCCTGTCCTGTTGCTAAACTTCCTGATAAAGAGGCCCTCTGTGTCTTTTTGCTATATCCCATTTAAGTAGTGGGAGACTGCTGTAAGATCTTTCCAGAGCCATTTTTCCCTGTACCGAACTGCTACAACTATCTCAGCCTGTCTTCATAGGAAGGGTGCTCCAGCCCTCTGATCATCTTTGTGGCCTTCTTCTGAACTCATTTAAACATGTCTTTCATATGCTGGGGCCCTCAATTCTGAATGCAGTTCCCCAAGTGAGGTCTTATGTGAGCAGGGCAGAAAGGGACTGTCACCTCCGTCAACCTTCTAGGAAGACTTCTTCTGATGCAGTTCAGGATCCAATTGGCTTTCTGGGCTGCAAGCACACATTGCCTACTCATGTTCAGATTTTCAGCCATGAGTACCCTCAGGTCCTTCTCCATAGGGTTACTCTCAATCCACTCATCATTCAGCCTGCATTTGTGTTTGGGATTGCTCCAACCAAGATGCAGGACATTGCACTTGGCTTGAGCCCACCTTTCAAGCCTGTCCAGATATCTCTGGATGGAATCCCTTACCTCCAATGTGTTGACCTCACCAGTCAGCTTGGTATTGACAGCAAATGTGTATTGGTATTGACAGTGTGCTGTTTCTGTCACAAATAATAGCAGTTAAGTTGTTAAACAATATCCACCAAACCCACGTCTTTCCAATTTACAGACAGGGATGTTGAGTGGGACAGTGTCACATGCTTTGCATGAGACCAGGTAGATAATATCATTTGCTCTTGCCTTACTCACCCACTCTGTAATCCCACTGTGAAAGACATTCATATTTGTCTGATATGATTTGCCTTTAGTAAAGCCATAGTGGCTGTCGCTATTCACCTTTCTGTTCTCTGTGTTTTACCATAGCTTCCAGGAGGATCTGCTGTGAGGCTTATCTGTCCTTACTTATCTGGATCTTTGTTTTTTCCTATTTTTAAAATGGAGGCTGTTTTCCCTTTTCCAGTCACTGGGAACTACACGGTACCACTGTGACTACTCACATACAATCAGTAGTGGTTTTAACAAGTTAATCTGCCATTTCTCTCAGAACCCTACAGCACTGTAGATCCACAGTGTACCACTTTTTTCAAGGTAGGTTTAATAGGAGAAATATTACCTTGAGCTAAGCCATGGAGAAATGCACTGTATTCAGTAGACATGACATATTTCGTACTCATGTTTAGTGACAGAGGAACATACTAAAAAGGAAGAGTATACTAACACATAGTCAGAACCTTCTTTCCAGGTTATTTATTTCAATCCTGTGTTCCAGGTGATGTTTCCATCTAAACTTGTAGATTAAGGAGCATGGAAATTAATAAAGTAGTGGATGCTTTTGTAAATATGCTGTTCATCTCACTCCTGTGTTTAAAGATCTAAAAAACCTGTTTCCCAAATGATAGCCAGGAAAAATATATCAGAAAACAAAAAACTGTGGTCAGTGACAGGGAAACACAACATTGCATTAAAATATCTATCACATTTCTTAAGAGAAGATGTCTAGAAAAATTGCTAATAACTAAATAGAGATGCTGCTGCTCAAGTATAATAGGAATAACAGGGATTGGCATTGGGACTAGACTGAATGGCAAAGAGCAAAATGAAACAAGGACTTGCTTTTTTTGGTATCCTTATTAATATTTATGCTAATGATTACTGTGTATGTGCTATGTTTGTTCTAATCAGATTTGCTGCTTCCAGCTATGTGATTAACCTGCTGGGCAGCAGGTCTACCATCAAACCCAATATTACTGCTCCAGACTCCATGGGTACACTAGCATTGAGACAGTTTTGATGCTGTCAGAAGCCTGCTACTGCTTGGAAATAATAGTTTTTTCATCTAAAGCCAAAGTCTGGTGTTATATTACAAGAGCATTGCACCACTGACACACAGGAAAATACTTTTTGATAAAACTTATCCCAAGGTTCTATTTAACACATAAAATTAAAAATAAAACAAAAAGATAACAACTACAAAAGCAGTACTTTGTACTTAAAGAGAAAACATTTACAATAAGAGTGAAACATCTGACATTTCCCTCAATTTACTTGCTTCTGTGTTTACTGAATAATATGTAGATTGCTACAAGATTAGCACAGCCTACTCATTTCCATGGAAGATACAAGATGCAGATACAAAACAGCACTGTTTGATAGAGCAAATTCTCAGCTACAAAACCCTATTTTTCAGAATAGTCACCACTATTAGCTATGCATTTTCATCAGCAATGAACAAGAGCCTGCATGATATGCTTTTAAAAATCTGTGCCAGTGGAGGTGACCCACTATTAATGCCACTGCAGTGGAAACACGTCACCTCACTTTGCTCACATCCACTATTTGGTCTCCATAAACATTCAGCGAGCATTGGAGAATGTCAGTGGGTGCCATTTTTTCCACATGGAGGAATTCAGGACACTCATTCGAATCATCCTTACTTCCATGTCAGATAAGGTTTTGTCAGACTGTCTCTCTGCTGCCATCTGTCACAAAGCAAAACCATGTAATGGTGTAGAGATTCAATCTCTGCTGCCATACAACTAAAATCTGCTGCTTATGTTGTGAGCCAGTGTAATGAAACAGGTGACATTACTTTCAGAGCAGCCCTAATATATGGCTATTCATATTGTAGTCAGACCAGGCTTATCTGCATGCTCTAAACACTTCCTCTTATATTTACATAATATTTTACTTCCATTTTAAAATAGGGAACACCCAGAAGTACTACAGAAATAAAACAATATGACTTAACATAACCAAATGCCATCTAGCACAACCTCTCTTGGCCATGGTGATCATGTGGAGAGGTCGAAAAACTGTTGACTGAATGCGATGTGTGCATTGCATTGCGACGGGTTATATCACTAATCGTAACATGATGTAACCCAACGCAGCATGATGTAAGCGTCGTGAAACGTTGGAAATTTAGAGAAACGTCAGCATTGCCTTTGTCCCTTTCCAGGAGCTATTCTTCTTCTAGGAATTAATAACTTTTCTCCACTGACAGTCTGTGAGTGCTCATACCATATTATTATCATATATATCAATAGTTCTCTTTCTAATTATGGACAATGCAGTCTTGATCCTTAAGAGGCAGTGTTTTTCTTATGTCTTTCATGTAGGTACAGTGATTATATCAGATAGCATAGATTTCTGATGAATGGAATAAATTTTAAAAAATCATGTTCTGTTTAAAAATATTTTGTAGAATTGAAAAGGGCCATTGGTCCAGTGGAAAGGGTTGCAAAACTAGCATTGTATGTAGGGATCTGACTGTGGGACACATTTTGAGAAAGCTAGTTCTCACAGGGGACTGATGGGGTCCATCTGTTGAAGGAGGGGAAGAGAATCTTCAGCTGCAGGCTCTAAGCTAAAATTTCTGAAGGAGGGATACCTCAATTCAACTGGCTGTTACAGATTTGATTCTGGTGCCAGTAATAGATGTCCTGAGCTGAGAAAAGATTTAGAGGTCAGTGGGAGGGCATATGAAGAAAAGCACAGAGGAATTCCTACCACTTCATCTAAAAAAACATTTTGTTATGTCCAGGTGAAGAATGCTGTGAAAATGAAATTACATTCGGTTGTGTTTGGACTTGATGATCTTTAAGGTCTTTTACAATATGAGCAATTCTATGATTCTACAATTCCATGCTACCACTAAATCTGAAGCTGAAACTTGTACAAAACCACACCAGTATTTTTTATACAGTTCTCCTCTCTCAAACTGTCTGTGTGCTCACACACACCAGATTAAGAAATCCTGATTGTGTAAAAGACTTCTGTTGCATCTAACTGTCACTGCAGTTTTCTTCCCAGGTAGATGATGGTTGATTTATTCTTTGAAACATACAATCCATGATTTCTGCTTTTTATGCTTCATGGTTTTGTTTTGTTTTGTTTTCAAAATGTCAGTCTCACTTATTTAAAAAATAATTTAAAAAGTAGCCAGTCATAACCATCTCTTCTGTCTTCCATGGAGTACATGGTGTCATTAAACGATACAACATGCTTGAAATTTAATACAAATTGTTTTTGTATTCCGTTGTGTTTTGTCTTTATTGCTTTTTAAAATAATCTGCTTTTGTACTAAGAGGAATAAATTTTATACATACTAACTTTGCGGAAATGTTATTTTAAGTCACACCACATAAATGAGTAGCAGTGATATCCCTTTTGTTTTTCCATTATGTAAGTCTAATTAATTTAAATTTCTTTTAAAATGAAATCCATTTGCTTTTCAACAGTTTAGAGTACTGATGCAAGACTTTCTATTTTATGTTCTATGTCAAAATAAAACTTGATGTGAATGTATCATTCCTGATAAGACCTGCTATAACTTGCTATTGTACATTCACATACAAAATTACTGATGAAGAGAATTACTTCATATTATGCTTTGATATTCTGATGTCTGTTCTTGGCCTTTTTTTTTTTTTTTTTTTTTTTTTTTTTTTTTTTTTTTTTTTCCTGACAGATCAGCAATTTTATTCTTAAAGACTTTAGGGGAATACAATAATGTTTTATTCTTAATATAACTAGGCATGTATGTGCTAGAATTTCTTCTTCGGGCACTTTGATTTCTTACTTTAATTTGCTTTTATATATCTTAAATTAGCTTAATAAGATAAATTAAGATAATCCTATTGTTTCTTATTAAAATGTATATCCAGAGAAGAAAAAAAAATGAAGAACAAAGTTAAATTAACAAATACAAAATTACAGAAACTGAAATAACATTAAATTACTACTAAATTGCCAAAGATGGGCAATAACTGAAAACAGCATGAGATATATTTTAATAGTCTAGGGTAGTAGAGTACCTATTATAGGTAGCTAACCATGAAATTGAATGAATTAAATGGGGGAAAAAAGAAAAAAAAAAAAAAGCATAAAATAAAACTGTGAAAAGAAGGAGCAAAGACTTGCATCACTTTAGGAAGCTGACCAGTGTGAAGAAAGTATGGCGCTAGAGGATGCAGTAACATAAAAGGAAATGAAGAGCTGAAAGAACTTATCAGACAATGTCACTTTCTTGGTATGGAAATCTGCTGCTGAGAGAGGGAAAATTACCAATCACTTTAATGGTCTGTTTTGTACCATGCTATTTATATTAATGGATTTATAACTTATTTTCAAAGACAGAGGTCTGAGTCAGAACTTAGAAGATGTTTCTGGAATTGCTGCTTTTCAGTACAGAAATTTATTATAAAGGAAAAGAGATACCCTGTAGAGATCCGTGAACAGATATTAAAATGAAATGTGTTAAAGGCAATATGGAACAGAGAATGGTAGTGCACTTTGATCACTAGTTATATTATTATATTATCAGACTTAAAATGTGGGTGACAGAAAAGCTTTTATTAAATGCTGAACTCTAGAAACAACTTTTGCAGAATGTCCCATCATACAGTTGTCGTAGAAATAATTAAGCATATTCCAAAACTAATGTGTCATAGATTTTAGAAAATGTGCAAAATGAAAGCATGCCTGTCAGTGATAGTATGAGAATCTTCTGTTAATCTATATTTAAACATTATTCTGAATGCATGAGAATCTATTACAGAATTTACATTGAAAATACGCCAAATACAAAATTTTGACATATAAAATATTTCATCCATTCAGACTTTCACAGTTACTCTTATTTCTGCGGGAAAACAGTAACTGAATTTTCCTTCTTTCTCTTCCTCTAATTTCCATGTCCAGTTTTATAGCAGTTTGCTGGAGATATGGTGGTGGTATCTAAAAGCAAAACATGAAGAAGTGAAAATGCTCAGCATTTTCATGTGCTGCTAAAAAGTACAAGCAAGTTAAAAGCAGCATGGAGGGCATGGCAAATGTTATGACACACACACACGCATATATATATACGTACACACATGCTAATGAAGTGTAGTCTGTGTCAACGGACTTAATTTCTAGAAAGGTTTTGTTGATTTCAAGAGAAAACTAAAGTAATACTTAGAGGGATTTGATGAGTTGTTTTTCTTTCTTTCACTATTTTGAAGTGTGATACCTTGTTCTTTTTTGCTGTCAGTGGAAGGTAAGCTGTCTTTAGTGCTAGGTGTATTTATTTCTATTTTAGTACTTGTATTTTAGTACTGATATGAGTGACAGAGCAACAAACAAATACAGGCAGGTATAGTTCGAACTGCTGTGCCAGTTTTACCTTTAGACACTCTCACTAACTCACTTTGTCAGTGACTTTCTACACTTTTAAACTTCAATCCAGTATCCTTGTTTTCTTTGAAGAGGTGGTATGTTTTAAATTGTAAATTACACTGATTGTGATGAGAAGCATTTAAATCTCTCTTGCAACTGAATACAGAAGTAGTACTAAGTTCTAATTTTTCCCTTATCATCTGAAGTATGTGAGACAGTAGAAAATACCAGTATATGTATAATGACACTCCTTAAGGAAACCAAAAGAAGGGAAGCTTGATATGCTCTTTTTTATAAGAACTATTCATTTATATTCATCCAAAGAATCATAGAATCAAAGAAACAGCAATGTTGGAAAAAAATCTCCAAGATCATCCAGTCCAACTGTCCAGCTGCTACCAACATAGCAAGTCCCACTAAACCAAGTCCCTCAATACAACATGCAAAGGTTTCTTGAATACCTCCAGGGACAGTGACTCAGCCACCTCCCTTGGCAGCCCATTCCAGTGCCTGACCACACTTTCAGGGAGTAAATTTTTCCTGACTTCCAACCTGATTATCCCTTGGCACAACTTTAGGCTATTCCCTCTCATCCTATCACTAGTTACATAGAAGAAGAGGCCAGCCACTGCCTCTCCACGGCTTCCTTTCATGTAGTTGTGGAGAGTTACAAGGTCTCCCCTGAGTCTTCTCCGAACTAAAGAATCCCAGTTCCCTCAGCCACGCGTCATAAGACTTGCACTCCAGTCTCCTCACCAGCTTCATTGCCCTTCTCTGAAGGGTCTTGATGACTTTCTTGTAGTGAGATGTCCAAAAACTGAAAACAGCACTTGAGGTGCAGCTTCATCTGTACTGAGTACAAGGGGATGATCACCTTCCTGCTCCCGCTGGCAACATTGCTTTTGATACAAGCAAGGACATCATTGGCCTTTTTGGCTACCTGGGCACACTACTGCCTCAAGTTCATCCAAGTGTCAATCAACACACTAAGACCCTTTTCTTCCACACAGTCTTCCAGACACTCTCCCCAAGTCTGTATCATTGCAACAAGAAACATAAGGAAGATTTGAAGTAATTTGTCATTATTACATACAATTATACAAAATTACATTCGGGACTTTTTATTTTTATGCTTTTAGGCTCAAAAATTTTTCACATAATAATAATATACAAGCTACTGTGCTTCCTTTCTAAATTTTAAGTAAATCAAGAAATACAGCATTGGAAGTACTAGGCTTTATTTCTGCAATTTAACATAATAGAGTATAAAATTAAATTGACATATGTATTTTTATTAAATTTGGTCAGTACACAAGAGGATATTCTATTCCTTTAGGACAGTTACATAACCCAAAAATTTAGTATGGATCAAAACCAGCTAATTGATATTATCAGGTTATGGAAAACAGATTGATTAGATACTAGTGAGATCTACATTGTGCTGTTGAAGTTTAAAAGCTTATATCGCTATTCTAGTCAACTGCTTTGATGATAGCATAATATAGTTACTTTGCATATCTGAATTAAAACAATCCTTCAGTCTTAAATTTTGCAAACAGATAAAGTCTTGTAACTTTATCAGGTATTCAGAAGATAGGCTTTGAAGTAGGCAGAATGCAAATAACATGATTTGCTGTCCGTTTTTGTTAGCACTTCCTTCGTATTCATTCCTCTTCTCTAATAATTTTCTGTGAAAACATCGCTGTATTTCAGCAAGAGCAGAAAAGTTTTACCAGAAACAATGTGTTTTGAAGCCATAATTAGTATTAATTGATGTATGTTTTAAAATTGTTGTTAATATAACGAAAGTAAAAATCCTATGACAAATTTATGCTTGAAATCCTACAACTGCTTAACCCTCAGTAATGCTGTATGTAGTAACTTTGCATGCCACAAACTTCACAAACAATAACATGGATGTTAAAGGCATTTTAGTTCTATTTCTGGAATTGTTAATTTATGTCTAGTTCTTCTCATTTTGTAGAATGTTAGTAACACTAGGAAGGCATCTACTCCTTGCTACGCTCTGATACAATCTCATGATACTTAGATAAAATTGCACTTTTTATAAGTGGCCAAATCTTGAAGATCAAATTCTTGAAGAGGCTTTCAACTTCTGTAGAAAGAAAAAAAATATATAAATAAAATACAATGCAAAGCTTTCTTCTTTAAATGTGTTGTTTCTATATATTTTATTTCAAATTTCTGACAGACATTGTTTCCCTTCATATTTTCTCACACCTCTAGAAGGACAATAATTTTATTATGGCAAAGTTGTTTTCAGTACTGAGTAACAATGAATAAACTGTTTAAATGTTTTCCTTTCCAATTTTTCACACCTATTTTCATCAAGCATTCAACTCTAGTGGAAATCTTTTCTGCATATGTAGTATTTTTGAAAGGTATTAGAATAATTAAATATTTGTATTTCAAGATCAAAAACTCTAAATGATATCCACTTTAGACATAGCTCCCCAAGAATTTTTGAGAATATATTCTGTATCATCTTAATTTTGATTTACTCCTCCTTTATTAACATTTTAATAATTTGATAGCATAGTTGTTTAGTTGGTTTGACTGTGATAATTCCAACAGGATTTAATTCATTATTTTGTTTAGATGCAGACATCATAGAAACCTGAGGTAGTACATGAGGCACCACATTATGTACTTTAAAAAGAATACTAAATATAGTTTAGCATATATCTCCTTTGGATATCTTATACATACTTTCTGCTTTCTTGTAACTAACATATACATGATTCCCAGAATAAAACCTAAGATGTTTGAGATCTAGTACACATCAAAATTAGAAGTGAATATGGTGTCAAAACTCTCTGTCATATATAACAATGGAATAAAATTCCATCCTCATAGGATCCTGTGAAATAACAAACACAATTATTTCCTGAACTCTCCAGGGGTAGCTGCAAACTGAGCTTGTGCTCAAACTGAAGAATTAGAATTGCTTCATCTAGATAGATTTTCTTAAGACCTGATTATTCATCTCATAGCTTCTGGTGGTGTCTATACCCAAAAGGAGAGTTTACAGTTCACCACCAGCAGTTGTTAAATGCAAGAGTATGTAACTAGAGTTCAGTTGTGTACAGAGAGAGTGTAATATTTACTTTCGGTTAATAAAACTGGTTTCTAAATCAATTTTTATAACACATCCATTCACATTTAATTTATATGGGACAAAAGAGTACCTTTTTATCTCGAGGTTTTTAACCTATAAATGATATTATCTTATTCCAGCATGACTGAATTATTTCTGCAGAGTCTAGTTACCTACATTAGCTAGAATGTAGTTTCTTCTAACCTTGGGAAGTTTGATTAATAGCAAATGTTAATTTGTGCCTTCAAATTTAGAGGTGCTGTGCATTCTTGGAAATGGACTGTAGTATAATCATCAAACTAACTACATTTTGCACCTCTACAGCTAATTACATTCTATCCACATTTTACGCCTGCTCACTTGCCACTGTGGTATATTGCATATACTTCTGGACACAATTTTCAGTGAGATTTATATATTCTACAGGGACTTTCTCGCTTGTGATCTTTAGTACAGGCTAACTTTATGTTCTTGGTCTTCAGACAGGACTGAAGCCAGTTTAATCACAATCCATAATGGTATTATTTTGAGTCAGTAGAACTGCTCATATGCTGAAAACTGTGCATGTTCTTAAGAATTTTGGCAGCTTAAAGCCAGCACATTAACAGAAAAAGAAAGGGTGCATATTGAATGATTTTAATAAATTGAATTGATTGTTAGATTTTAGGTTTTGTGATTCAAGAAACTAGCATGTAGGTATCTATTCTGAACTGCAAAATGGCTTCACTGGAGAGAGAGGTGAGATAGGTGAGAGCAAATGCTGCTCTGTAACACAGCAATATTGCATGCAACATTTTTACATTCACACCTCATCAGGTGCACCAATTTAGCAGAGAAATGTAAGCTGTTTGAGGTCGCTGTCACACTTTCATACAAACTATACCTCCTTATGCTTGAACAGGGAAAAAAAAAAAAAAAAAAAAAAAAAAAAAAAAAGTTGTGCTTCTGTCTGAATTAATTTAAATAACTACATGGTACATTTATGTTTTTAATAGGTGCTTCATTATTCAGTCAGTAAGCACGGCAGGCTCAGTCCAGACCTCAGTCAGTGCTGCAGTGGAAGCGCAAGAAACACTCCCCTTATCTGTTGGAGGTCACTGAAGGGATAAGCAGGCAGCACAAAGCCTTCTTTCTTCTCAGCCATTACAGACAGTTTTGTCAAAGCAATGTACTGTATTTAGAAGACTTTAAGTTCTAGATGTGATGTAATTGTGTAACAAATGAGCATAAAGATCCATAAAATACATATTATGGAATGTATGTAGCTAACTCATTTCTATGCCAGTTATTAATTTTCCAAAATAAAAGATAATTCTATATTAATAATTATCGGAAAAAGCAATAACCTTTAAATGTGATTTACTAGATAGTTTTTTAAAAGGTTATTTTCAGTATTTTTTATTCAAAGCATTTTTAATTACTGTGGATTAAAATAAATCTCTTACAAATTTTAAGTGCTTCTTTATATGCCATAATGAATTATTCATGAAAATCTGATGGAAAAGAACTAGGCATAGAAATTTATTAGCACTGAATGAAAGATGAAACTGATTAGTTTCATCATGTTTTTCAGAATGAATAAATACAATTTAAATAAATGCAAATATTTTCAGAATAACAAGTAGCTTTCTGTAGTGTTTCTTTTAGTAAGTATAATAAATATCAAAAATAAATGCCAGTTTTAAACTATATTATATGCATATTTTTAGTAATCTTAAAAGTAATGACTCACTTCCCTAACATGAAATTTACATCAGAAACTCTGGAAACTTTGACAGATGAAAAAATTTGCAATTTATATGGAATAAGTGTAAATAGGAATCAGCTGCTAAGATGAATGCAGAACAGTAATGTCAGAGTGCAGGCAAGAGAGAACTTTTTGTAGCAACCAATTCTTAAATGATAACTGTATTTATTTATTAAGTTCATTTTGGTCCAAAACAGTGATCAGGACCCCATTTCATTTGTACTGATAGCTTGAAGATTTCTCTATACTGGAATCTGCATAAATATAGCATTTTTTTTTTCAGTGAGAGGTATCCAATTTAACTCACTGGTGTGGAATAAACTTGTAAGAAAAACAACTACCGTACCAATCAGTCAGAATTGGTTACTATCATTGAATATATAAATAATTTTTTATGCAACATTCCTACTTTTCAAAAGTGCTCACCTCCTTTTGTGGAACATTTTGGAATGGCATAATTGCTCTTAGTGACAATTAGCATATTCCACTGCCCTGCATTAACTTGTTGGAAGATACAACCACAGTAAAGCATGTCAGTCTTAGTTATGGCCTAATTTAATGCACTTATTTTTGCCCAAGGAAATGGCTTGTGGGAAACACATAATTTGGGACACAGAGGAATCATTATTTCTGTCTTTCTTTATGAGGAACAATACAGAGAGTACTGTAATTTGTTAAATATTATGACTTTCATTCATCCTGCTTTCATTCTCTATACCATACAGTCAAAGCGCAGAAAGATGCAAACAATCTGTCTGAAACAAAGGCACATGTAATCATGATGTTGAAAACTGTACGTAATGTACAAAGCTGAGTTTATTAGAATTTCATATTTTTTGCAAACCTTTTGCAATCTGTGAAATTTTGTCCTTTTCTGTAGAAGTCTCTATGTCTCTATGGAGTTTTGCTATTTGTTCTCTAAAATTACATTTGAAAGAAGCCTGTGAAACAGCATTTTCTTTTTTTTTTCTTACTTTTTTTTTTTTTTTTTTGTAATCTTCACTAATGCATGAAAAGCAAAGCTGTAAGGAGTTTTGCTACAATTTCTTTCTGTCTATTCAATTTTAAACGCAACACAAAATTGTTATTTAATTCTCTTTTTCTTGAAAATAATCATTTCTTGTCTGTATAGCTGCAGCTACACACTTGCTGAGGTCTGAAATTCTAGTGATTTTACTGCAGCTGGAGCCATTAAGAAAGTTCTGTAAAGGAGCACAAATTCAGTATTATTTATTTATATTTTTTGTTATACTAGAATGTGGGAGTTCCATAGTATATGTATGTATATATCAGTATATTCTGCTCTCAGAAAATAAAATTTCCTAGTTGCTATGATTGTTGAGAATTAGTGCAACACTTTAAATTTTAACATTAGAGATAAATAGATTTTCATTTCACTGTAGCACCCTGGAGGGCCATAGAATAAACCTTTGTTCCTTCTGGAATTCTGCTAACTACAGTTTTTTAATGTATGTATACATACATACTTTTCAAATATACACATACATTTATAAATGCTCATACACATTGCCAGTATTCAGTAAATAGATCAAAATTAAATGACATTCAAATCTAAGTAGTATGCATATATCTCTTCAAATAAAATCAACAGCCTTTAAAATAGGGCTACATTAAGAGCTGGGTGCCTTTCTTCGAGATCTCTCCTGGGATATGTGATCCACATACAGATTCTAAAATGGTTTGACAAGCTGTAATTCTCAATAATCTTCTTTCTCCACTTTTATTTTAAATGTCTACATTCCTCTTCTGATCTTTTTTCAGCTGCCAAGTGAAAGCTTCTTGGTATGCTTACAATGGTAGCTGAAGAGTTTTGGCCATAGCTGCAAGCCAAGAGCTTAAGTCTTGTACACAAAGTGAAAATCAAGATAAAGGCGAAAAAGCAGTCTTAGGAGAAATGCAGAAAATACAGTTCTGATTTCTTATTGCCCCCTTGAGACAGTAATGAACTGTTGACTTGAGCTGACTGTAAAACTGTGATAGCTCTCCTGGGATGGAAACCAAGGGCTTTAGAAATCTGTTGAAAGAGCTGCGTAAATAAGACATATCACATATCACTGAAAGAATGACAATTAAGTCCTGTATTCATCTAGACTGAGCTGGGGCTTTCCAGAAGATTGGGTATGTTCTGAGTGAAATTAGAAGGTTCAATTAGTATTATTCTTACTAGTATTATTCATAATGTGCTTTGTGATTTTTGAAAACTGATTTATTTCCCAAAATTACATGGTGTCGAAAGGTTACCATTTGATAGGTGGAACAATTACATTTAAAATGCAAAGAAAAAAAAATAAAATAAAAAAAAGACTTCAACTAATGCTGTAGCTATTTTTCTTCCGTCACTAGTCTTCAGAATGGGTATTTGAAATGCAAGCACTGATAAACTGCATGCATAGGACTGTGAATGCATTCCACACTTGTGATATATACCTGAGAGGAGAAAGATTTAGCACAAATTGCAAATACATTTAGGAAAATCTAAGGCACCAGAATATATGCTTCTGAATTAGATTCTTATTCACAATAAAAGAAATTGTGAGACAAAGAACTTCTGTCTGAATTAGTAGTGTGACTTCTTCATTTTCAGTAGAGATATATGTAGCATCCATAATTAATCTGATAACACAGGATTAACTTTCATTCATTGATAAGTGAAATTAAGTAATTTTTTAAGGTCAATTAGCACAGAATTTCAGAATGATATACTTTAAAAGAGAGACTGTTTCTGAATTAAAGCTTCAAAGTACATTCCATAAAAAGCTTTTTAAGGAGAAATAAAGTGACCGAAATGAAACGCTGCACAGTTGCTGCTAGACAGTACTTTGGAAGTGGCTCAGATTTGTAAAAATATATGCCTGTAACATCAAAAAAGTCGTTTCCCCCCCCCCAAACAACAAACAAACAAACAAACATAAGAAAGTGACCTACCAAATTTCCTTAAAAAATATATTTGCCACACTTCAGTGAGGAATTATGCCATGCCTTTTAGATTCACTCAGAAAAAAAAAAAAAAAAAATGAAACTGTAGGATAAATGACAAAAGATCACTCAGTATTTTAATATGCCACTTTCATACAAATATAATCTTCTGTGGGTGTATCTAGGTATCACTTCAGTATCTCCATATCTGAACAGAGAAACTTTTGAAACATAGTCCTTATTGCACTCAATCATCACTAGTAAGTGGGAAATATTCATACAAACAGATAAATAGTTGTTAATCTGCAGAAGATCCAATCTTACATATAAGTCATAATGTTCATTTACTGTGCGGTAATCCAGAGGCTAAAATTGATGCAGTGATATATATATTTATATGGGGAAAAAATGCTAACACAGCACCACCCCTCAAGTGAAGTCTCGAGGAGGAGGGCTTTCTGGTCTGTGTGGCAAGTACTAAATACAGTTCATCTTGGTGTACTGACTTTTCATCCTGGGAGAATCTGTGTCGCATTCCCATTCTGTCTCTTTTGATTGAGGACACAAGAGCAATTTTACACTAACCATGAGTAGCAAGTCTTATTCATTTATTTCATTGGTTATTCTTTTTCTTTTTTTTCCCTCTTATAACAGGGGTTAACAACTTCTTACAGAAACTTCAAGATAAATTATTCGATATTTTAAACAAGAATGAGAAAACTTACTTGGAAAATTCTAAATCTTTCTTACATGTATGAGAGTAAAGTTCTTCAAGCTTATATTTCCAGAAGGTCAATATAATTTTTCAAAACTGTTTCTAAGTATCTTATGTGTTTTTGCTAATTTTGAAATAATTCCAACAATAACTCTTTTATTCTCTTCAAGAAGATCCATACTGATGTGGCTAGTATGTGAGTACTGGCTAGTGCTCACAAAATACGATGTGGTGGTAACACAAAAGCCTGTTTTTAGAACATACAGATGTAACTCATTTAATAAGATCTCAAAAAGAATTAAAATAATCCTCACACCCAACATCCTGGACAAGAACTTATTTTTAAAAATATATTTCAGTTACTAACAGAAAAATGAAGGTGTTTTACAAAATAGGTAAGAGGAACAACATACCACTTAATATTCTGTACTTAAATACATTTCAGTATTATATTAAGCTGTTCCAAAAGATGTTAAATCCCTGATAACTGCTTCAAAACACAGAAATTAAAAATGAATAAATAAATAAATGTTCCAAATATTGCAAATAATCACAGAATCACAAAGATTTATAACTGTCTTAATAACAACATACAGTTTTTGTCTACCAGCACTATATATACGGGGAGATGTTGGTTTTGTCAGTTTTTAATTTTATGTTTGACGTATGACTATTATACTCTCTTTCATCAAACTATCTCACTGAAACAACTGGGGGACATCAACATTGCATGTGTTAAGTTCTTGTAGTATTGTGTCTAGTGGTCTATTAAAAAGAATTTCTTTTTCTTTTTATTTTTTTTTTATATGATTCAAAATTCTCCAAGGATTAATTTAATTTGGGCTATAACTAAAAGTAAAAAAGAAAAATAATAAAAGAATTCAAGACCTGGGTGATGACTGAAATTTGGAGCCTACATCTGGGATTTATCAAAGACGGTGATAGATTAAAGAACATTTATATTTCATTGACAGAATATTTCACCTAGTTAATTATACACTGAGAAAATATAATTGAACACACATATTTATCACAGAATCACAGAATTTTTCAGGTTGGAAAAGACCTAGAAGATCATCTAGTCCAACCATTAACAATACTTCCCAGCTAAACCATATTCCTCAACGCAACATCCAAACGTTTCTTGAACACTCCCATGGTCGGTGACTCTACCACCTTCCTGGGCAGTGCATTCCAATGCCTGACTACCCTTTCCGAGAAGAAATACTTCCTAATGTCCAGCCTGAACCTCCCCTGTCGCAGCTTGAAACCATTCCCTCTAGTTCTATCACTGTATACACGAGAGAAGAGGCCAACCCCCAGCTCACCACAACCTCCCTTCAGGAAGTTATAGAGAGCTATAAGGTCTCCCCTGAGCCTCCTCTTCTCCAGGCTGAACAATCCCAGTTCCTTCAGCCGCTCCTCATAAGGCCTGTGCTCCAGACCCCTCACCAGCTTCGTAGCCCTCCTCTGAACACGTTCCAGGGCCTCAATGTCTTTCTTGCAGTGAGGGGCCCAAAACTGAACACAGTACTCAAGGTGCGGCCGCACCAATGCCGAGTACGGGGGGACAATTACCTCCCTGTTCCTGCTAGTAACACTGTTTTTGATGCAAGCCAGGATGCCATTGGCCTTCTTGGCCACCCAGGCACACTGTTGGTTCATGTTCAGCCGTGCATCAATCAGTACTCCCAGGTTCATTTCCTCAACACAGTCCTCCAGCCACTCTGTCCCAAGCCTATAGCATTGCCTGGGGTTGTTGTGGCCAAAGTGCAGGACCCGGAATTTGGTCTTGTTAAACCTCATCCCGTTGGCTTCGGCCCAGCTCTTGTATTTAACTGACTCTCATTTTAAATTGAAGAACAAAAGGAAGAATTAAAATAATAATCTTCACTAAATATAAAGTTCCCCACCTATCTCCCCAGCTAAGATGATTGTGATACTGGAATAAACTAAATTTTTGGTTCAACTTTATTAACTTTACGGATGAAATCAAAATAAAATAAATTCTGCTCATTCTAAGAAAATAATTCCTAAAAAATACTTGAAAATTTTATATTGGAATACCTGGAGATATTTAGCAATAAAATTTAAGTTAAAATGCTAAGAATCATTAATAGGCATACAGAAGGCTGTCTGTCCTGTGTTCAGCCAAATCAGTAAAACATCCACTTTAGCTTACATAGCAAAGGGAGAGTGTCAAATGATCTACCACTATATAGAAATCTAAAGTTCATAGATTAAATATCATCTCGTAGCATTGATGTATATGTGCCATATTTTTACAGTGCGCAAACTTGATGTTAATCAAGTTTATTTTTGCTTTTCAGTCCGGCTTGAAAATTTAGACCCTAAAAAAGATAATTAAAAAAAAAATATAAATAAAACATTGTTAGAATGTTGACTTAGACCACTTTGTTTGCCTAGCAGCCATATTTGATTTCTGATCGAAGGTAGAAACAGATCTTCTGGTTCATATTTCACTCTATATTGCATAACTTTTTACATTAAGGAGGAACACTTGTTGGCAGAGCAGAATGAGACATAGTATGGAAAGCTTAGCTTCATTTCTTAATCAGAAAACAGATAAATTGACCAAGGATTGGGGTGAGGAAAGCTGTTAGGCTTATTTCATCTTCCTTCCATAAACACAGACTACAGTATGTGTGGATTTATGTATGTGTGCTGTAGAATAGGTGTCTATGTGCCTCAGCAGTACATTGTGAAAGTATAATAAATACAGATTAAAATTTATTATTTACATTTTTTTTAAAAAATAATATGTGCAAATTCTATCTTGTGGTAAGTACCTGTTTTCCATTAATTTCTATGTATTTCTAATGATTTTGAGTAGCATAATACAAACAAGGGCTACTGTAGGAAAAAAATTTTGTCTGAGATTTGACTCAATTTTGTGTTTCTCCTTTGATTTCTGTTATCTCTTTTGAATATCTTTTTGCTCACATGAGAAGAAAAACTAAATTTCTTGGAAGTCTATTATGTTTTTTTTTCTTGGTCCTTTCCAACTGTGTAAGATTTAATGATAATTTTATTTCTATTGGTTTCATTTAAAACTTAGGTTAATTCCTAATAAATCCTCATAAGAATGAATAAAACATGAAGTAATTGAAGATAGTGACTGAAGCCATTACTTTACTTCTTCAAGGCAACAGATCATAATGAAATCAGTTTCATTTCTTATGTAGAAACCATACTTTTGTGAAGTTTTTAATATACTTTTTTTGGTTTATATTCTTTTTTAATTGCACATTAATTTTGCTTTTTTTTTTTACAGCAATCACTTTTAACTGAAGTAACTGCATTGTCACAGACTGATACTTTTTTTTCAAATATTTTCAATTTGTTCTTCTTGACATTTTATGTTTATGTGCAGTTTGCATCTTTTTTTTCTTTTTGATTTTCAAATTCAAATGTAACAGATTTTGATATTTTGTTACATTTTTTTTCTGGTTTTGTACTAGTTGTTTTTTTATTTTTATTTTTGAGAACCTGCTGTTTTTGAATTCTCTTTTTTCCCTTTATTCTCCTCCTCACTATGATCCCAGGAGCCAACACAAAGAAAAGCGCAGATGATATAACCAGTAATGATCGTGGTGAAGATGAAGGTATTTTTTGTTTTTTCAAAGCTCAACCCTGATGCATGAACATGAACTTTTACATTTTTATTATAATAATATTGATTATTATTGTTATTGTTATTACTGTTATTTCAACATGATTTTTAGTCCCTTATTTGCAGAAACACACCTCTGTGTGCTTTTTTATTTTCTTCTTTAGAGATAACATCCATTGTTTTTCATCTTAAAATCGAAATTAACATTTAGATGACTGAAATTCCCCTGTAACATAAGTGTAAACTTTATTCCTAAATGTGTGAAGTGAGTAACAATAATACTATTGAAAAACACATATTTCCTCCCACGTATACTTTATTTGGTGAAAAAATTGAATTTAAAAACATGCATGTGCTCTTCCTCCTGTTACATATTTTGTAAATTCACCTGTTTGAATTTCATGAATAAAACTCTATTTCATTTCCACTGTTCCACCAGTGCATTGCTGTACATTGAATGTAGTTGAATTGCCCTTCATCTTTGGTATTTTAATTCATTTATTTTTCTCACTGGATGCAGTTTATTTCTAGGATATAAAAGTAAAAGAAGCTATTGATGTTCCTTTATTGTTGTTTTTGTTTTTTTCCTGTAATTAGCTAGCCTCTGAGATACATTCATTCTGACTATGACCACATTCCCACTGAAAACAATGACAATCTTTTTCATTGACTTCTTTCTGAGTTGGGTTGGATTGGATATGAAAGGAAATGTTAAAAGTTCACAGTGAAGTACCCCAAATATGTTTTACAAGCAAATACTTTTTTTCTTGCCTTGGCAGAGAAAAGGCAAGATGCCCTGAGACAGAAAGAAGTCATGAAATCTTCCTCTATTCTCACCATCCTTTTCATTTATGTTACACTGGCGTTTTAGTATACTTTTTGTACTTACCAAATTAAGAAAAATATTTTAAAATTTAACAAGCAGATAACCACCTTGGAAAGTCTGTTGTTATGTTTTTGCAGCAATTTGTCTCTTTCTCTCTTTCTTGTCCATTCCAAAGTGCCTTTATAGCTTTCTTCAGTCTGAAGTTCAAGAGCATTTGAAAATTTGCCCCCTTTGTTGCCCTTAAAATCATGCATACAGTGTTGACGTTACTTTTTAATTTCCTTTTTTCATGAGTGTTCAGCTCAATTTTAGCTACATGTATGAGATACCACAGTAAAAATCTCTGGTCTTCAATTCACAGTGGTTGTCCCCTACTGTACAACCTTCATTTCTGAATTAAACTATTTCTTGTAGCACAAAAATGCTCTACAGAATTCCTCTATTATTGTCTGAATTTTGTTCTATTTCTGTTTATAAATGTGTCTCTACAAATGCTTTTTCAAAAAGACAGCATCATCATTTGCTATAACAAATTCTATGGTCAATTTTTAAACAAAAGATAAATAGCAAAACAAAAGATAAATAGCAAAACAAAATTGCTCTTAAAACTGTTAGATATTTGACTGTGAACAAAAAATTCTTTGAGATTTCTTCAAAAGTTATAAAGTATTAGTATCCAGCTTAGGATCCAAAGAAAGACATACAGTTTAGAACTAAATACATAAAATGCTTGAAGCTCATTTCCTTTATGTTGAAGTTAATCATGTTCCAATTGAAGGGAAAGAAGAAATCTCTCATTGATTTCAGAGATGAAAAATTCAACCCTGAGGAAGTACTTTGCAATAAGAAGGGATAGAATATAGTAAATAACACCACAAGCCTTTTGAGGAGGGAAGGAAAGGTTATTCTCTAACACAAATAATTGCATTTGATATTTATTGCTTATTGCTTTAATTTTCTGAGAGCTAAGCCCTCACAGGGAAAAAAAAAAAAAAAAAAGACAAAAAGAAAGAAAAAAAAAAACATTTCTACATTTCTCATCTATTTTGCTATGAATGCTGCAAAGAGAGAAATATCTACTATTGTGTATTTCATTGCATTATATGACCTATTTAATGTTTGCATCCCTCTAATAGTTGCAAAAATTCCACAAATCTTATCACAAAAGTTTTTGTTCTGCTGCCAAGATGCAACATATAAAAGGCAACATATAAAATATATATATTCCTTGTGACCAGAAGGCAGATTCTATGAGAAGTCTTAAATTCTAACAGCTATGTAGATGTACAGTTGGCCATAACAGCCAATGGTAACTTTCAGTATTTGCAAGACCCACAGAAATACGGCCAGTCACAATTTACCTTGAAATACTTTCAAATTTGTCCGCCAGATACAAAGTATTATATATGGCATGGTTCATTGCTGCTCACATTTTTGGTAACTGAGAGTTAATCTTAACAAATCTGAGGCAACTGAGAGCCTTGGAAGGCTTTCAAAGTCATTTCTCTTTCCTTTCTGCATTTAGCTCAGCTTTTTCTTCCTCCTCTTATTTTTTTTCCACTCTTCAGTACAACTGTTGAAAATAACTCAGAAGAGAATTCAGTTGCTTTTGTTTGTTTTAAAATGCTGGCCATATAGTCAGAGACATTACTTTCTGTCGTGTTTTGTATTGTATGATTGAAAGAAGTGCTCCTACTCCACTTGCAGATAGAGTGAATTGTTTATAAAAATTGCATAGTTAATTTTAACAGCAACTTGCTGAATATCATTCAGCTTTTTAAGGTATATTATTCCCACAGTTTGGTGAGAACTTAAATTCTGAACTTAGGTAGTTGGATCAGGGGTCTTACAATTTCATAATTAGAGATGAATATAGTACAAAATACATAAAGTATTGATTAGTGCATTCAAAAGTATAAAAATAGTTCTGTCAATTTAATTTACTTTATATTAGAAAGTAAGACCCAACTGTTTATCTGCATGAAATCTATAAGTAAATTTTCTCTGTCTACAGAGATTACCTATATGATTCATGACCATAAATATAAGGATATTCCTTAATGCTTAGCTGTCAAAAATGACATTTCATGATTTACATTAAAGAAAATCTGAGCCATGAATTCATTTAAATTCTCATCTTAGGCTATTAACAAAAAATGGATATTTTGCTGTTTACTTTTATCAGAACTATTTTATTTTGTGATACTATCTGTTACTGAACTATAGGAAATTTAATTTCAACAAGTATGTCCCACTGACGAATGGGAAAGTATGAATCATTATTGTAATTTTATTAAATGTACAAATATTTCTAAATTGAAATAGAACTGAATTGGAATTAAAAAAAAAAAAAAAAAAAAAAAAAAGTTCAATTTCTGTAAATTGTAAATTGAAAAGTTTTTAAGGGGCTTCTGAAAACATTTAATATAAAATGTAATTTGGAGAAAGAAATATGAAAGCTGTAAAAATACTGGGCTTGTAGATTGACCCTGAAATGTCTAAAATAGCTGATTAAAGTGGTGATGATTGTATGGAAAAAAAGAGAAAGAACTAAGAATAATTTTATCAATTTTATAAAATACTAATGCCACATTTCATTATTTTTTTATTACTTTATTATGTTTTCGTTACTTGAATTTTTTCAGACATTCATGATCAGAACAGCAAGAAACCTGTTATGGTCTACATCCATGGCGGATCTTACATGGAGGGTACTGGCAACATGATTGATGGGAGCATTCTCGCAAGTTATGGAAATGTCATTGTTGTCACCCTCAATTACAGGCTGGGGGTATTAGGTAAGTGAATCTTTTTTTCATCACAAGACGTATATTGAAAGATTTAGAGGATATGCTTATTAAATGTCCAGGAATATTTCATTGCTAATTAAACATACTGTTAAATCATACATGCTTGAACCTTAAAACAGAACATTCCTGATGGTGGTTAGTTTGACTGTGTTACATTCATACTGAATACTTCTTAATGTTTTCTGGAAACTAGACTGAGTTACATCTTCATTTTCTGGTCAACTGTCTTCACCATAAACAAAAACTTACTTGCTTTTTGTCATCTTGGTAATAGTTTAAATTTATCACTGTATCACATTTGCTCTTTTTTTTTTTTTTTCAATTGTGTAAGAAGGTTGTTTTTTGTTTGTTTGTTTGTTTGTTTGTTTTTTAATTGAAATGTTGCCAATTCATTATAAATTAAAAATAAAATAAAATAAAATAAAATAAAATAAAATAAAATAAAATAAAATAAAATAAAATAAAATAAGTACTTGTAATTTTCAGATCAGTTCCTAGTTGTAGAAAAATGTTACCATTTACCTGTACTGGTTATTTTTGTGGGTCTATACATGTCTTTAGGGGTATATATCGGTAAGTGTAGATATAACATAAAAATACCCTACCAAACAGTCCATATAGTGTAGTGGAATTACATTGCAAATAAAATGGAATAAAGAAGTTTCTTTCTAAGTTTGAGGAACTCCATATACCTTTAAGAAAATAATACTTATGTCTTTCAAAGACACCAAGAAAAGCAGTTTCGTGACGTTCTAAATATTCCTGTCAGTATTGTATTGAATAACAAAATACCCTTACATCCAGAACAGAATGCCAAAAAAATTCATCTTCTGCTTTCTCCTTGAATCCAGCTCCTATATAGACATTAATACAAAACATGTACCAGGTTTTCTCCAAATTAAGATTTATTTAATGATGATTCATTTCTTCTTGATAATAACAGCAGACATAGGAATGATTTTGTAATTTCACTGAAAAAGCATGCAAATTTTTGTTCCCTTTTTTTCTTTTGTAAGCTCATATTTCCATCATTTTAGATTAAAAATAAATAAATAAATAAATAAATAAGAACATTTATTCAAAGTTAGAGGTAGATTTAAATGCAAAGCCAGGAATTAAAAACATACATTTTTATGTATTTATATATATTAAATGCTGGCGTTCAGAAGTATATAAAAAACAATCAAACAACATACTTTTTATGTGTATGTACATAATCATCATTAAATTGGATTTGTTGTTGTTATTAAATGTTTGCCTAGGAGCTTGGTGATCATTATCCATCTGCAAAAAATGTTTATTGAAATGTTCTCCTTAGAGCTTTTATTGTTGTTTCTTAAAATTAAATTTTTGAAGGATATAGATGACTGTGAGTTGTTTAAGCTATTTGGCTGTTCAAAAGTATGTATCAGTATTAAGGAAAAAGAAGTTTTCAATATTTTCATTTATGTATTATTATTATTATGTGAATTTATATTGAAGACAAAAGAAAGAAAGAGAGGCAGACAGTTATTGCGGTGTTTAGGAAAAAAGCATACCAACATGGTAGAGATTTGTTCATGCAAGAAACTGAAAAGTAATAACAAGACTTTAAATTCCCTACAGAACCATAATGTTAAATTCTGTATTAAATATATAGTGCATCTCAATGTTAGTAAATGTAAATTTTTTGTACACTCAATTTATTCACTTATGTTTGAATTAGAAAAGCAGAAGATATTCAGAATATGCATGTCACTTAACTCAGAGAAATTGTGAGAATATCAATTTGTTGTGGTGTGTTCTTTTTTTTCTTTCTGTCTTTGTGAAATGTAAATGAGATTCTTAAGAATATATTTGATTCTGTCTAGAGATTGGAAGGTATTAACTGAATTCCACATTATTTCATAAGAACAGAGAAAATATGGAGAAAAAATAAAACAAAAAACTAAGTAAAGAAGCACAAGGAAAGCAAATAATATACTTATTCACAATATTCACAATTCATAATAGTCATAATTCATAATATTTTAAGTTATACAATTCTTAACGTGTACATTCTTAAGGTTGGCAGTATTCACATCTAGTTCTTCTAGCCTGAACTGTCTTCTTTCCAAAAGATTTATTTATTGCTCTAGGTTTGTTTCAATCCATTTTCATTTCTGACTTTTAACACAGGAGGACACAGGCAAACCAGATTTAAATGTCATAAATTTGTAGTTCTATTATCACATCCTATGATGGAGGAATTTGTACTGAACAGGGCAGACAGAATAACAAGTAACTGAAGTCTCTGTTTATATATCTTTCCTTTTATTTGGAAAATTTGCACATGAGTGTACCCAGCTACTAAGTATTATTATTTTTATAATATACAATCATAGAATCACAAAGGTTGGAAAAGACCTCCAAGATTATCCATTCCATTTGTCCATCACTTTTATTTCCCATTTAAACCATGTTCCTCAGTACATCATCTGCTGAACACCTTCAGGGATGATGACTCTGCCACCTTCCTGGGCAGCCTGTTCCAGTGCCTGAGCACTCTTTTGCAGAAGAAAGCCTGTGTTGTGTCATCAACAGAAGGAGATTTTATTTTATTTTATTTTATTTTATTTTATTTTATTTTATTTTATTTTATTTCATTTATTTATTTATTGGTCAGGATAATAGACTATAAACTTTGTGGGCAATTTCATTTTTTTCAATGCATCTAGATATAAAATAGTTTTGATTAAAATTAATGAAATCTGTGTTTAGTGCATATCCTGTAAAAGTCTTTTAAAAGATTTAAGAACAACACATGACTCTGCACCCTTAGAAATTTAAAACTCTAAAAATCCTTAGAACAGGAATTCTCTATATTTATGGATACTATAGTTATTTTAAGTTGAAATCTAGTTGTCTGTTGGATATAAGTGAGATACCAAAACTTTTAGTCTTAACAAGAAAGAAGGCATCCCAGGTGAAAAATAAAAAAATAAATTAAAAAAAAAAAAAAAAAAAAAAAAAAGATAGAAACAATTGTAACGTGGTGAACATCAGTGTTATAAATCATTTTAACTGTCTGATAAATATAATTATCTTAATTTCTTTCTATGCTTCTTGCATTTGGCTAAATTATAAGCCTTCAGATAGTACTCTGAGTAATATTTATCTGTGCATCCAGAATAAAGAGGTAACAAAAATCTCCCATTTGGAGAACTTCAGAGCTGCTCTAGGAATATATATTTTAACTCTGCCTGCGTTCAGATAGCACTGAGGTAAAATAACCAGCACCTGGACTGAAAGCTATCCAATTTTATAATTATTCCTTTCTATCATTTGGATAAAAGTACTGCCCTGGGTATTAATCCTGGGATCTCTAGACTCCAAATATGTATACTATGATGATATGTGTTGTAGATATGAAGTTTTAGAGGGAATTATTTCCCTTTGAGCACAAATTTACATTTTCATGAGTAGGATCCTTTGGGTCAGTAAAGTGGAAGAAGACTTGACTTTTCCTTTTTGGTTACCATAGGGGGTGCTGTGAGAAGCAGTATTGTGATAGCATGTTTGTGTCTTATGCAGCACTTTAGGATTTGGAGGGATCCTGCCTCTGCCCCACTTAGAAAAAGGAGCAACAAAAATAAAGCCACAAACTCCAGCATTATTTTTATGTACTTACAATTCAGAAGTAGTGTTACGAACTTTGGCGAGAAAATCTCGAATAATTGTCAGAAAAGTTAACATACTTAAATATGATCTTAGTATTCTAGTGTTAACTACAACGGGCAAAGTCTAGATGAATTCTAGGGATATGAATCATGTACTCTGGAATCCATAGTTAAATGAAACATCTCACATAGTGAATGAGACATATTCAGAGTTCAAAATTGTAAAACTTATTTTAGCTTTGCAGTGTCCACTTGCAATTTTGTATTTTCTTCCTCTTAGGATTCTAAATCATACTGACAGAAATAGCCTGTCTCTTATTTCTTTCCCTTTCTTTCTATAAACATCCATTTTAAGTACTGTCTTGAAAGACTAGACTTCCTTTTAGCAGAAGTTTTTTCCACTTGCAATTATAACTCACAATAAGTGAACATAATAGGCAGTGTACATAAATCAGAGTATAATTCTCAAGGAATCTCTTACATAATTTGTAGAGAACTTTATCTTTCTTCACCGCGTCTCTCATTTATGAGTTAGAACATCAATGCACCGAAACACTAAGTGTTGTAAATGAACTGCTTTGGATTTGACTGACCAGAGGTACATCTTTGGACTACAAAAAGAAATATAAAATGAGCCTTAAGTTTTCAGTTCTTCAAAGAGCCATTATGGTTTAGGAGAGCAGAATATAAGTGAAAATTTACTGAGAGGCTTGTGAGGTTTCAGAGATAAATCTTAGTAAAGTACTAATTTCTTTGTAGAAATTTGGAAGAAGTTTTTCTAGGTAACGTGAATAAAGTAAAGAATTATTGACTATTAACGTGCCTAATCTTCAAGGTAAAACATTTTTGTTAGTACTTTTATATATTGTTAGTACTTTTATATATTGTTAGTTTGTGAAAAATATATGCTGAAAGCTGTGCAGTGGTATTCAAAGGATGTAAGTAGTATACAGCCTCAGTTTCACCTAGAACAGAGCCAGATCCCTTTATATTCACAGAGCACACACTATTACATAGTATATCAGTTTTTATCTTCAACAGTATAGTTGCTGCACGGTGGCTCCTTTATGTTTGTATTTTTAGTTTTTTTTCAAAATTCAAACATCTACTTCCCTGTCTCCAGACATCCCTTCTTTTATCTCCTTTGTAACACCACTAATACAGGAAATGTAGTGGTGATCTGTTGGCAGAAAGGGACAGAGATAGATTAGGACTCACAGGAATAACCCCAGAGTCTGAGTGAGCTGAATAAATCACAGTTCAATGCTTACACAAGAAGGGAATTTCACTTAAGCTCAATTTAGCTTACAGTGAACATAAGTATTGCTGCTGCCAACATGTGCATTACTACATTGCCTCACCTACATCTTTCAGTTTCATGCAGATGATTTTCTGATTATTTTGGTCCCTGGCCTGTCATGTTAATTGTCCAATAATTGTATCAGCTAATGTCAGTTACCGTAGCTGATCTTCTGCTTAAGTAAAACTAGCTCCAAGCAATGATGGATAAATTTTATTTCCATTAATATCAACACATGATTTGCTATATATTTGTTTTTACTCTTATTTTATTATTTAAAGTCTACTGTTGAGTCATAGAAATTGGATTTGCACAAATATTGCTGAGAAGCCCCATCCAGATCCCATGACTCTTATAACATCAGAAGCAATTATGTGTTACAGTATCATTATAAACTATATGTTCACTCATTTAGTTTCTAACGTGAAATAAATTTCATAAAGAGAATGCATGGTGGCAGAGTGATTGTGTCTCTTGATCTGAAATTGTCTGAGAACTAAAAAGCTCATTTGATAGCATTGGTGACATGGCATGAGTATCTGAATTTGTGAATTATTCTCACCTGGTCTGATGACGAACATTCTGTTTTCATGCTTTATTTTATGGATTTTCTAATAAAATCCTTTTACAGTGTTTAGGCATTCTGTAGAAAAGGCATGTTTTTATAAAATCTAAAGGACATTTGTTTTAATCTTCTGGACAATAGCATTGTTTTGGAGCATAATTTTGCTTTGTTTTGAATTCTTAACCAATTCTTAATCAATGACCTACTAGCACTACATGCAGAGATGCTGTGAAGCAGGTCATTGGTAGTTTACATAACCTAGTATTGCATATATTTGACAGTATGGCACTCATCACTTAAACATTTCTAGCAACATTAAGATAAGTGCTACTCTATCAAGATTAGTGTAAAACAGATTAATCATTTGAAGTCTATTAAAAAGCGATTTGTTTTTCATGATATGTATCAATTTTGTTATGAATTCATTTTTTTTGTTGTTGTTGTTGTTTTTCTGACAGTGTGAGGTTTGTTTTTCAGATGTTATCCTTTTAGGTGATCCATCTATCTTTTTCCATGAATTTATAACTCCTTTGCTGAAACAGTGTTTTTATGCTTTTCAGGCAGTAGTTATTCTGTACTTGCAATTTGCCTCCCACTAAGGTTAGAATAAATGGCTCTTAGTCAGGTACAAAGAACCAACAAAAAACACTTTCTGAATTGGTAAGGTTTTGGGGGAAAAAAAAAAAAAAAAAAAAAAAAAAGAGTATTGCAGAATTTGTAGGCAGAAAATATGTGAAACATTATTCTTTAGAAGAAGCAAATCTAGATTGTCAAAAGAATCACAGAATCACAGAATTGTAGGGGTTGGAAGGAACCTCTAGAGATCATCGAGTCCAACCCCCCTGTCAAAGCAGGCTCCCTACACCACGTCGCACAGGTAGGTGTCCAGGAGGGTCTTGAATATCTCCAGAGAAGGAGACTACCACCTCCCTGGGCAGCCTGTTCCAGTGCTCTGTCACCCTCACTGTAAAGAAGTTCTTGCACACATTCGTGCGGAACTTCCTATACTGAAGTTTCAGCCCATTTCCCCTAGTCCTGTCCCCACGCACTACTGAAAAGAGACCAGCCTTGCCACTATGGCTCCCACACTTCAGGTATTTATAAACCTGGATCAAGTCCCCTCTCAGCCTTCTTTTCTCAAGGCTAAACAGACCCAGTTCACTTAGCCTTTCTTTATCGGGGAGATGCTCCAGGCCCTTCACCATCTTTGTGGCTCTCCACTCGACTCTTGCCAAGAGATCCCTGTCTTTTTTGTACTGGGGAGCCCAGAACTGGACACAGTATTCCAGATGAGGCCTCACCAGGGCAGAGTAGAGGGGGAGGATCACCTCCCTCAACCTGCTGGCCACACTCTTTTTAATGCACCCAGAATGCCATTCGCCTTTTTGGCTACAAGGGCACACTGCTGGACATCCACCAGGATGCCCAGGTCTCTCTCAGCAGAGCTCCTCTCCAGAAGGTCTTCCCCCAGCCTGTACTGGTGCACGCAATTATTTCTACCTAGGTGCAAGACTCTACACTTGCTTTTGTTAAACCTCAGTAGTATTTTTACAGACTGGAGCCACATTTAAATGTAGATTCAGTTGATTAGCACTGATTGGAGCTTTTGCCTCAGTTTAAGAAGAGATCACACATACTGATAAAATAGACTGAGCCTATTAAACCCCTGGAGTGTAGCCTGGAAAACATTGTTCTTTTTTTTTTTTTTTTTTTTCACTGAACTCATGATTTTACACTACCACTTTAAAATTCAGAAATTGATTTAATGACACTGATAACCAACTATCTTGGTTTGAGCAGTTTAACCAGTGTTTTGATTGCTGAAACTGAAGCACACCCAAGGCTAGGCTAGGCTCCTTAGCAGAGAAAAGCCACTGCCTTTATAGTGAGGAAGTGGGAATGAGGTGAAGCCAGAACAGGGGGCCTAAATTAGGTCAGGGGTTCCATACGATGTGACACTTTGCAGAAGACCATAAAGATATTGAAATAGGCTGATATCCGGCAACTGTCATTATAAAATTATAACTGATTAAAGAAAGAAGTTAAAGTTGAAGAGAAGATTATATTTCCTTTGACAGCTTATATACCACATATAACACTGAGTCATGAAAACAAAACAGAATACAACAAAACAAATAAACCACAGCTTTTGCTATAAAATGTTCAATTTCATCTTTGCTGTTGACAAATCTAATTAAACTTGGAGTTATAGCTTCTCTTCTCACAACAAAAGAATTTCACTATAAATTCTAAGGACAGACAAAAAGTTATATTGGTTGCTCGTGCTCCCAAGGATGTGCAAGACTGAACTGCAATTTCTCTCAAAAATTAAATTTTGCAGAAAGGAAAGATTTTATAAATTATTCAGCTGTTAATTTCTCTTTCATACTTATTTTAGCCTGTGATGGCTAACAGCCAGTTTTGCAAGGAAAAATAATGTGGCTGGCATTAGAATTTACTGACCTTAGTTCTGTTCTGTTCCTTCCCTATGCTACTAGTATGACTTTATTTAATGTGATTAAGCACTGCAGGTTTGGGAAATCTAAAAGAGGTTGGAAGCCACACTGAAGTACAGACTGTAGTTCATACCATAATGCCTACAGAGCTGAACTTGCCTTTGAAAGTGACAAGTTGCTCAAAGCAACTTGGATGAAGACCCATTTTTGGATGTATTTTCGGAGAACATACTGGCAGCTGTCCATTTCTTATGAAGGCTTTTATTGAAATCAGATGCTGCTTAGGGTTACTTGATATGTTCATTTGTGTGTATCTTGTGAACAGTAATAAATTCTCTTACAATAGAATAAATTAAATCTTTTTTTTTTTTTTTTTTTTTTTTTTTTTTTTTTTTCCTTCAAGGAGTTGTAATGTCAACATCAAAAAAATAATAATAATAATAATAATAATAATAATAATGGAAAAGCAACAACAAAAGTAGTGCAAATGAAAATGTGGGAAATATGAAACTGCTGATCTGTGCAATGAATCTTTGAGTGGAAAGGCAGGCTTTTTTCATTGCTTCCTTTTTTTCTATTCATGTTATGGAGAACTAGTCAGAACATTGTACATTCTTTATAATGTTAAAATATATAGGTTAGATTCACTGGTGAGATTAATCATGTGACTCTACTGGATAGTGCCCAAAATGTCAATTTCTCACAGAATCACAGAATCATAGAATCACAGAAGGACCTGGGTTGGAAGGGACCTCAAGGATCATGAAGCTCCAACCCCCCTGCCTGGCAGGGCCAACAAACTTCCAGATTTACTAGACCAGGTTGCCCAGGGCCCCATCCAACCTGGCCTTGAACACCTCCAGGGATGAGGCATCCACAGCCTCCCTGGGCAGCCTGTTCCAAGACCTCACCACTCTCCTAGTAAAGAACTTCCCCCTAACATTCAACCTAAATATTCCCTCTTTCAACTTAAAACCATTTCCCCTTGTCCTGGTATTATCAGCCCTTTTGAAGAGTTTACTCCCCTCCTGGTTATAGGTTCCCTTCAGGTACTGAAAGGCTGCAATGATGTCACCCCACAGTCTTCTTTTCTCTAGGCTGAACAAGCCCAGCTCCCTCAGCCTGTCTTCATAGGGGAGGCGCTCCAGTCCCCTGATCATCTTTGTTGCTCTCCTCTGGACACTTTCCAACATCTCTATGTCTTTCTTTTACTGAGGGCTCCATATCTGGACACAGTACTCCAGATGGGGTCTCACAAGAGCAGAGTAGAGAGGGTCAGTCACCTCCCTATCCCTGCTGGCCACCCCTCTTCTGATGGAGCCCAGGATACCATTTGCTTTCCAAGCTGCAAGAGCGCACTCCTGGCTCATGTTAAGTTTCTCATCCATCAGGACCCCCAGGTCCTTCTCTGAAGAGCTACTCTCAAGCACTACTCCTCCCAGTCTGTATAGATGCCTGGGGTTTTTCTGGCCCAAGTGCAAAACCTTGCACTTTGCCATGCTGAACCTCACTAGGTAAACATGGGCCCACCTTTCAAGCCTGTCAAGGTCAAGGAAGGCATCCCTTCCTTCCTCCCTGTCAATCACACCACTCAGCTTGATGTCATCAGCTTGGTGGCTCACTTTTATTTTCTTTTTAGAATTTGTTATGCAGTGTACCTGAGCTAACTTGTCAGTGTGGATCATAAGAATATTTTAATTGAAACCAGAAGCTTTACACTTGATTTCATGTTTGTCAAAGGCAATGAAAGGTTTGAACCACTTTTATGTAGTAGCACAAGCATAAGGAAGAAATAAGAGTCTCTTGGTATTTTAAGATACTGTCTTGACATAGATATAAAATATTTTCTGAGTACTTTATTTTACATTCTTAGACTTTTAAAACTAATTAAGAACATCAGGCTGAAATTCAGTAATAATGTTGTAATAAATACATTGCTTGTATTGTACATAACTAAGGAAAAATGAAAATGGCTGAAGTTTTATGAGAAATTCACTGGTCAACTCAAAGAGATCCAGATTCCAGTGTATTTAGTTCCTGCATCTCATGAGAAGCCACTAACATCTTTTTTAAAAATGCTTGCATTGTCTCCTCAAAACTGTTAATTGCACACTCTTAATAATGATACAAAGATTCTATTTGATCAGAAGAAATGCAGACTAAACTCTTCATCCACCACAACTTGCAGAGTTTTGCAACATTTTTTGCACAAAATAAATGGAAAAAAGTGTACTCTATATGAACATCCTTTGTGTAAGTGCTTGATAGCAAAAGTAGAAAGTGGATGAGTAACAAATCAGACTGCTCAGCAGAGGAGGCAGGGAAGTACTGTGCAATGGTTAAAACTGCACATCTTCATCAGCCAATGACATGTACTGTTGAAACAAAAATTCATTTTATCTTCCACTGACTTGCACTGAAGAACTACAATACTTTTCTTGCTTTATGTCAAGCCTTAACTCTCTTATATTAGCTACTATATGAAGATACAGCATAAAGAAGTAAATAAATGCTCCCTGTGTATTTTTGGGACTTCCATTTCGGAAATGACAATGTACTTTTCCCTTGAATAGCTCCTAAGTTCTATATAAGGCATATGAGAGTATTGAATGAATAAAGATTACCTCAGTGATGGATGTTAAGTGAGTTCTTCTGCATATATCTGCAGGTAAAGGTTAGCAGCTGAGGCAGATCATCAATTTCCATTTTTTCATTTCTACCTTCTGACTGAAAATTATGATTACCATTTAGAGAATTGAAATAATTTGTTCTTTTGCCATTCATTTGTTCCAGGTCTCCTGTGGTAATACTGGTACACTTAGAGCTCAGATCAATTAGAAGAATATAGCAACACAAGATACAATAAAAATACTGTAGGAATAGTGGGAATGCTTGTAACAGGCAAAAAAAAAAAAAAAAAAAAAAAAAAAAAAAAAAAATTGGTTTTAGAGTGTTCCATTTTTATTTGTTTCTTGTTTCCCAAAACATCTATGTAAAATACTAAGTAGGATCTTTTACATTTAAATAAAGTGAAAAAACAGTCTCTCTAAGTATGCTGCATTTCTTTTTGTCTTCATTTCTTCTAGAAATCTTAAAATGATATTTAATATTTATTCGAGTATGTGATTCAGTGTTTGATAAAGTATCATAAATATGCTTTTTCACATTTCACTTCTTCTCTATCTGTAATAATTAATATTTTATTGTAAATATTTGTGCTCAGTGAAAATGATGCTTTAATATTTGAATGCCAAGTAGCTACCTAATTTCTCACTAGCTCCCAATCTCCTCTATTTTTATTTTTTTTTTAATTCTTTAGAAAATAGGAGAAATCAAACACTCACTATGCCTTAGAATCACAATTATTTTTTCAGCAAGGACTTGGATTAGCCCTTGATGAACACATAAGGAATTCAATTCTGCATATCCTTGAATAAAGGATAACTTGCAGATGTTGTACTCCTAGAATAGAACAAGATATGAGTCATAGGGTCCTAATTACATCTTTTTTCCTTTGCACTTGAGAGGAATTATATTGCTTCTTTGATGACTTCTCAAGGAGGCAGAAGTTTTCTCTTTTATTCTACCCTGGGTTACATGTAGATGAATGGAAAAATGTATTTGTTCATAGTAGAAGAGTGATAGTAAGCAAATAAATTTTCCCCATGCAGTCATAACCAATATCTGTGAGCATGGCTATCCAACTTCCATCAGAGTTTCTGGGAAAAGAACCATTTTTCTTATGGTTTTATTCAATGCTAGAGCTGTCCATGCCTGTGACTACTGCACATACCTAATAAGGCCACAAAAATTATTAAAGTATGCAGGAAAAACAGGTCCAGAAGATTCTTTATGGCTTTGCTCTCATGTCACGTATGTCATATGATGCATGTATAATACAACTCTAGCTTGCAACCTTCCCAGTCAGGTCTGTTTGCATATACTTGTGGTTTCTGCTACACCAGACTCACCAATTTGTTCTCTCTCTCTCTCTCTTTTTTTTTTTTTTTTTTTTTTTTTTTTTTTTTTTCCCATAAATGGTTTCCTCTTCATTTGGAAATGCAAAACTTCTTTATTTTATTTAAAATGAAAGATACTTAAATTAATTTTCTTGGTGCACAGATTTTTTTTTATTTATTTTTTTTTTTTTTTTTTCACAGTGTTGGTTATTTTATCAAGAAAAAATAAAAGTGTCTGAATGAAAATCCTAAAGAATCATTTATTAGATTCTTCTTGTGATTGTATTCAAGGCTCAGTTTAATAGCAAGCAAATTGTACTGACATGTTTGTAGTTCCTAATGAAGCCAGATAGTCATAACTTTGTCTAAGAAGAGAGAACCAAGACTTGTTTATCTAGGAGTGTTATTTGTAAGACCCCTTTATAAGGTTATTTACTAGAAAACTCTCTTCAAAACGTCAATGTTTTACCTCTTTTTTTAGGACCTTTATATAGGATATGTATGAAGAAAACACATGGAAATTTTGCTAGAAATCTACATCAGTATTTTGAAAGATGAAACAAATATAAAGATGAAGAAATTCATCCTGCAACCCTGCTAAAATTATGTAGAAGTTAAATTGCTATTTCTGTTTTATAACTACATTCAATACATTCAGTAACCCCTGGGGCAAATTTTTCTCATTCATAATGAAGTCTTGCAGTTCAAATCAATACAAATTCTGCCTTTCAGTATATGGCACCTAGTTTTCACCTTCAGATTGCCTTTCCTTACAGGTAATATCTTTCCACACTGTAGAATATGTTCTCCTTTCACTTTAACAGCTCAACTCTGTCATTTGCCAAGAAAACAATAGGGAGCAAATCAGTCAAAGATTTATCCCAGCCTCATAATCAGTTACATATAGCTGACTCACCAAATAACAAAATGCCATCATCTGGGTATCTGTCAAATGACAACACTTAAAGGAATTATATGTGCACAGGGAACAATCTGACACCTTCCCTTTATTTTAAAAATTAAACTTATTTACTGTTGCTTATAAGGAAAGCGAAAGTGAATTTAAAAATTCTGAGGAAAATCCTTGGTTAGCCTCGTGCATCACTGATGCCTGGCATTGGTTAAGTAGAGTAATTGAAGCAGGATAGTTCACCAGAAAGTTACTGTAGTCGAGAATATGATAACAGAAGTTACATTCTAATCAACATGCAGTTAAGCAAGTTAGCATTTTTTTTTTTTTCAGTTGAAAGAAAAACTGCAGGATGTGCTTGAGCTATACCAATACTCAAAGAACCACTTAAAACTGAGTGTACTATATAGTCTTATATTAGATACAATTGTATGTCATATATCCTAATTGTTTGTCGATTTGTTTTTGTTTGTTTGAAGCGTGACAATCAATCATATGCAGGTGACACTGTGGAGGTAGTGATACTGACTTGCAGTTGTTAAATAAATAAAGTTGCCCATTATCAGCTGCTTGTATTTCAGCAGTAGGAACATTGAACAAGATCTTAAAAAAATGCATATAAATGTACAGGCTTAAGGTGGAGATTTTTCCATGTGGAAAAATCCTGGATACATCCATTATTTTAAATGTATGCAATACTGTAAGCACAGTTCCTTTAAGGAAGATAATAGAGCTTTTACAGAATCACAGAATCACAGAAGGACCTGGGTTGGAAGGGACCTCAAGGATCATGAAACTCCAACCCCCCTGCCTGGCAGGGCCAACAAACTTCCAGATTTACTAGACCAGGTTGCCCAGGGCCCCATCCAACCTGGCCTTGAACACCTCCAGGGATGAGGCATCCACAGCCTCCCTGGGCAGCCTGTTCCAAGACCTCACCACTCTCCTAGTAAAGAACTTCCCCCTAACATTCAACCTAAATATTCCCTCTTTCAACTTAAAACCATTTCCCCTTGTCCTGGTATTATCAGCCCTTTTGAAGAGTTTACTCCCCTCCTGGTTATAGGTTCCCTTCAGGTACTGAAAGGCTGCAATGATGTCACCCCACAGTCTTCTTTTCTCTAGGCTGAACAAGCCCAGCTCCCTCAGCCTGTCTTCATAGGGGAGGTACTCCAGTCCCCTGATCATCGTTGTTGCTCTCCTCTGGACACTTTCCAGCATCTCTATGTCTTTTTACTGAGGGCTCCATATCTGGACACAGTACCTCAGATGGGGCCTCACAAGAGCAAAGAGGGAGAATCACTTCCCTATCCCTGCTGGCCACCTCTTCTGATGGAGCCCAATTACTCTATTTATGTCTACATCTTCCTAGGCTTTCTGCCAGAAAACTTGGCTACCTTTTCTCACATAACACTATTAGTCTTTGCTCTGAATATATCATAGAATAGCAAGAACACTCAGGGGCCTCTTGCTTTATATTCACTCTTTCTGTCTTCTCAATTTGATGTTCGTGTTAACTTAAGCAACCTTGATATTTTTCATATTTTGTTATTTGTTCAATAAATGTTGGCATTATTCAATAAGTGCTGGCATCTTCATTCTATGCAATTTTTACAATTGCTTTATTAGCAGATGTTACTAAGATTTTCTGAAAATTGAAAATATTTGGAATGACATGATATTTTACTAATGAATCTCAGAGTTTAATGAATGAAAATAAATGCAGCTGTGATCTGGATGTACTCCATCGCCTTGCTGCTGCCTTCTCTGTATCCTTAGAGGTGGAGACTTGAAGAGGCTGACAGAGGAACATTTTTGGTATATGTGCCTTCCTGTGGTGGACTAATTCTTCCGGCTCACCACACCACATCTGTGTGAAGCAGATCTAGCGATGTGACAAGAATCAAGTTATTTGCTGGTAACCAAGGTATTGTCAATGTGATCAGAGGTGCCTCTGCACCCCTGGAATGAAGGAAGTCCTTTGGAGCTCTTTTCACATCTCTTTAAAGCTAGAGATAGATGCCTGCTGATGAGAGACCTTTACGGTCTCCCAGAAGTTGAAGACAATGTGGGCTAATGTAGTTCACAGTGTAGCCAATTTTTCTCAACCCCGATCTAAGTAAGCATTCAGTAATATTGCATAATGTCATAATATATAATTTACTAAATACTTACTTTGCACAAAAACGGAAAAATATTGTATCTGTTCACTTAATAAAAAAATGTGTGAAGTTGTTTGAAGCTATAATTGCCTTACCTCTCTGCTGGTGTTTAATAGAAAAAAAATGTAGATTTATATGTTCAGTCAAGTTATTAGTGACTGTGAATTATTATTCATTATCAGAAGAAGAAATATTTGAATTACTCAAAAATCAGCAGTGGTATCAGCAGCAAGATTTCAGGTAAGGAACTGCAGGTAAATATATGTCGAGACATGTGAGTCAATAGTCTGGAATATTTGCAAAATATACAGTACCTGTTTTGGAAGGACTGTCAGCACTTTGGCTTGTAAGAATTATCAGGAAGCCAGAGCTTGAAGAAAAACTGATTTTTTAGCTTTCTTTCATGCCTTTTTGAGCTACAATTTGGGGGTATAACCCAAAACTCTGAGCATTATCCATTTTTTTATTTTTATTTATTTATTTATTTATTTTTTTACCTGTTGATTATTTATTATGTGGTGGAATATATTAAGCAGCCACTGATAACATTCACTCCTAAAACATAAAAAAAATATAAAAAAATAAATCAATTACTCCTAAAAAAAATAAAATTCTTTAAAATTTATTTAAGTCAAGTTCTGTCAATGCCATACAGTACTCATTAGGAATCAAAATACATAGTCTTCATTTACTGAACTTCCTAACAGAAATTTATACACCTTCTTTGAAAGTTAGAAGCAGAAGCGCTGAGGACATAACAAAAGACAATAACTTCAAAAAGACACTCAGGAAACCACTGGTGAATAGTGGAATAAATATTCCATTCTTTGAATTCCGGGCTAGTATGTTCTATAATAGAAAATTATTATTTAGAGATAGCTGCTATAGAAACCTTCAACAGACTGAAAAAATCAAGTGCACTCTTGAGTGAGTTGGTAATTGAAAGAGTCAGTTCCAGGGAAAGAATAAAAAAAAGAGATTTCCATCTTTTTATTTTTCGTCTGTTAGAAAGATCCATAGATAAACTTTTGTGTAAAATGGGTTTATTTAATTCAATAGGAAGCTAGTATAACATATTTTTAATTTTTGTCAGGAAAAGAAAATATATTCTGTTAATTTAATACAAATGTATATATATATATTAATCCATCTCTATCTCAATTCCTTAATTACTGAATAAAAAATGAAAAATTTACTGGACCCTAATTGGTTCTTACAGGAATCTGTTTATGAAATATGTTTAAATGTATTTACAAACTCAGTAAAAAATGTGATTGACAGACTTTTAAATAACATTCCTAATCATGTTTTTTTAAATTTAAAAGTAGACTGTTTGTAAGAAATTGAAGGTGTGAAGTAGTTAATATCTACCAATGTGTTAAAGCATATCAGTTCTGGAGAACTGAAAGCAAAATAACATTTGGCATATCTCTGCTGCCCCTCTATTTGTTGCATCACTTAAATAGTTATGTTCTAGAACAGGATACTATTGTCAGGCAGAAGGTATGTTTTGCATATACAGTTAATATTAAAATACTGGAAATTTTAAAATATGAAAATCTTAATGACCAAAACAGAGTAATACTAGTGAGGAACCAATTAGCAGGCATGATAATTTCTTCCTGTACTCTTTTGACACTTTGACATTTGACACTTTTCTTTGGCTATGGTAGAGTAAAAGTCAAATAATAGCAACTGCTATAAGAATTTTTTTTTCTTACATGGACAGTTGTCTAGGGTACTGATTTTTGTTTGTGTCCTCTCAAATAGGAGATTTTCTGACTAAATTAACATGTTAAATATGAAAGAATTTAGCATTAACAATTTATTATATTGTAAAGCTAATGTATTAGTGCATATTATAAAGTAGTCACTATGAAGAATCAACTAAACCTTTGACTATTCAGGGAATTTTTAACAGTAATTACTATTTATCTTAGGGGAAAAAGTCTGATTTCTTGACTGAAATACAACAGTGAGAATAACCTGCATAAAGCCATTTCTCTTGGCTCTCAGTTCTTTCAACATACACTAATTTTATTCTATATTTTATTTTCTTTAATCTTCACTTTCATTTAAAATTCATAGCTTCTGATTGATTTTATCTGAAATTTTCTGATAATAGTTGAGGTTTTTTATTGCATCTTGAAGTTTAAAACAAACATGAAAGTGATAACCATTTTCTGAAGTATGCTGCACATTTTCTGTATGTACTGCCTGAACAGTTATGTTCACAGGCTTATTGGCTCCCATACAAAGAAAAAGATAAAAAACAAAATGTATAGAAGCAAAACTAAGTTCAAAGATCAGAGAAAATACTCAAGTGGCAGATGAAAGAAAAAGAAAATACAGCCAAATGAGATCTCAGTAATTATCCTATAGAATTTGGAATGGTGATGATGTTTAATAAAAAAGGATCTCCAATTATTATAGTACCTATTGCTTATATTATTTTAAAACGCAGTGTTTTTTATATGATGCTCTTTTAGTTGATTTAGTTAATAAGGGGGCAAATTGACTCTTACTGTATTTTTGTAATTGCTAAATTATCTGAACCTTCAGCGCTACAGTGTCTGAGTTGCAATAAATATTGAATGGATACTGTAAGTGTATACTTAAGGAAATATTTGTCCACTGAGATAAATTTACATGTTCTGCGGCTATCACTAAACTGGATGTGAATTTATCTGATAAAACCTATGGTTGTATGGTTGTCAAGTTTGTGTATTTAGAAAACATACTGACCTGGAATACATAGCTTGATCCAAGAAAAAAAAATAAAGCCAATTAAATACATAGACAATTTTTATGCAAACAAACAAACAAACAAACAAACACTGCATTACACAAGCATATACTTTTAAGATTTTCTTGTGGAGGGATAATCTAATCAAAGACTGTGACTGAAATAAAAAAAAAAAAAAATTACTTGCTTCTGAAGAGTATCATTTGGCGCATTTTGCTGTATATTAGCTTCTGTTCTGTTTTTTTTCTCACTTAAATATTAAAACAAATTTGAAGGAATTTTTGTACCATATACCATTTAAAGAAAAGGAGTAGGAACTTCAGTGATAGCACTGAAAGAGAACAGAAAATAAAAAATAACACAAGCATATTTATAAAAAGTTTTACTATTTGAAGTGAAAAGTGTTAAGTGCATAAAAGAAAAAAAATCTAATTAAGGGGAAGATACTTAATAGAAGCAGTTGTTTACATGCTTTGATATGTGCTAAGAATTATTGTAATAATTCAGACAAATCTATAGTATGAAAGAAAATCAGGGACATGCAGTCTCCTTAGCCAAAGTTAGAATTTGTTTTCTTAAATAGGAATAAGCAGTACTGTTCACATTTGTTTGTTCATAAATACTTTTTTGATCATATTTAAGTGAATTACATTGGAATATCTTGAAAAGAAATGCCTTTTTCTCAGGCTGATTTGCTTTATGAAATTCTTGTCTAATGTTTATCGATTGTTGCTCATTTTATTTTAAAATCTAATCCATCCTTCATACAGGAAAGACTATACAAAAAAAAAAAAAAAAAAAAAAAAAAAAAAGCCAATGTGAATGCACATTATGTACGCACAAAAGGAAAAGTTCAAGCATCTTCTTCAGTCTTATGTATATTTATTTGTATGTTGCAGCTCAATGACAAATGATATGACAGATATGTTTCTTATACACTTACCTTTCATTTAGCTAGAAAACATTATTTATCCTTTTATCTTGCCCTGAAGGGTGTGCTTTCTTGTGTTTATATGTTCCACATCCATAAACGTGTGAACTGATTTGTACAGCATCTCAAAGAAGGAAGGATTGGTCATATACTGCCCCTAGAAGAGTAATAGAATTTAATCCAGAAGATAATTCACTTGCTAATGATGCTTAATGGCACTTCATCTTCTAAAATTAAGGAGACCATGAATATGAATGAAGTATGGCTGAGGACTGAGGTTTCAGGTCCGAAATTAGGAGCAATGTTAAATAAAGGGTCTTCTGCATAAAAGGGAGTCTTCCCTTCCAGGATAAAAAACGTATCAGTTGAGTGATAAGTTTTTAGAAAAGATTTACAGCATGCTTTTTTTGTTTGTCTGTTTGTTTGTTTGTTTTGTTTTTCTTTTTAATTTCTCTGTGAATGCAAGTTTCCTTTTGGAAGTCTTTGTTTTCCCATGGAGTTAAACAGTATCCAGATAAAATTAAAAATCTATAGAAAGTATTCTTAACACCTATGGGCCTTTAAATATGCCTTTAGCATATTTATACTACTAAGCATGTCTGACAGATCATCAGAATTCATACTGAGCATCCTTTTTGTTTCATATGACCTTCAGCAGGTTTCTTTCCAAGAACTGAAGGGATAGCAATGAGGGTGTGAAGTAGAATCATAGCCTCAACAAGCTCAGTGTATGCTCAGAAAGGGAAACAGATTCCTTCACTGTAGGAACTCATCAGTTGAGTAAGTGACCACAAATCTCACCAAATACAAAAGTAAAACAGCAAAGAGTATGTTCCTTGTATAAGTACTTAAACACAGTTGCCTGACTTAAATCGAACACCTTCCTTCTGAAGAAAAAAAAAAAAAATCCTTCTTAATAAATATTTATATTTGTTGTTGCTCCAGCTCAAGAAAGAGGTGAGAAAAATAGGGTGTAAACAACTTGATGAGAGGCACTGGCAACATTTACATAGACTTACATGTTTCTGATATAACCATGGTGGGCATATGCTCAGAAAATAAATAAATAAATAAATAAATAAATTTACTCAGATTTTTACTTTTAAATTATTTTAAATTCTGGAATATATCAAAAATCCTACATAAAATTAATTGAATGAACAAAACAAGAAAATCACATGAAGACCTGTGCCACAGAAATAAATATAGATAGGTGGATAGATATAATTTTTTTAATTTTCAAAATTCACACTTGATAATCTTCTGTGTAAATGATCGCTCAGTCTGCAAATAAATTGTCCCTTGGCTCTGTTAAATTCTGAATAGGTGGCTATGATTCAGTTAAACATTTCTACTTCAGTCTCATGCATTTTTTTCTGTCAATACACTGGGCCTTCACTGTTCAGAAAACAAGAAAACAGACAAACAATTCAAAATTCTAAAACTATGGATGGAATTATAGTAGACACATTCATCCAGTGAGGCATCATAGATAGGTTGCGAAAGATCTACTTTTAAACGTAGAAGGGATTTCAGAACATTTCCTTTGAAATCTGTTTTACTTCTTGGAAAGCTAGGTAGGAGGACTTTTTTCTCACCTTTCACATTTTTACATTTTACTTTATTTTATGTTACTATTTTATTTGTTAGTGTTATCAGGACAAAGCCTAGTCTTACAAAATTGTTTTGGAAGATCACATAATGACCACTCTATTAAATATAATGTAAATGCATTGTCATTATTTTATATTGAAACATTAGTGTGAAACGTGTAAAACCTTTAGTGAAGCTTTCTATGATTCTCTTTGAGAATCTCTGGCTGATGTGAGTATATCTAGACTTTAGAGTGTGTAGTTACGTGCCTGCTACAGAAAGATCCAGCACAGACCAATTTAGGATAAGGAACAGAGAATATAAAACTAAAGGAGAAACCTAAAAGGCTAGACAGGGTCAGGATTATATCTAGCTTCTTTTGACCTGATAGCCATGGTAGTTGATAATCTAGTGGTTACTGTACTGACATTAAAAGAGTGAAAATTGTGTCTTATGCCTTAGTATTGTGGGAAATGCAGCCAGTAATTCTATGCTAAGATGGATTTGAATCTCACTTCTTCCTTCTTCTACACAATTGTAGAATTGGATTTGCTCATCTTTTTCTGTGCTGTTCTTGAAATTTTGCATTCTCAGCCACATTTTTATCAGTGTAGTGGAAAGGAAGAACAGAGAGTACTCCAAGTATACAGTTTGTCTTGATGGACAGGGCAGTCTTATGAAAACCAGGCATCACCACTTTGACTTCAGAATTAGCACCTTCAGTCGTTTAATTTCAGCCTCAAATTTTAGTGAGTAGTGTTGTATTGTTTTCCCTTTTCTGTGGAGTTACTATCTAGATACTGGTAGACAAGATCACTCTTGAATATCTATGAAAAGGGCCTAAATGTGATATCAAATTTAAAAACAAAAACAAAAAAAAAGAACAAGAACAATAAAAGAGATTGCAATTCTTGTCTTTGAAACTGAATTTCAACCAGAGTGAGTAGAAATTGGTTACTAAGTTATGTGTCTGTGGAAGTAACAGAATGTTCACACACGATTTTAGCGCCAAAAATGCCAATGACACTGAAACAAATATTTCATTGTTTTTTAAAACTGAAGTCTTCCCGGGTTGGCAGTAAATGTCTACAGAATGTTTTGTGGAGTCTAAACTAATGTCTAGTTAAAGATGATTCAGTGTTTTGAAGCTACTTTCATTTTGTACGTGTATTTGTGTGCGTGTACATATATGCAAATATACTTTTTATGAATAGAAACTCCAGTATTAGTTTTAACACATAAGTTCATTTATTCTTTTGCAGTGCTGCCTTCCTACAGTAATTAACATTAATGATATCTTTATTTTGACTGTATCAGCATGATCAAATACATTTTATAAAATAGTTTGGTGTTCTATTATCTATTTTAAGAATAAATAGCTGCATGAAATCTGTGATCTAGTAAGAGGTGCGCATAGCACAATATAGCTATTAATGAAATATACATGCTTCTACTGTTGGCTATGCAAACATATTTAGAATGATTCAAAAGCAATTGAATTTCTAGAACAATGACATTTTATGCTTCTGCTCCATCCATAAACTTTTCCTTAGATGAACACTGTTACTTTCAGTGTGTAAATAAAATTAAATAGGAGTCTTAAAAGTTTCTGGCCATCTTTTTGATAGCAGATGGTGATCCACAAAGTGACCTTTCATATTCCAACAATTGTTTAAGTTTAATAAAAAATATATATTTGAAACTTCTCTGTGTAGCAAAATGATACCTTTTAATTCCTTCGTAATTCAAGGAATTACTTTTTAATATAAAGGAACACAAAAGTAGTAAGACTGTTATCAACTGAAAGTAATGTTCTTTCAGAAATATTTTCCAGAATTGATAATTACAGTAGATAAAGCAGTTTGTATTAGAAGAGTGACCAACATTTTTTTTAAAAAATAAATTTTAAGTTTTGCTAAATGAAAAACAAAAAATATTTACATGCTTGCAAGGTACACTTGTTGAAAAAAAATAAATAAATTGTTTTTGTGTGGGTGTTTTTTTGGCACTGTCACTACTCAGTAATGGCAACCGAAACACTGAATAAACGTTCAAGAAGCAGTAACAACTTTGAAAATTGCTACTCTGTAAGCTTCCAAAAGACTTGAGATATTTGGAAGTTTACAATATATGTACACTGTTTGTTTGTACAGGATAACTGACAAGACAAAGGTAAGGCCTGAAAATGATTCAGAGTCATCTGTTGAGGGAATCATTCTGGAAAGCAGTAGTTTCTTGGGAATATAGGAAGGAGGTGCTCTTTATTTACTTATAGTAAAAGTTAATGAAAGCAACATCCCAGACTAAACTTATCCATTGTTAGTGGGTTGTCAGGGATCATCATTTATGTTTCGATTGTTTCAGTGAGTACTTCTTATTGTCAGGAAATAATGTCACATTCAAATAGAAAATGAGCCAGATATCAAATGATGTAAAACTGTTGAACAAACTTCATAAGTTATGTTAAAGTTATATTTCTGTCCTTTGCAACCTAGCAAGTACTAATGAAAGAGGATTTTCAAGAATGCATAATTTTATTATACAACAGTTATCCAGCATCCTCAGCCAGCCTTCTCATCTATGTATTATTAATTCCTGAGTTGGTTGAAGGGACAGTGTAACAATATGGGGGCAAAATTGGCATTAATGTATGTGAAATACCAAATAGAAGTGGCGTAGTAACACACAAATTTGTGTTCCTTACAGTTCAAGACATACCAAATGAAAGGAATCCTGACAAAATCACCAGAGGGGACAATGTACATAATAGATTATAGGAACACTGCATCTCAATTCAGAAACATGGAGAAGAACTGACAGTGCTAACAATTTTGACAGTGAAAGTAGACACTCATTTTTTGGTGTCTAAACTTTAGGATAAAGATCTGTCTCCCTAGCTCCTAAATGCAGAGAATAAAAAGGATTTGTCAGAATTGGGTGACTGAGTCACCATTTCCTTCAGCATAACTAAATCCAGGACAAAGCAAGACATAAATATATGAATATATATTCCTCCTTCCACAAAGTTGACAATTTACATTACTACGTAACAAGTAAGCATTATACCAGAGAAAGAGAATATTGAAAAATATTTCAAAATTCCACATAGTTTGAATGCACCAATTTGAAAAGAGTTTATTTTTCAGTTGACCCCACTAGCAGTAATGTCTTATTCACATAATGATCTTGTAGACTCTTGGATCCATTGCAATAAAACCAATGAATAAGACTCTTTGTTTGGCAGAAGAGAATATCTTAATTGTAATTGAAAGGTTCTGGAAAAATATCTGACGTCAATAAGAAAAATTAATAAAATGATTTATGTATGACATAATTTTCCTATTTTCCCATCAGTGTGTAGTAATTTTCAGTTTGTAATCAAGATGCTACATATTTGACTTCTTTGTAATATTAGATACTCAGCTATAAGCAACCTCGTAAACAGTTTTGTGTAAAAAAGTTGCTTGACTGTTACATACAACTAATTCCTAAGATATAAGAACAGCTCAAGTAAAGGAGAAAGGAGCAAAGAACAAAGTGAAAAACAAAATACGGACTAAAAAGAAACTGAGACACTGATTTCTTATAACTTGTTCAACAAGTTGCATTCTACATACGGTGTAATTCCTGCTGTTGTTTTATTTGTATGATCAATAAATATCTTTAAAAAGAAAGCAATTAATATATTAAATAATCATATTAATTTACTTTGACAATTGAAGCACATTTTTTAATTACTGAAATAATTTCTAAGCTGAACTGTCTTCTGTGGTAATAATATCATGAAATTGAATATGCTTGACTGTTGACAGCATTATCCTCAGTTCTTGTACATTCCACCTACCAGACTGTACTCAGACTCTACCCATGTATTGTCTCCTTTGCCCAGGTGAGGAGTTATGGTGTGTTCTAGCACACATACTCATCTAGAAGACTGTCCTTTACAATAGAGTGAAGCTATACAGAATGTAATCACAATAATTTTCAAAATCAAAATCAAAATTTAACAATTTTGCATATAAATCTCAGTATATGTGTCTGTATAAAAGTAGATAGTCACATTCACTGAAAAGTATACATAGTTGCAAGTTAATTAATTTTTACCCAGTTTTCTATGCAATATACCCAGAGAAAAGTTATGTAAGTGCATTATACTTATAGACAGAGAAAGTAAATTATACTTCACTTCAATAATGATGAGATTTAAAGCCTCACTGCCTCTTAAATAGTTTAAATTAGAAGCAGCATTGCTATGCAAAGTTCTTCAGATACTAAAGTACTCCTGTGTCTGCCAACAAGTAGGAAAAAATGGAAAAAGCATTAGTGTTCCTTTCCGTTATCATGTGCAAAAGACATATCAACAAATTTTTGAAATTTTCTGATATTGAAGACATCCTCATCTTTGTCTACAAGTACAGAACATGTTGCAGAGCCAACCATCTGAACCACCAGTCTTTTACCAACATTGTTCATAGACAGCATAATTTACAGATTTACAGGAGCACAGCAACTGTTTTTAAAGGGTGTGAGCAGTCTGAATGTGATATCTCATTAGGCATACTTCTAAAGACTGAAATTAAGCACTTTAATAGCTGAGTATTGTATTTCTTCGTATCTTCCACCTGTTTGTGCATGTTGCCTGCCCAACTTTATAACTTTGATAACTTTATCAGTACTGGAATAATGTATCTGGAGTACTTCTTTTCATACCAAAATGCCAACAGTAAGACTTCTTAAAGACCTACTTAAAGGTTTTGATACACTGCCTGTATAAGACATGGCATATACTAATCTTAGCTTGGACTTGGGAAAAAAACATACATATATTGTTTGCACACTCTGCAGTCTTCATACCCCTTTATGAATTGCTTACAGAAAATTGGCATGTTGACTTCTATATAGGATCAAATATATCAGGGGATGGTCCTACTCTTGCTAGGAGTCCAGCATACAATGTATAAGACTAGAATCCTCTCCTTGATCATTAACTCAGGACTGCATGAGGAAGTGAAAAATAACGTAGAAGTAATGTAGTACACAGCATGTGTATAGATGTATTTATCAGGCATATAAAGTTGTGATAGATACGACCTGTATTGTGTGTCCTTTCTATTAAATATTATAATGGGTGGAAATTTCCTAGTGTTTCAGACTTCCATCTGAAATTTATATTTAGATTAGAAAGAGAAGAAGGTTGCTGAAAGATAGGAGAACAAAATTATGAGATTGCCTCTTCATATTTTAGTTCAGTTTAAGATAACTTCTTAAGCTGAATTAAACTACCATGTTTGAACTAAGTAATGTTTCACACAATATGAAACTTCATTTATAAGAATATATATGACATGAAATAAAAAAATTAATACTTATTAATTAAGGGAAAAAATTTATAATAGACAGCCCAGTGTTACTGGATGAAGGGGAGACTGAGGTTTAGTTTCAAATAACAGCATTTACATGTCTTTAGTGTGAGTTTTTACATGAGTTATGTTCAGTCAAATGTATAAAGAGAGCACTCCCTAAAGTAGAACCACACATCTGATAGACCGAGTTCCATTTCTATATTGTTTAGAACTCTGTAACTTATAATGGGAACACAGACATGTTAGATGATATCCTTGACACAGAAGACATCCAAATTTAGGTATGTTTTCCCCCCCTTTTTTTTTTTTTTTCCCTTTTTTTTGTTTTGTTTTGTTTTGTTTTTTTAATATTGAAATGAATAAATATGGATTCTGAAAGAACTCCAAGATATTATAGCAGTGAACAAATTCATGTGATTACTGTTAATATCCATAGGCAAAATACTGACCACTCTAACAATTGGATCAACTTAAATGTACTAGCAAAAACAGGAAATAAGGAAAAAAGTGAAAAGAATTTGTGTCTTTAATGCAGTATTGCAAAGAAATTTAGTCTTGAGTCTTTTTATGACTCTCTGAACACACTGTTTTCCAGTCAAAGTGAAAAGGTAGAATATTTTATAGTATTTGATTTCAAAATGATGTAAGAAATAGCTTTCAGAAACTCTCAGAATTAACCTATGTTTGTAACTTTGGGATGATATTTTTATTTTCCTGCCCTCCCCACCCCACCCCCACCCCCCCCTCCCCCTTTGATTACTTTTTAGGAATCATTTTGAATCTTTTTTGATATGTCTACTTAGAACCTAAATCTTACTTATGGGAAAATGTACTAGCCACAGCAACTTGATTAAATCTATCTATTTCACAGCTAAAAATGTTCATGTTTTGAGTACTTTAAGTCTTAGGTAGGAATATAATCCAAAGGATCAATCACTTGAGCTCCTTAGAACATTTTCAATTCATTTTTTTTTTCTGGCTGTAGTGAATCTTCCTCAGCAGGTTTATGCCTTTTGAATTTTTGTTCGTTCAGATTGGTGTCAATAGGAAAACAGATTTTGTAAAACATACTTCTTGCCTAGAATATTCAGTAATCTTATTCCTGAAGCATTTTTCTAGAGTGTATGAAGTGTATGTTTCAGTTCCTCTCAGGCAGAACCAAGAGTCAACAAGAGAGAAATTTTCTTAATTCTCTGCAACCTCAACTTCCACTGATATCTTAAATATATCCAGTGAGGTTTATCGAATGGATTGTAGAGGATGAGTCAGAAGGATGGAATCCAGTCTACCGAACAGCAGTACTGAGTCTGTTAAATTTCAAATGGGCTCTCTAAGCAAGGCAAGTTAAATGCCTTGTATTTTCCTGGGAATAAAGGGCGAGACAAAAATCTAAACCTCATAATGTGTTCACTCTCTGCTAAAGATGTCCTTCTCTATATATATCTGTTCTTTTGTATGTTTGTTTGTCTGGCTGCTAGAATGTGGGGATTTTTGGTTGGTTAGTTCATTTTTGGGGTGTGGGGTTTTTTGTTTTTTGTTTTTTGTTTTGGTTTTTTTTTGTTTTGTTTTGATTTTGGTAAGATTTTTAACTCCACTTTTTGTGAATATAGAGGACACATTGTGTGGTTTTACAATCCACATATTATTTACACAGATTTGAAAAGAACTCTGACTCAACTATTGCCACCAGACTCTACCCCAGTTGACCTCTACACACTAGATTTATTTTCTGCATTAGTACTGCATTTTGTTGGCACCAACATACTGGACTTCTCATTGGATTTTTCCTTATGATATTGCAAAAAAGAGCAACATTCTTTGCCAAAGTAAAATTAAATAGCTACAGTGATGTAGCTGAAGTATAGCACATTTTTCAGCTGGTAATTTGTTGAGATATTTAGAAATCTGTACCAGATTAATTAAGGAATGCAAAGTTGTTACTTCTTTTGCTTTATGAGAATGCTGAACTAAAACCTCCATGTCCTGGATAATTATATTAGTCAGTAATCTAACAAGTAACATGGCGGCATTCTCTCTTGAATCCATGAAGAATACCTGCTGGCAATATTCAGCAAAAGACTGTTTTCCACCAGATTGATTGCTCAATGCTTCTGTTCATCATCACATATATCCAGATACTCTACTGCCACCATAATAGGAAATGTTGCAAGGTTCTTCTCCCCCTCAGAGACAGCACTGAACATCAACAAAGACTTTCATGCTTTTATTTATTTTTATGAACACTTGAACAGCTGAAGACTTCCATTTTATTCAAAAGTAATAGGCATATGTAGGGATGTGCTTACACAAAGTTATATGAAATATATCCCTTTAAATGAGTCAAAGTCTAAAATTCCCTTAGACGTAAAATAGGAGTCTATTAAGTTGCAGAGAAAATGTTTTTGCTCCTTAGTTAAAATAAATACATTAAGTGCTATGAAAAAATTCAACTTGCACTTAATTTTTTGCAAATGCATTCCATTTTTGTTGCTCAAATTTGTTGTTCTCTCAAGAGTGGCTCCTGGTATTTGTTGCATTCATGTTTATTGTTCCACTCAGGTTTTGTACTGTGTGGTTACTCACAAGCAGGTTGAATATTTTACTTTTAAAATTAATTGAGGAAAACGAATGACATAATTAAATATGTGACACTAGCTCTGAGGCTACACTCAGGGTAGGCTTATTTACAGGCATCTTCTGTGGCAGCACTGAGGGAGAGCTGGCTGCTTTCCTGTCCATTTGTCCATTGTCTAGATGATTAAGTAATTCATTTAGAACTGAAAATTGACTCTTTCATTCACTCTTTTTTTTTTTTTTTTTTTTTTTTTTTTTCCCCAGTGAAAGATGTGCTGTGCTGTGACATGAAGGAATGGCAGTATTAGAATAACCTGTAAAACTAATATTTCACTTCAGTTTTGTTTCCTTTGCTTTTGGAAAATGTCATATACACACATCTTCCTCATATTTGGGTCTTAGTGCATGGAATGCCTTCCTGATTTTCTTAAAATATTTTGAGTGTCAAAGTCTGTATACTATGGATAAAATCTAACAGAACCGTGAGCCAGCATCTTAAAATAGAAGGCATTAATTTCAGAGCAGCCCTTGTATGTTATTCAGTTGCTTTCCACATCTTACTAATTGCCATCCTTTTCTGGGAATAATGAGAGAGAAGGAGTAGAGTGGGAGAGAGAGAAGACATATCAGAGGTCATTTAAAACTATACAATACTTATTGCTTAAAAGCTATATATGAAGTATTCAACCTGTGGAAGTCCTGAATATCTTAATATAATGCATGTAATGCATTTTATCTAAGAGATAAGAACTAATATATCATGCTGTATTTTTGTCATTCTGTTATTATTCCAATATTTCTTTGTAGTTTTCATCTTCTGCAAAACACAAAATTATTTCTTCTCTTTAAGTAGTTTTTAATTTGGGATTTCCTTAGCAGTATTTGTTTGAAAGAAAGAAAGAAAAATCTATAATCTCATTTATTTGTCTGTGAGACATTTTTTCATAGTTTTCATACTGACAAGGTCTCTGTGAAAGGAATGTTTTGCTGTGCTTCTCCTCAGTTCTCATAGATGTAGCTTCTGCTGGAGATTGGTGCACTGGATGGAAACTACAATTTCCATTACATTACTATTTGAATATTCTTCATAAAATAAATACACTTCTAATTTGATTCCAATGAGTTTTCAATGTATTCTCAGTATATTAATAAGTAATTCTTTGCTATTCAGTTGTTTGAAAAACATTGCTTCCAGTACAGTTAATTCAATGAAGCTTTCACATATTTCAAAAAGCAACAAAGATACTCCTTCAAAAACATATTACCTAGAGAAAAGAGACAAAGAAAGATAATTGAATGTCAAAGAAACAGAAAATCCAATCTTCTTCTGCATCTGTAACAGGAAGAGCTGCTTAATTTATGAACCATTTAATCAATTTATTTTTTCTAACCCTGTCTGTTAAAAGTCTACTCTCTTTTTTTTTTTTTTTTTTTTTTAGAGTTAACACAAATAATTCATTATTAAATGGATTTTATTTTACAAACAGTGAAGTCCACAGTAAAAGAGACTGACATACTTTTGAATGTATCTCATTTACATACATTTATTCAGACAGATACTAGTAAATCTGCATTCTACACAATTAAAGCTGGAAGTAAAGTCGAAATGCAAATATGCAACTTATTCTATGCAATTAAAATATTAAAAGTTGGATCTGGAAAACATATTTGCTGACCAAAATCTCTCTCACTAGCGGATCTGTTTTACTTTCTCAATGATCTGTAACTCTTTTTTTGCATGTATGTAGATTAGGTTCCAGAAAAGAATAAAAGGTAGGTGAAGTATAACAAACATGTCATATATCACTATCTAATCTCTCCTTCTCATACCAAAATGGTCTCATGCTGTAAACTCCAGTCTTTTGCAAACTACCTTCAAACAGCATATTGAATTTTATTTGTTATTTTGTCGAAATCTTTTAATACATCCTTTACTATCAGAACACTGCATTCAGAGAACTGGATTAATGTCTTGCTGTTATAATCTGTGCTGGAAAATGCACAGTAATGTTTCATTTTATGGAAATAATAAAAATTGAAATGATACTTTTCCTTGTAATATGCAATGAATATTCTACTACAGATGAGCATTTTTCTTTCAGGATTTGGCTATCCAGACAATGTAGAATGCACTGATAACATTTAACTGTTCAAAGGATTGATTTGCTAAAACAGATTTTGCTTGAGCATGAACAAAATAACTGACCTTAAAGACCACTAAAAGACTAGAAATGGAATAGACATATGAAAATGTCATTAAGTTAAGTATAAATATTATTTTTTCTCTATTATAGATTTGGATTTGAACTAGAAATATCTATATTGTCAGACATATATATATATATTTATATGTATATACATATATATATGTCAGACACCAATTTGTCAGACTTCCCCTCTGTTGCCATCTGTCACACGACTACAAAATGTAGTGGAAGACTGGTGGAAAGGTTTGGCTTTTACTGGTCTATCAGCAACATCCCCCTCTAATGTTGTGGGACAAGATAACAAACTAAGAGGCATTACTATTGGAGCAACGCACATAAAATACACTATCATTGAAATAAGTTAAAAAAAAATAAAATCTTAAACTTTTTTTTTTTTTTTTTTTTTTTTAAGAGTGAGAAAAAAAGGTTGAAACAAACAGGATATGTGGCGTTGCTTTTGTGAAACAAATGCATCACTATGGTTTGATGGCTGTAATTGCAGCTCTCAGTGAGCTCTCAAGGTATTCATTGGAGATCTTTGATGAAATTCTGCTTTTCTTGTACTTCACCATTGACAATTGTTCACAAATGTGCATATTGCCAAAAAGCAATGACATGAATGAGTTGTGGTTATAAAGTGAAGGGTATGTTTCTCTTGTATGATAGGATCACCTGTCTGTGGCGATACCTTATCTGCTATTATTTCCAAGCAAGGTCAAAATCTTTTGCACCTCATTGTATGAACAAAGCCTTAAGTATAATTTAAGGAGGAAGTTGAGGGGCAGGACGAGAAGCACACTGTCACATGTGGTCCTTAACTTTGCTTTTTACTTTGTTAAGCAAGCTACCATTTGCACCAGTCATTTGTCCTGTACTACAGATGAGCTTGCAAATGGAGATGGAATTTTCACATCATTTAGCTTTATAATAAGGGGAACGAAGTAACAGAAAAACTCTTCTTGTGAAAAGTGGACCACAGTCTGTTTTTGTCTAGATAAAACCTAGTGTTATGAGTTATTGTGAATGTTAGACTTACAGCTACAGGGATTTGCATTTGGGAAGTGATTCCTATATATCTGATATACCATCACATTTTGCAAATGCTTATGCATATGACTGAGTCCACTGATCTCAGAGGGCTTAGTCATGTGTGCAAATATATTTATGTGACAAGTATTTGTAAGAATAGCATTTAAGGAAATCTTCTTACTAAAAATAACACCTTATAATAGTTGTGCTAATCTAGAAGGGTTAGGGTAATTCTTCATCTGAACATTTAATGTTGCTTAACACAGCAACCCAGTGAATCTGTTTGTTCTGTTGTCTGTTTTGCTTTCATTGCATTGCACTGACAGTGCTCTTGTTACAAACATTGTGAGACATTTAATGAATAAGTAAATGCCTGTAATTCTATGAACTGCTCAGGTTAAAACATACAGTAGATAAGTGTGATACTGTTTTAAAATTTAATAACCATGTGATGTGGGCCTGGCACAGAGTAGAGTAAGGAAACTGAAATTCAGAAATGCGAACTTCCATCTGTTTAACAAATTACTGGATGGAATCCCCTGGGATTCCTGTGATTCAGGAGTGGAGCAGAGCTGACAGCTCTTTAAGGAGACCTTTCTGAAAGCACAAAAGTTATCCATCTCCCAGCATAAGAAATCAAGGGGAGGAGGCAGAAAACTGTCATGACTGAGCTGGGATGAGAGACAAGTACAGGCAGTGGAAAGAAAGATGGAATGGCCTGAGAAGAATGTAGGAATGCTGTCCATACATACAGAGATGATGGGATCACAAAAGCAAAGGCAGAGATGGAACTGAACCTGGTAAGGGATATGAAAAATAACAAGAAGGGATTCTAGAAGTACAATGGTCAGAAGAGACAGGCAAAACTATACACTGGATGTCATATGTCTTTGCAGCTAATTTTTGTGAGGCTACTAATGTCACTAAAAGTCTTGGTCCCAGAGAGGGGGAAAAAAAGGAATAATTGTGAATAAGCTCAATGACCCACTTACAAGAATTTTTGGTGACCTGCCATGAAATAGTTGGAGAAGGAGGAAAGTACCATAAAAATTCTGCATCCTGTTGGGAGCTTTGTTATTTTGTAAGAATATTGGTACAAAGGCTTCGTGTCACAAAAAAAACCCAAATAGTTCTTGTGAGCCATCACTTTGATCTCAAAGTAACATATAAACAAATTGTCTCTGTATAATGCCATACCAACAGCAAATGACAACAAAAAACTCACCAACTCACATAAAAGAACATTCACAATATATCCAGGACTTTAAATGTTCCATTGATTGCTAGGCAAATGCCAATTACCATTAGCAGCTTCAGCACTATTCATGTATTATGTATGCGTTAACTATGCAAAAGAAAAGTCATCTCTATTCCAAAGATATGTGAATCTAAATGCTCAGCAGTTTTACTTAAAATACATACGTATATCTCTAGGGTAAGCAGTACTTCTGGACAGAATGCTTTATATGTTTGCAGAGATGTTGATACCCTTGAGTTACTTATACTTGCTTAGGTGGTCAATTCAGGAAATTTAGACACTTTACATGTCTGATTCTATCATTAGGGACTATTTTAACATATATATATATATGTTACCTGTTTATATATATATATAAATGTTACCTGCTCTGAAGGCAGCTTTTAGGCTTCTCCTGAGACACTGTGATCATTGTACAAGATGGCACTGGAAGCCTTTCTCTTGGGAACCAGTCTGAATTGCACATCGGAGTGGGCAGTATATAGAAACTGCATTGTATTTGTTATATTCACTTATGTAAGTTTTGGCAAATGTAATTTATAGACTCACTTAGCCTCAGTGGGCATATTCTGAGGGATAGTACACATTTCTGGGAAACTGGGATAACTTTTTAGACCATCTGAAAGAAATCATAGCTTCAGGAGGTGAAGAAGTAAAAGGAAGACAGGGAGGGAATGTTATGGGATCTGAGTAATTTTTATTTTGATTACATTTGTATTATATTTAAATTCCCATGAGAAAAACAAAACAAAACAAAACAAACAAACAAACAAACAAAAACAAAACAAAAACCAAATCAAACCTAAGGAAGAACAGTGGAAAGAGTAAGGTTTGCATTCTTCTGACAGTTCAGTGTTTTGTTTTTGCTACATCTCCTTTCCTGGAAATACAGGTGATGCAAATAGTTGAATACAGTATAGTGTAGAGTGAAGTGGAGTGAAATAGAACAGCATTAATGGAATAGCATAGGACAGAATAGCATAGGGAAGGGAAGGGGACAGAAGGGAGGGAAGGTGAGGAAAGGAGAGAGGAGGAGAGAAGAGGAGAGGGGAAGGGAAGGGAGGGTGGGGAAGGAAAGGGAGGAGTGAACAAGGAGAAGAGATGGGAAGTAGAATCACAGAATCACAGAATTGTAGGGGTTGGAAGGGACCTCTAGAGATCATCAAGTCCAACCCCCATGCCAAAGCAGACTCCCTACACCACGCTGCACAGGTAGGCATCCAGGCGGGTCTTGAATATCTCCAGAGAAGGAGACTCCACCACTTCCCTGGGCAGCCTGTTCCAGTGCTCCATGACCCTCACCGTAAAGAAGTTGCTGTGCATATTCGTGCGGAACTTCTTATGCTGAAGTTTCAGCCCATTTCCCCTAGTCCTGTCCCCACGCCCTACTGAAAAGAGACCAACCTCGCCACTATGGCTCCCACACTTCAGGTATTTATAAACCTGGTTCAAGTCCCCTCTCAGCCTTCTTTTCTCAAGGCTAAACAGACCCAGTTCACAGGCAAGGGAAGGGAGGATAAAATATCCATTTGATCTTGTGGTGCCGAGAACTACACACAGTACAAGTGAAACTGTACCAGTGCTTAATATAGTGGGAGAATTATCACTTTTGACCAACGGTTTGTGAGGTGTTTAATACACCCCACAATGTGGTTTACCCCTTGCCTGCAAGAGCACACTGCTGTCTCATTTTTAGCTGCTGTCACCGGCACCTCAGTTCCTTTTCTGCTGAGCTGGTCTCCAATCACTCATTTACCAGTCTGTGCCTGTGTTAGGCATTACTCCATCCTGGGTGCACACTTGGCATTTTCCTTTGTTGAACTTCGTACCCAAAGCTCCAGCCTGTTTACACCCCATTGCAAAGCTTCTTCTCATCTCTCCAGGCAGTCAACAGAACCTCCCATTTAAGGCCATTAACAAACCTGCTGAAAATCTATTCCTGTGCTGCATCCATATCCTCAAATAAAATGTTCAACAGAACTTTGCCTAGAATTGATCCCTGAGGAGCACCTCTAGTGAAACTCCTCCAGCTATCTGTAGCCCCCTTCACTGCAACCCACTAACCTCTACTATTGAGATCTGGTCTAGTGTAAACATATTTTTACCTGTTTGTTGATACTTGATATATATATAATATATGTATATATTATTCTCTAAGTATCAACAAATATATAATAATATATTATATAATATATAATATTATAATATTATAATATATTTATATATAGTAGTTAAATAGTTAATTTTTTCTATAAATACTTAAAACCTCAAGTGATGTGCTGGACATCAAATGTACTAAAAATATATACAAAGCAAAAAAGTACAATTTAAATTAAAAACCAGAAATAGAAATGCAATTTCTGCATAATAGCAGAAAGAAACTGGAAACTGTGAAGTTCTGCAAACACATATTTGAAATATTGTATATTTTTTTTCGACATTTTAGTGAATGAACACTATAACTAAGAATATTATCTACTACCATACTTTGAAT